>NC_088643.1:18753960-18811460 GCF_964019385.1 Sycon ciliatum | reverse complement strand
CCATGATACGCACATGGTCAGAGGCCTAGGAACTGATTTCGCGAATGGCCAGGGGCCTGGGAACCGATTTTGCAAATTGTCCCACATCAGAAATTAGTAGGCAGGAGGACTGGCAGTGTGCCTTTTTGTCTAACTGGTATGTTGTGCCTGTTGTCTTTGTGTGAGTTGGGAATAAAGACCACAGTGTGGTGACATGCTGCTGTGCTGGAATCCTGCTCCCACGGAAAAGCAACGATTGTCTGCTCTCGTGTGTGCATGTGTGTGTGTGTGTGTGTGTGTGTGTGTGTGTGTGTGTGTGTGTGTGTGTGTGTGTGTGTGTGTGTGTGTGTGAGAGTGTGCTTGCACGCCTTTTGTGTGTGCACATGTGCATGGTTGCACGTATGTGTATTTGTGTGTGTGTGCGCATGTGTGTGTGTGCGCATGTGTGTGTGCGCGCGTGTGTGTGTGTGTGTAGGTAAGAGGTTTCGACGCTAACAAGTTGTACGCCAGTGAGATTCTCTCCATCCTGCTGCAGAATAGTACCGGTGAGTGTCAGAACTAGTGTGCGGTACTGTCTGTCTGTCTGTCTGTCTGTCTGTCTGTCTGTCTGTCTGTCTGTCTGTCTGTCTGTCTGTCTGTCTGTCTGTCTGCCTGTCTGCCTGTCTGTCTGCCTGCCTGTCTGTCTGCCTGTCTGCCTGTCTGCCTGTCTGTCAGCTTGACTGACTCTCATGCAACATATGAAATTACAAATGTATTCTTATATATCTTGCTCCGTCTGGCATAATCGCGCACTCAGTGTGTGTTAGTGCCTAAGTTAGTGACGTCAGTTGATGCTCTTGGCAACTAATCTCCCCCCCCCCCGTGTGGTCGGTGTTTGTGTGCAGAGAACCGGCGGGTGCTGGGTGACCTGAACGGCGTGGATATCCTCTTGCAGAGCTTGGCGGTATGTTGCTTCTTTGCCCTGTGCATGGTCTTATTATTATTATTATTATTTATTCATATTTTAATAGGGCAGTCCCTACAGACTCGGTCTTGTGATCCACCATTGATCTGTTGCTGTTGCTGCTGAACCGGTATGCTCGCCGTCTGCTGGCTAGTTTGACCTACACGTAACAGGGTTCTAGCCAAAGGGGGCGCAGTGCCCTCCTACTCTGTTTGCGCCCCTGCCCCCCCCCCCCCCCCCCCCCCCCCTACTCATTTCCTGATTTTTGTGTTTTTTCATGCCATTCAATGAAAATGCAGTCGATACGCGACTCAGTGGGGTGAAATCAGGTGTTCGCCCCCCGTTTCACATTGCAAGGCAGTTTTGAAAATGGGTTACGGCAAGAGTACATAACCCCCCAGAGTGTGCAACGCCGATCCAGCTCTGCATAGGGTCTTGGTCGAGCGGAATCGGATCTTCCGATGTCATGCGTACACTCCACACCACCGCAAGCCCGGTCTCGAGGCAGGGCACCGTTGCTTTTGATCCAAGAGTGCCCGCGACTCCCCGGGTTCCCCTCAGATGTGTACGGTATTATGACGCAAAGATCCGATTACGCTCGACCAAGACTCTATGCAGAGCTGGATCAGGCGTTGCACACTCTGGGGGTGGGGCTATGTACTCTTGGTTACGGGGTAACTGTTTTCCCTGCCCTCCCCCCCCCCCCCCCCCCCCCTACTATTTTGACCTGGCTAGAACCCTGCGTAATTGAAGTATATGTAGACATGTGTGGCTGTGTTCGGTACGGTAGTGAGCACACACTTTGTTCCTTGCAATGGAGGTGAATTGGAACGTATGCGGTGAGCTGCCCTTGTGTGGTACAGTGTAGTACAGTGTACATAGTCATTAGTGATCCTTCCACTGGCACAAGGAAATGAACGGTGCTTCAGTGGTTGTGTTTTGGTGTCTCAGCGTGCGTGTATCGCCGTCGTCTGATGGCATATTTCTCATGGTTTCACACACGCTTTCTCTCTGCTTGATGCCTGGTCCTCGCCGACTTTGCACAGGTGTACAAACGCCGTGACCCGGCTTCGAATGAGGAAACAGAGCTGATGGAGAACTTGTTTGACTGTCTGTGCCTGGCATTGATGCATCCGGCCAATCGTCAAAAGTTCTTGGACGGCGAAGGGCCGCAGCTGATGATCCTGATGTTGAAGTAAGTGGGTCTAGTAAGAATAAAAATAGAACGGTCACGTGCTATAAATGAAGTAGCATAACATTAGATGTGCAAAGTCATGATGCCTGGTCCGCTTCTGTCCTGGGTTGACTACCTAGTGCATTGCAGCCACGAGCCAAACCAGCTCAGGCTGAGAGTTCTCACACATGATTGCTTGTCCAAAGCGCGCGTAGTCTCACCTCGCCCAGATCGGTCATGGTCTTCAGTGGCATGTCTCTGGCAGCAGCGCTTGCCTTGCCTGCTGTGGCCAGGTTCGATAATTGATAATTGGGTCTGCATGATCTATTTCTGGCATGAATGCTGTGATCTCAGGAAATTGTCGAATGTGTTATTTTACCCGTTGAACGCCTAGGCAGGCGCGCCGTGTGTCACTTGCTTTGAACTATGTTAGTACTATTACACAGAAGCATGCCCAGGGGAACAACATCTGTTCTCCTGGGCATGTTCCCGGGTACTGCAAGTCAACAAATATTCGACGCATATCTATTTTCGGTGTCAATCAACACAACAGACATACGACGACCCCGCGGACGACCACGTCTGAGATGGATCAACGTCGTCAAGAAAGACTTACAATGCATTAATCTCTCGCTTCTGGATGCTGTGCAATCTGCTTCTGATAGAGCTGCTTGGCTTGAAATTGTCAACAGATGCGTTGACCTCATGCAATGAGTGATATGCGAACTGTCATTATTTTCGGCCGGGGCATTTTTGGCCGGAAATTTGCTACGGCCGAAATTTTGTTTTGCAATGTTCAGTGTGACAGTGTATACAGGCGGCAGCAGCAGTACAGGCGGCAGCAGCAGTACAGGCCGAACATTTGAACACGCCCAAGATTTGTAGACTTAAAGTACTGGGCCGAGGTCAGCTAAAACAACATGTCTTTGGGGTTTCGAGATTTTTTTTAGACATGACGGAATGAAGAATTGTTATTGTCGAGCACGTTCACGCTGTGCTTCATTCATCAACCGGTGGAGATAGCATCTGGTCAAACTACGTTCTCACACTTTGTTTGGCGGTCTAGTTCAAGCGGCTGGCGAGTAAAGTCACAAATTTCTGGAATAATTTGTTTTGAAAAATTTCACTCCGCCCATGTTTTAGCTGGCATGGAAATTCGGTGGTTATTCACGAATTGAGGAGGTGTGTGGGGGAGGGGTAGGAGGTGTGTGTGGGGGGGGGGGGGGGGACTCCTATAGTGCAGCTTCCTCTTGCCTGGCGTAGCATCACTGATTTTGCTCGCTTTGTGCTCTTGTAGAGAGAAGAAGCAGTCGTTCTCCAAGGCTCTGAAGGTGCTAGACCACGCGCTGAGTAACCCAGAAGGAGCCGACAACTGCGCCAAGTTTGTGGAGGTGTTTGGCCTGCGTAGCCTGTTCCCGCTCTTCATGAAGGTGAGACCCACACACGGCCGCAGCACGATCGTCTCGACGTGTTGCATTGCTTGCCTAACACACAGCATGTGTGGCCTGCAGGAATGGTGTTGCTGACTGTCAGAGACTCTGTTTGCTTCCTCTCTTTCTTTTTTTGTCGTGGCATGCCTAGACGCCTAAGAAGAAAGTGCGCAAGGGCAGTTCAAGGAACGAGCATGAAGGTGAGCTTGCAATATGCACGAGTTAGCCCGATGGTGTGAGTGTGTGCACGCCTCTTTCTCTTCGTATCCCGTTTTGCCTGCATCATCCGTGATACCGGCGCCTGTAGCATGTCCATGCATGTGCTCTCCTGAGACAAGTGCCTACGCGTATGTACAACCAAACACACCAGGGGAAGCAACAGAGTGGAGAGGGGTGGGTGAGAGGGGGTTACAGCGATATTTAAACCGGTTACCGTTGGTATACGTTTGACGTTTTTTCTCCCGGTATGGTGTGGTGTTTCAACTTGCAGAACACGTGTGCACGATTGTGGCGTCTCTCTTCCGTAATTTGACAGCGAACACACGGCAGCGTCTCTTCAACAAGTTCAAAGAGAACGATTATGAGAAGGTGAGAAGAGTGTCAATGCTGCCGAGTATCACCCGCACCTCTCCCATTTTGTATTCCTTGCGAAGTCGAATCTGGGTTAGGATGGAAGTTTCATCTATACAATCATATCACTGCACCTGAAAATGAAGAGAAACAACCACTTACAGTCCATTTCAAAACTATAGACGCGTACCTAGGCAAAAACCGTTATGCCAGCATCTATACCACATAAAATCTGTGATCACTTTGTGCATAAATTTTTCCAAATTGGGCGTCTGTTATCCAATCGTTTAGAAACTATATGAGAGTAATTGTGGAGCGGACCTGAGCAATATTCCGAAAACTATTCTCAAAACGTTCCAGCCGAATTTGAAATATTTCAAAAACACTACGCGTCTATAGTTTTGAATTGGACTGTAGATAGAATCGATTCCTGTAACAAGGTACATGTCATGTAGTGTACCAACCTCCTTCAAAGAAAAGGTATTGTTGTTGTCAGGATAACTATCCGAAGTCACCAATTCGAAAACCCACCACTCTACGTGCCATTACTTACTTATTCTCAATCCAAAAAAAAAAAAAAAAAAACCTTGCTGATCGCAAAGGAAGCCCAGCCAGAACTCCAAACGCCCAGCGCGCTTGCGCTGCCACAGCTAGTACAGGCGCGTGCTGCAAAAGGGGTCTCAGCGCAAAACACAATCATAACAGTCTTACACGTGCAAATGTACAACACAGCGCTGTAGTATGACCGTACAGACCGGCAGCTACATCTACGAACAAATTTAGAAGATTCAAAACATTCATAGCGCAAGTAAATAAGTGAGGCTTCGGCCCGCGCTGAGCAGAGAGAGAGAGAGAGAGAGAGATGGAGAAGCAGAGATGGAGAAGCAGAGAAGGCGATACAACAGAAGTGAAGAACTAGGCATTGATAGAGTGAGACAGAAAACAGAGGCAAGAACATGACAACGCTGCAAATAGGGGAGTCACGTGTGCACACACACACACCAACATGACAAGACGAAAATAAATAATCAAACAAGGTAAGAAAGTCAAGTGTTCAAGAGGCAGTCTTGAAAACAGGTTCGAATGATGCACAGAATTACTGGATCTATACCGCGGCTGTAACATCCCCCCCCCCCCCCCCCCCCCCCCCCCCCGCCGGTAAGCCAACCCGGGAGGCTTACCAATTTAAAATAAA
Source organism: Sycon ciliatum (assembly GCF_964019385.1). Taxonomy (NCBI): domain Eukaryota; kingdom Metazoa; phylum Porifera; class Calcarea; order Leucosolenida; family Sycettidae; genus Sycon; species Sycon ciliatum. Next base: position 18,806,169 of record NC_088643.1, on the reverse strand, counting down.
CATACCAGACAGTCTAGCAAAAAGCGGGAAGTCTAAGCATTGGCTTTTGCGACAAACCATAAACAAGTCACCAGTGTTCGCCGCCACACGAGAGTTCATACCTGCTTGTGTACGTCCAGCTTACACAACCGAGCTACTGGCCTGCGGTATGTACCCGCCTGTGTCTTTACATCCACAACACGTACACGACCATCCTTGCCGGGGTGAGTGGCGACGACTCTGCCGCGAATCCAACTCCCTCGGGGTAGGTTGTTGATGTTGAGTAGCTGTTGGCACCACGCCCGCCACCGAGCTAGTAGACTAGTTGGGAGCTCGTCATCCCAGCCGATGCCACTGAGCCATACGTCCTGCAGCAATACTCTGGCAGTCACTGTGAACGCAGCTAACAGACCAAGTGGATCAAACACGGACATGACGTGACTCAGAACCGCTCTCTTGGTTGGGCGTAATGACAAATCGGACAGCTGGTTGAGGCGTGATGGATGCACGGCGAACAGGAAGCGGTCACTGTTCGGGTTCCACCTCAACCCTAGCGCACGCTCCACTGGCAGCTCAGTGTTGGCGGTGAACGTGACGTCACCCACGGCGCGGAGCTCTGGGGCGATGCTCTGGAGGACAGTGTGCGAGCTGCTCACCCAGTTACACACCTTGAATCCACCACGGGCTTGAACTTCGATGTTCTGAGCCACCATCTTGGTTGCCTCAGCTCCTGTACTGCGGCTATCGAAGTAATCATCCATGTAGTAGTCCTCTTGGATAGCGGCGGCCGTCTCTGGGTACTGAGTAGCGAACTGCTGTGCGTTGTGTCGCATCACGTACTGCGCTGGTGCGGGCGATGAAACCGCACCGAAGATCATGGACTACGTACAATATTGCTCAGGGTCGCCATGGCGGCAGTTACCGCGCCATAGGAAACACTTTGCCGACTGGTCGTCCGCCCGGATGTGCACTTGAAGGAACATCTCTTTGATGTCTCCGCCGAAGGCTACCTTGAATTGTCGAAAGTGGAGTAGGACACCAACCAGCGGATTAAGTAGGTCTGGACCCTGGAGTAGCGCGTCATTCAGACTTGTGCCACCGGACTTTGCAGCCGCGTCTAAAACAAATCTCAATTTGCCGGGCTTGTTGACATTAGGGAGGTTCCGGAGTACGATTTTTCGTGCCAAAATCCGTGGAGGCTGTACGGATTTTTTATACGTCGTTTTCGAGCAGTGAAAAGTTCCGGGGTACGGAACTTATGTGTTTGCCGTCATTGCCTAGGTTACGATCGCAAACACGTCACATTCCCGCACTATGCCTTTTTATTTTGAAAATTTGTACCGAAATCAAAACTTCCCGCGAAAAATCGATGTTTCTCGTACCAAATTTGTACGCGAAAAATCTTTCTGCACCCGATGACGCAAAATCTCCATACGAAGCATGGTTCGTATGAAAGCCAGTCTACACGGATTCTCGTGCCGAAAAATCGTATGGAGCACGCCTGGAAAAAATCCGTAGCGCCCATACGGATTTTGGCACGGAAAATCGTACCCCGGAACCTCTCTATTGTACACCCCGAAGTGCGGTAGGTACCAGGTAAGGCCGCTGACGTTGGTAGCTTCATCGGGTGAGAGCTTGCGCGCGTATCCCTTTTTCAGGTAGTCATTGACCTTGGACTCGTACTTGGCTGCAAATTCTGGCTGGGCATCCATCTTCCGTTCCAGGTGACGGAGGCGACTGAACGCCATGTCGTAGCTTTCTGGAAGCTGTGGTGAGTCCTGCTTCCACAGCTTATTTTTCCGTTACAACCTGGCTCTCGCTTTTAACTGTGTGTGTGTGTGTGTGCGTGTGTGCGCGTGTGTGTGTCTGTTTGTCTGTCTCTCTCTCTCTTTCTCTCTCTCTCTCTCTCTCTCTCTCTCTCTCTCTCTCTCGCACACACACACACACACACACACACACACTCTCTCTCTCTCTCTCTCTCTCTCTCTCTCTCTCTCTCCCGCACACACACACACACACACTCTCTCTCTCTCTCTCTCTCTCTCTCTCTCTCTCTCTCTCTCTCCCTCTCCCTTCCGTGTATATGTTTTTTTGTGATGTGTAGATTGACCGGCTGGTTGAACTTCACGGTGAATACTACCAGAAAGTACTAATGGTTGATCGTGACATAGACACAGAGAGACGGGTAAGCCAACATGAAGAACATCTACAATCCACTTTGCTAATAGTAATAACGACTGCGGGTATAACGACAATTTGCGAATAACGACAGAATTCCCATGCCCAGTGCAAAGTCTCATCTAACTGTAATACATATAATGAGACTTCGGGTATAAGGACACTTTGCGAATAACGACACTTTTCTGATGCCCCGCCGCGTGTCGTGATACGCAAAGTTGACTGTGCTACTCTTTCTACATGTTCATGGTGGGCTAGCAACTACAGACAAGAGTTCAGTTTTCGCCAGTTCCTCAATTCTAGTTAGTGCTACAGGTGGACATTTGCCTCTGAACTGGCCAGTACAGCCTGCTCAACACGCACTGAACTGACCAATACAGTGTAAACGCGGTATATACTAGGGCTGAAAGGAATATAGTATACCGAACATTCGAATATTCGTTCGTTAAGCTTTTTAAGAACGAACATTCTTGAAGTGATGAATGTTCAAAGTGCAAACAGATCTACTATTTGGTGCTATATGTCCTTCAAGTTTCGTAATTACAAACTACAGTCGAATGTCACTTATCCGGTCGCCAGTTACCCGAGCACGTCGGTTATCCGACAAGCCCGGGAGTGGTAATTTTATGACTCTCAACAGTAAAATTCTAAAATATATATATATTTGTATATTATACGGTGTAATAAGCATTTACTTGAAGTAGATGTGGTCAAGTATGCTAACATGTATGTGTACATGGAGCAATTCATGAATATGCATGAATATATTTGGGTATTGTGTACATAAATCAGTGAAATCCAGCCATATATGCACATAAAAAATGATATCAGTTATCCAACATATCCAGTTATCCAACATGCCTGATTCCCGAAGTGGTCGGATAAGTGACATTCGACTGTACTATAGCGGGAAAGTGTGGCAAAGAACAGGCATATGCAAAAGCAAAATGAGAAATGTACACATGAGGCAATGTGCAACTTTCTTCGGTCAAGCAGATTTCTACATTATGCTACTTGGAAGTACAAGAGTAAACTAAGCCAGAGCGGCACGGAGTCCACCTGACAGCACGGAGTCCACCCGACTGTTTTACTTCATAGGAAGTGACACACCGTCAAAGTCCAATGCAGCATCTCTGTAGTTCTTGCCACTAGAATGCCCTGGGCGGATGTTGCCCTGCGACAACACTGACGCTCTGGCTGTTGGGTAGTTGATTCCGGACAGCCGCCCTCGCGCTGCCTTCTTGACTTGCGAAAACACGGTTTCAACTGCGCTTCCAGGTACCCCCGCCCAGGCACAACATAGTAACTCGGGTTGCGAGCAGTGAAGCTCTCGCAGAGACCAGCAAATCCGAAGCGAAGCAAGCGAAGAAGATGCCATGTCTGCCAACTGAGAAACTTCTCTTGCTTGGAACTAGTGGACACTCAGTGGGAATCTGCTAGGAGCAATCCATCTAGCCATGACTCCAAGAAAGACTAGACTTCCTTGATTCGTACTAGAGGCTGCGAATCAGACGAGCTGACTTTCTCATGGGAGAGGGTGCCACTCTCGAACAGACTGCTGCACGCACGGAAATACTGGATAGTGGCAGCTGCATTGATGGCATCTTGCGGTTTGGTATCGATGTAAACCGAAATCTCACTTATGACTTTGGTCTGTTGCATGATTTTTGCGGGGTGAACATGTAGCTTCGTCCACGCATCTCTCAACACGAAATTCTTTCGCAAGCCAGGGACGTCTCTTGGTACACCGGCCTCCTGCCGCTTGCATTAACGCGTATACATGGCAGCTGCATTGATGGCATCTTGCGGTTTGGTATCGATGTAAACCGAAATCTCACTTATGACTTTGGTCTGTTGCATAATTTTTGCGGGGCGAACATTCAGCTTCGTCCACGAATCTCTCAACACGAAATTCTTTCGCAAGCCAGGGACGTCTCTTGGTACACCGGCCTCCTGCCGCTTGCATTCACGCGCATACATGTCCTTGATGGTTTGCCATCCGAATGGTGTGTTCTGTCAGGCGTGACGAATGCCTTCGTGCCAATGGAGGAAGAGGAATGAAGAGTATTGACCATGCTCTTCATCTGGTGGGATGGGCATATGATAAAAAAAACAGGGTTTCACCTAGCCAGATGGGATGCTCAATAGAGCATGGAACACGGTGGCGATCTGGTGTTCCACTAGCTTTCATGGAGAATGCCCCGCGGCGGCCAAGCAGGGTCTTCAGTACGGATAGATTCGTTGCAGCTCCGTCACATACTAATGTGCACGTCTTAAAATCGAATGCGTAGAACAGCCGCATGCTATGAAGCACACATGCCATGGCGACCGTGCTATCAACAACAGACTTGGCAAGCGTGTAATAACGTTAAGGCCCCATGATGTCATAGTTGAAGGACTAATCCCGCCACAAGAACTGTAGCACATATTCTGGACGGGCCGTCTCATCTCGGCTTAGCTCCACACATCGTGGAGACTGACCATGCCATCAGCCGTCATAGCGAGCCCATAGATCTCCTGGCTGCGCGAACTCCACATAACCTTGGACACAACTTTGACTTCGTCGAATATAAGGACACCTTCTTGTAGTGGTGACATCTTCCCTTCCACCACAGTTTCCTTCTTGAACTTCTGGTATCGGAATGGAACAAACCGAAGGAAGAGTGTGCACACGTATATACAACTACTATCAATGCTTTCCCCTACAAGTGCAACTACTACTTCAAGGATCAATAGTTCCCCCTTCTTCACAGAACCCCCGCCCCTCGTCAAGAGTGTGCATCTCCCGCATGCCCTGACTTCAAGTTGACGTCATTCTTATGATTCAACGCGCCTCGCACGAGCCATTTACGCCGGTTGTACAGGGTGTGCATGCCGCACACGCGCGTTTCCTTGACCTAATTTTTGCAGGATAAATCGGTAATTATTTAATTTCGTTTTATAAATAATATTAATAATTTCGTTTTGTGTTGTGTTGTTGTGAAAAAAGTTCGATATTTATGGACGACCCCTAAGTAAAGACCCAAGCCGAAATGCCGTGAACAGAACAACTACATGATTGTACATGTATTGGTGACAACTAGAACTGCATGCCAGGAATGAACGAGAGTACGGCAAGCAACCACAACTGTCCCTCAGCAAGAAGGCTATCATGAAGCAGAGAACGAACTCAAACAAATCGCTGTCTTCAGCAAAAGGTGCCCATGCGCATGCATTCAGCTTGCGGCTATGTGCGTATCAAGGCTTATTCGAATTTCAGGATTCCACCCTGTGGTAGTAGCTCCATGTGCTCACAAAGAATGGCTGGACATTGATGCTAATGTTGACTTTGCGTGACAATCATCAGCAATCATCATCTCGCTGAGAGCTAGACCAAAATGGAAGAAAACACTTGCTCCTTTTGTGTTTTAACTTTTAACGTTAAAAGGATAAGAAAAATGTGAACAGACACGAAGCCACAATTACCAGATTTTGAACGTTTTCTCGCAGCAGTCTTCTCATCTCTTAAAATTCTGTCTTCTCGTCGTTTCATGGTGTTTTTCTAACGTGTGTTGTTTTTCTAGCTCTGCAATCTCCTGCATGTGCGCTACCATTCTGAAATCATGTCTGTGTATGGTGTCGGTTGCTTGCTCTTGTCTGTGCCATGGTGCTGCAGCGACTAGGGCAGAAAGTGACGGCAGAGAATGAGGATGAGTTCTACCTGCGACGGCTGGACTCTGGCCTCTTTTCTCTACAGAGCATTGACTACATTCTCGCCGAGGTCATCGTCAACGGTGAAAGCGGGGTACGTGCTTCTTTCGCTTGTAAACAGTTGCCCTGACTATTAGTGATTGAATAATCGAGTGGTTCACATCATTCTTGGTATTGGTACCGATTGTATACCGGTCGACCCTTGCATCTACGGGCCACATGATGTCAGCTATGTTGATTGCACTGTCCACAAGCCACGATCACTTTCTGCACAAATTGTGTCACATGTCGGCGATGCGAGACGACTCTCTATATTAAAACCAATGCCGATCGTGTGCAGTGAGCACGGTGTATCAGTCTAGTTTCTTTGTAACTGACTCTGACCTACTAACTGTTAGTCTTTACATAGGAGACTGACAACTATATACTGTACTGCCCGGTGTTTGAGACGTATTTAATACTACAGTCAGACCTCGCTTATCCGGTCCTCTTTTATCCGGAGCCCTCGCCATCCGGAAGAAAATCGTTGGTTACCGATTTACGGCATATGCCATGCATACGTACAGTATGTGCGTTCAATTATCCGATTCCCTCGCCTATCCGGATATTTTGTGGAGAACGGATGTGTGCGGTTAAGCGAGGTCTGGCTGTATTTGTGTTCGTGATTTTTTGCAATGAGGGCATAGCGCAAGTACCGACCCGTGTGGCGTCAAAACTCGAACAGTGTTTGTACATGTACCAGTATGTGGCCATGGTCCTCCGTGAAATGTTGTCCTTGCAAGCCAGCTGGTTTTGGGAAATCGTGAAAATAATTGAGTGACACAGATATTGGGCGGTTTACAGTACAGTGCTAGTGCGTTTATTTCCGTATGATGCCGGGAGAGGAGAGGTATGGGATGCGATGTGGTAGATACAATGTCATTTTGTTTGTAGCTCTTCATCTACAGGTTAGGTTGTTGCAGTGTATGTATGTGTGAGGCACTGGTACTTTCTGCTGCAGTGTAAAGTGTGTTGTACTCGTACTCCTGACGATGTGTGTGTGTGTGTGTGTGTGTGTGTGTGTGTGTGTGTGTGTGTGTGTGTGTGTGTGTGTGCGTGTGCGCATGTGCATGCATGTGTGTGTGTGTGTGTGTGTGTGTGTGTGTGTGTGTGTGTGTGTGTGTGTGTGTGTGTGTGTGTGTGTCTAATCGTGGACGGCGTCGTGGCGGAGCGGCTTCCTAGTGGCAGTGCTGACTTCTCTGGAACTCTCTCTTCTACTCTCCCCTGTCTCGGGGGCGGCATGGCCAAGCATTTGGCAGCTGTACACCAGGCCAGGTGTGTGCATGTGCCTACACGTATACATGTGTGTGTGTGTGTGTGTGTGTGTGTGTGTGTGTGTGTGTGTGTGTGTTTGTGTGCATGTGCCTACACGTATACGTGTGTGTCACAGGCCCGACCGCGTGCATTGAAGCTGCTGAGCCAACACGGAGACAGTGTAAGAACATTGAAGCGGACACTGAAAGGTATGTAGTGCCATGACTCTGCAAACACTGTTTACCTGTGAGTTGTTCAACCCGGCATGTGTACACGAACGGGAGTACAGTCAGACCTCGCTTATCCGGTCCTCTTTTATCCGGATCCCTCGCCATCCGCAAGAAAATAGCTGGTTACAGATATACAGCATGCGTGATGCATCCAAGATAATCAGTGTTTGATTATCCGGCTCCCTCGTCTATCCGGACATTTTTGTGGAAAACGGATGTGTGCGGTTAAGCGAGGTCTGACTGTTCATGTGCTGAGTCATGTCCAGCCCAGTTTGAAGCTAAACTTGGCACCTTGAAAATGAAGGATGGAGCTAATATTCAATTATTCGAATTAACACCAGTGCAAGAATATTTGGAGAGGAAATTTCAAATTCAATGGTTTAACCCTTTATGGGTCTCACATAAGCGTAAGGGTCGTATGTGACCCTTACAGGAAAATCGCATTTTCTTTGAGTTTTGTTGCTAGGAGACAACTAAAATGGTGCTCCACTCGTAGCTGAGGTCCAAGGCTTTCCAACGGTGTAAAAAACAACCATACTTACCATACAAATTTTTGCAGTATCGATCGACTGAAGTCTGGTGAAATTGGAAAAGACGACCATCCGCCATGCGCGCATTTCGAGAATGGGAGTGCATCTCTTGAAGCCGTGTCAGAAAAGCTTTCTGAGGACACTGACGGCACCAGTCTAGGCTGGATGTCCCTGGAGGATTTCCAGTGTAATGTCGTGAGAAAGAGAGCTCCGTTGAGTCCTCCTAGCTCAAATAAATCGTCCCCGAATGAAGAAATCAAATTTACCAACCAGCGAGGAAGCACAGCAACAGCAACTCTTACAAGGACTTGTCAGGTGCGATCAGCTGATTCGCCTGGCCGTGAGAATCACGGCACGCGTGACATCGCACCTGAGTACTCATCTGAGCGAGAGTGAATCTGACGCGAGCGGCGCTGAGGTGAACGAACCAAAATTGTGATATTGTGGAACTGTTGCTGCTGGTGCATCGCCGATGGCGAGGTTTTGGAGTTCAAGGACGGAATTAGGAGCATATATTCTTCACCAAGACGTAGCGCTTACCTGATTGTTTATCTTAGGACTTCAGCTCCATCACGAACTTGGTATGCACTTCGTGCTGTGATTTTTGTGTTTTTTTGTTCGCAATTGTATTTTCTCTCAACTTGAAGGGCTACCACGGGTCATACCCTTGCCTGGACATAGTCATATTTTTGTTTTCTGGACTCGTCCAGGCATACAGATTTTGAAAATATATAGTTTACCCATACCTACAACTCACAGAACTCGAGTTATGGCTCGTTGTTTGTACGCGTGTTTGCGTGACCACCCCTCACATACATTGAGTAAGACCCACAAAGGGTTAAGAAAATCATCTGTTGCATGTTCCCACCTGGACGTACTCAAATGGCATCACAGATGCCATACTCGTACGGCTGCTTTGAGGTTTGTTCCAATCGACGGCTGTGCCCTGTAGTGTTTTGGCAATGGCAGAGGAGAGTTAGGACCTGTAGGAGGATGGGGACACTTTCACAAGGCCAGGTACTCTCCTCCAGATTGTGGCTCTGAACGCCCTTAGTGGTAGAAGTTTATCGAACTTGCTGTGTGTGTGTGTGTGTCTGTATTGTTTCTGGTTTTTGTGTTGACAGAGCTGTCAGAAAGCATCGGTGATGCCGACACGGGCAACTCACTGACACGCGAGGCTGAGCGGCATCGCATCGCTGAATTGCTAACACAGCTATAGTTGCGAGCCTCGCCGATACGAGCGTTCGCGTGAATCTTGAGCAGTTGGGCACTTGACTTGGCTTCCAACTGATCTCGTGACCCAGTGTGTCAAGAGCTATCCATGCTGATGTTTTCCGGGCGAGCCCCGAGCAGGCCACACAGTACACAATCATGTTGCTTGACGGCTATTTTGTACATAGTGTATAGTGTGTTTAGCCGTCTGCACCGTACTACTGAGACCTGGTCAGTCGGTCGCTGCAGAGTTGATCTGCTTCATGTGTGGTGTGGCCCTGGCTTTTCCTTGTGACAACCACTGTTGTTAACCAGTTACCTAGCGGACTATTTCCTACCATCTATCCCATTACTGGGGAACTGTCTGCATGCTGGTCCTCTCCAACACCGCAGAGAGAATTCATAGCACTTGCTGCCGCACTGCGAAGCTGTGCATACCAACGAACACTCCCAAGATCACCATGCTCTGTCACGTTTCTCCTTTCCTATCGTGCGAATTGTAGAATGCACGCGCTCGATGTATTTCTGTTCTGGATCACGGTTTACTATTTCTGAGGCTAATTTTTCCCATTCACACACACACACACACACACACACACACACACACACACACACACACACACACACACACACACACACACACACACACACACACACACACACACACACACACACACACACACACACACACTTCTTACTTCAGTACAAACGCATGTTATCGTGTTGCTTTGACTCGCTTTCATGAAACACGTAACAACATAATTTAGGTCATGTTTGACAAGATGAATATGAAGAACATGGAATAAAAAATAGAAATACGAAATAAAACAAAACGCTGTTTGAGTAGTGGTCGTGCCGCAATGTCAATTATCTTACAGGTGCGGGCATGACGATGGCTGCGAATGCAAGGGGCAACAACAACAACACATTCTCTTATTGGCCCACAGGCCAACGTGAGAATAAAAGATTTCGTAAAAAAAAAGAAAAGAAAAAACACATTGCAAATCAGATCCTAAGTTTCTGTACCAGTATGTATCAACAGTGGCACCGGACACGAGTCTATCCGCAAGATGAAACGCGCTCTAGTTCTAGAGCAACTAGCCGATCACCGCCGCAGGTGTTGCCACTGCATGTAAAAGACGACGTAAAAGAGGCTTCAATCACGTGTAAAAAATAAAACATAACAAAATTGTAAAAGATGAACGTTGTATGTACGAGGTGATTTTTTAACATTTGGCATTTTTTAACAAATGTGTAAAATTTGCTTTTCTTCTGGCTGTTTCTCTGCTCCGGATGGCTGTATCGAAACATGGGTGGTGGCAAATGAGAGCCAGTTTATCGTAGATCAACATTGACCAGAAAATTTGGTGCATATAATTTAATTCTCCCTGCCACGTCGGTATAACTAGTGGTGGGTGCTTTGCCATTTTGTGTACAATATGTTAAATGAGCCCCAGAATGGACGAGGAGGGCAGTGAATTGCTTCCGCAGGGCCTTTGGACGACGTCAGGCCGTCTTGCCATCACTAGAGACAGTAATGAAGAACAGTAGGTCACGGAATACACTCTGTGAGAACGAAAACATGGCTGCGATGCTATGCTATCTATCCAATTCCACCGTATAACACAGCCACTAGTTACAAATACAAAAACACGGCTTTCGCAGCATACAATGCAGTTCACTCCTCTGTTGACATTAATTTTCATCCACTAGCAATCCTTGAAGTGATATCTGTCAACTTCAGAACATTGATGACCGAATATCCCAGTTTGTGATGCCATTTTACAAATTTGTTAAAAATGACACACCAATTATTTGAATCCTGAGAATACTATGAAAGTAGGACATGATTCAAGACACTTTCCAAAGTGGGATCATTCCCATTTTTGGACACAACGGGCATGAAGGATAGCACTTCCACTTGCAACAATTCATTTGGACGTAGCTTGTCTAGAAGTGACTGAAAAAACGTCATTTTACAACCATGTTAAAAAAAGCCAAATCACCTCGTACAGACGATGCTTCGAAATCAGAAGCGGAAGTCATCATCGTCCGTCTTCTTCTCGCGACAGAGCAGCTCAATGAACTTCTCGATTCGCCGCTGAGAATCCGGCTTGCCGCGGGCTTCATCAGCGACATGAATCACCTCCTTGATGCCAACACTGAACGACACGGAGGAGAGGCGGCGTATGAGATCGCTGACCTCGTCGCGATTCATCACATTCAGTTCTTCCAGGACCGACTCGATGTGCGTGCCGCATGTAAGAGTTGGCACGGCCTGCGATACACGGAAGCGCACCTTCAGCTTGTCAATCAGGGACTTCTGCGATGTCGTGCCGATCACAAGCAGCTTGTGGCCCTTGGGCGGTGGGTGGGCTACGCGAATGCGGATTTCCTGGAGCAACACAGACACACACAACACAGTGGTGAGTGACTCATCAACCAACGCATCATGGGCATTGTCCATTTCAGGGCCACAAACGCAAAACACACACATGCACACACGTGTACACACACACACACACACACACACACACCATTTGACACCCATCACCGGAGGCGAAGATAGCGATGCCACAGCAGAAGCCATAGCAGCTTGTGCTACACACACACGCACACACACACACACACCACACCATTGCACAGCACACCATTGCACAGCACAGTGGTGAGGGACTCATCAACCAACGCATCATGGGCATCGTCCGTTTCAGGGCAACAATCGCAAAACGCACACACATGCACACACACACACACACCTGTCCTGTAGAGCCACTGCCACAGGGGTCACGTGGGCCCCGGAGGGGCATCAGAGAGGAAGATGGATGGATGGACCCACACACACACACACACACACACCTCAGACATGCCCATCGCGGAAGCGATGATAGCGAACAGCTATGTTAGACATAGCAACTTGTGCTGGGATTACACCATTCAACAGCTTGCAAGGCTGATGAATTGACCGCCACTATTTTTAGCCTGGTATCCACCACACAGCTATTTGAAGTGACTTTTTCTGGCCAGTGAATCCCTATTTTTCATTTTTCCATTTTTTTCCTTTTTTTCTACACACACACCACACCACATACTCCGGCATACACTGGCTGTTGGTAACCACCCAGGAGAATGAAAGAAAAGTCAGGAAGAGTCCGAGAAAGAGAAGAAAGACGTGTGCGACCATAATTGTCGGGAATTGAACCCGCAACCTCTCGATTGGAAATCGACTGCACATATCACTGCACCATATGGGACACACACACACACACACACACACACACAATTGCACAGCACAGTGGTGAGGGACTCATCAACCAACGCATCGTGGGCATCGTCCGTTTCAGGGCCACAATCGCAAAACTCTGCCACAGCATTAACAATCGCATGCCGCTGCTTACCTGGAGCAAGTGTGAAGAGTATCGGCTACCGATCGGTGAAAACTCAATCAAATTCTCGATACTGTCTACGATCACGCAGCTCTTGTGCGCACGGTACGCGTCCTCGAAGATCTCATGGATAGCATTGACCTTCGACATCTCAGTTGTACCGCTGACGAAGAGAGTGGAGCACACCTGACGGAAAACGACAACAAGCAAAGAACACATCACATCAGCCGCATCAGTGGAAGCAGGAGTACACGAGACCAAGAGTGTGCAGTTTCTGACTTTGCTGCAGCATGGGTGTTTGTCATGGCGAAATTCCTGGACTGCATCGTAGTTGGCGCAGACATGCGGTGAGAAAAAGGCGTAGTCCGGACAACTGAGACTTGCTTGTACGCACTACATCAATAGAGCTATATAATCCAGGAATTTCGCCGGGACAGCAACCCATTTGAGCTCTACCCTCTTGTGGAAGCCAGATCTTTCCAAAATGGACAAGCCGGCATCATGAACAAATCAGTGCTGTGCATTATACAGTCAGACACATCCGTTTTCGACGAAAATATCCGGATACCGATAGGCGAGGGAACCGGATAATCAAACACACATACTGTATGTATGCATGACATTATGCTGTAAATCGGTAATCAACGATTTTCTTCCAGATGGCGAGGGATCCGGATAAAAGAGGACTGGATAAGCGAGATCTGACTGTACAGCCCTCACACAATGGAACACTGAGCTGTGCAATCGAACACGGCACCGCTGCTGATACTACACAAGTCCTCATGAACTTGGGTTTCATTCGTCAACCCTGCCATATCGGGTTGCCATTCACGTCCATTCCGTCTGAAGTGAGCATGTTACGCCTCGCACCACCACAGCTGGTGCTCACTGAAACGCGACCCAAAGTGCAAAAAAACTGGCGACCTGGACCAGCTCCAATTACATCACTTTACTTGTACATGTGTACGTCCAGCCGCATTCGTACCACTTCCAGAGCGTCAAGGACCGTGCAAGTCGAGGACGCTAGATTTGCACTTTAGGTCGGATTTCACCGAGCACGACTGTTCTTCCAACAACGAAAAAGACATGTTTAATAAGGAGGGCAAATACTCTACTAACCTTGATGAACGTGAATCCAGCGCCAAGCGCAAGGTCGACGGCCATTGAAGAGGCACCGCATCCTTCCTTACCGAAGAGCAGCAACGAAGTGAAGTTGTCGATGAGCGAGTCACCGTCAGCCGACACCATGTTACTGATGACCTGCTTGCAGTTTGCCTGCGCGTCGCTAATCGGCTGGCCCCAGTTGATGATGCCGCACTGCCGGTAGTACTTGAGCTGCTCGATGTTGACGCCGAACATGGCCTTGATGTCGGTGTCCAGCGCGTAGGTGAAGTCCTGAGCGACCACCTTCATCTTGAGCGCTTCCTCCGGGTTGACGCTGACGGCGCTGTCCTCGCCAGAGCTGCTCTTGATCACGCGGTTCATGGCCGTGGCGGTTGCCGCACGCACCAGACCCTCCAGCTCGGCACCGCTGAAGTTGATCGTCAGGTCGGCTAGCTTGGCCAGGTCGACGTCTTCGGACAGCATGCCACCGTCCTGCAGCTTGCGCGTGTGAATGCTGAGAATCTGCTCGCGGCCGTCGCGGTTCGGTAGGCCAATCTCCATCTGCACCTCGAATCTACCCGGGCGCAGCAGCGCTTGGTCGATGAGATCCTTGCGGTTGGTCATGCCGATCACGAGGATGTTGTCCAGCTCGTTGACACCGTCCATCTTGGACAGGAGCTGTGTGACGACGTTATCGTGGACGCCGGTATTGTCAGAGCCGCCACCTCTTCGCTTGCAGATGGCGTCCATTTCATCAAAAATGATCATGTGAAGGCCACTGTTCGCACCGGCACGTTTCTGCTCTTCCTCGGCATCAGCAAACAGCCGCCGAATGTTCGCCTCAGACTCGCCAACGAATTTATTTAAGATTTCCGGACCGTTGACGATTTTCGGCTCCCGAGCGTTCAACATCTTGCCAATTTGCCGAGCCATCAGTGTCTTTCCGCATCCGGGCGGTCCATAGAGGAGGATTCCCTTGATATGCTTGACACCGAGCCGTTCTATGACCGCTGGCGGGAACACGCGCGACGCAAACGCACGGCGAAAGAGCGTGGCGGCCTCCTGGTCCAGTCCGCCAATGCCCATCTTGACAAAGTCGAGACTGGTGCTGATAATGCCACCTGTCGCCGCCGCACCGCCGACATGACGCCCGGTCAGGTCAACACTCTCGCCCGGGTCGAACAAGATATTCGTGTCGGGAAGAAGGATGCCGGTTTTAATCTCTGCTGGCTGCTTTGCTTTGGGTCCCGACGTCAGCACGGATGGGTCGGCAGCTTGCAGCGATATTACCGTAAGTTTCAGCGGCTTCGGGTAATCCTGTGCCTTGAAGAGCAGTTGCTGGTCAACGGACAGTGCTAAGTTGGCATACGTAGAGCCCATGTACGCATTCATCTGGTCCGTGTCTAGCTTCTTGGCGTTGCGCTGAGTGGTCCTGGAAACATGCTCTATGCGCACCGTCACCACCTCCAAATAACAATTGGCATCTTTGAACTGGTACGGAGTCACAGTGACCTCCTCACCTTGAGCCGCGTTCACCCACTTGCGCTGGAAAAATCCAAGACCTACAGTGCCTGGCCTCACATCTTTGGAAGGCTCGGCAGTGACTATGAAATCGCCAGCATTCGATGACAAGGTGAAATATTGATTCGAATCACCACGTCCACTCAAATTGCTGGGATTGAAGCACGCACGATTCGTCGCTGACAGTGCATCGCTGGGAGCTTTCTCAACCTTGAACTGCTTCGACTCCATCGTCCCGGTTGCGTCAAGAACAGCGAAGAGAAATAATGGCCAGGCCAGCACACCGTGCGGCTCACTTTATACTATCACAGTTTATATTATTATAAGTGAGATATTTCTATTTTCATACTAATGTCTTGTCTTTCCTTCTACTGAAATTTCTGCTCTCCTCCTTCAAAAACACGCCACTGCTACGTAGATTCTACGTGGCTGCAAGTCAAGAGGCATGCATGGCACACACTGACTGGCTGCACGAACAGTCATGTACATATACGAACCTGCATCATGCATATCACGATCATGTCACACGGGAAGAAATGACGTCAGCCACGTGAATCCCCTGCCCCTTTCGCCTTGATATGTACGAATACTGTACATGTCATGACGCGTTATCGATATGCACACGTGCACGGTGGATCTACGTCTACGTGTAGATCTACGCCTGAAAAACATGATCCAGTCTTGCATAGTCAGCCAAAATGGGAAATCTTGGCTTGCAATGCGGCCTGAACCATGTGAACGGCAGAAGTCAGTGAAGAGTGAAGCTGAAGGTGAACCGGTTGTCATCACGATTAGAAAATGATGTCCAAGGCAAAGACCGACTTGAGTCGAGAGGATCGTAGATCTACAGCCTACGGCGCGAGGCTGCTCGAGAGGCATGGAAACTTCCCCGGATTGCCACTTGTGACAGGCTAGGCTGGCATTAGCAGCTCATGTTTCACGGAGAAATCTGGTTATCGTTAGGCCTGCAGCCAGTTGCAACCTAAACGTTACTTTAGTAAAGACCGCGGTCAGGGACTCGAGTCGGTCTTTTCCTGGTTCGATGTCCACACCGTGTGTCACAGGGGTTCTCCGTGCTGGGACTTTTTCCTGGGCTGTCGTCCGATCTGCCAAAACAGGCCGCAATGGAATGATCAATGATTGGTCCACTACACGGAATGGATCTTAATCTACATGACATAGTCATAATTTTTATTATTACTTTGACATTGGTATGGAGACAGCCGGTGATAGAGCAACATGGTCTTCCGGGAAGTCAGTAGCACGCTGTTTCCGAGTCGTGACGTGCTGGTATTATGATGAGCTGCCATTGCCAATCAGATGTGTGTGTGTGTGTGTGTGTGTGTGTGTGTGTGTGTGTGTGTGTGTGTGTGTGTGTGTGTGTGTGTGTGTGTGTGTATGTATATGTGTGTGTATGCGTGCGAGCGAGCGGAATCGGCAATGCCGGTCACAGTGCTCGACTGTCCACACCGGCAGTCCTGGAGTTACCAGTTTGCCGCCGAAGTCTGGCCGTGCTCAGTCCGTGGTCCGGATCATGTGTATCCAATCTACCATGCAAGGCGAGAACAGGACAGTGATAATTGCCGAGTCCAATGAGTGCTGTATCCCCTGCACAACCACCAGCAGTGCGTCGGACGTTGCCCACCAAGCTTGGCAGTGCACTGTCACATGACGTCGGAGCCACTAAAGTGGCGAAATGGCACCAAGACCGCATTAAGTGTACCGTGTTACTTTCATGAAAGCCTAGCAGTACATGCAATCTAGCATCACGCTGTACAAGCGATGTAGCATCGAGCCAGTAAGCAGCTTGAGCCAACCCGTGACCAGCATCAGAAACTCTTTGTCCATGTACTCTGTCTCCCAAGTGATACTGCCGCGTAGCAAGCCGTGGCAGTGTATTTCGAAGCCCTCTGTCGACGGGATTCGGATGCATTTTGAGGACGCTCGCACAACCTTTGTGGGCAGAATCAGGGCAGATATGACTAAATAGGGAAGAGCGAGTTCAGCCAGCAACGAGAAGCGTGCCAGCACATTCAGTCCGCGGCGTGACTCTCGCAGACACCGATGGCCGGCCGCCGCAGTTTCTGGGATGCAAATTCATGACCGTTGTAAGCTAGCCACAGGCATTAAATCTACCGAACTACAATGACTTGTAAACGGTGGAGATATTCGTAAATCATGTAAAAGGCAGTGGCCTGGCCAGTGTGGGGCAGATCAGGATTTTGCCCCTCTATTTTGCCAGCCAGACTGCGGCCTGACCCAACTTTTGTGAAGTTTTGTCACAAATCATCATCGGAGTCTTTTTTTTATTCAGATCAGGGCAGGGAGTCATAAACTACCATTCTTACGATTCCCGGCTCACTAAGAAGGAGTCATACGGATACAACTCCCTGAGTGCCACTACCGTACCACTAGGTGTGTGTGGGGAGGGGGGGGGGGGACTCTTGACTGATGACCACCAATCCCATGCCTGCCAGCATGCAAGAGTACCGACTAAAGTAAAGTCATACTTGTACAATGTACAACCCCCTGGGCATGGGGCGGGGCCCACTGAGCCGGGGGGGGGGGGGGTACGTGTGCGTAGTAAAATCAGTCTATTACTGTAACTAATATTAAAGTAATATGGAGCCGAGGGATTACAAAATCGGGTGAAAAACCAAGACTCATAGTCATAACAAACAAACAACCTGACTACTAGACTGTAAAAGCCATTATTCTAACGAGGCGCAATTATAACGATTTCCCCAAATTGACTAGTTTACGAGTACCAAAGGTAACGATTCTCACTCATTCTCAACTAATTACTTCATTTTAAAGTAAAAGATAGGTGTCCTGGGATGATCTGCCTCATCTACAGTCCATTCATAAAAAGATGGGTCCTGGCTCTGGCGATCTCCCGTATTTGGCGATTTTTCGTGATTTCATCGTACACAGTGCAGTGCTGCGAACTTTGAAATTTGAAAAAGGGTCCAAAAAGGGTGCCTGAACTGGGGTTCGAACCGCAGAATGCACTGTTGCAGGCGGGGTCAAACGGCCTGGATTTTGATGATTTTTCCCAATTCAGTGCTTTTGGGGCAAAACCTGGCCGAAATCCTATTCTTGCTATGGGGAGTATGGCTTGCTTTTTGGACAAAAAAACTTCAGAAACATAATTATAATTTAATTGGAAGAGGATTCCATAATTATGGGATTGCAGAAAAAAATTCTAAAAAAACTCAACGTTTGACCCATTTATGGCCAAAAGCTAGAAGTTCATTTTTTTCTGAATGGACTAGCAGCTAGCTGCAACAGTAAAATACGGTTTTTTAGTACTCCCATACCAAGAGTTCATAACCCCCATGGGGGTTATGAACTCTTGCCCATACCCTGTTAGTGCTGACCCGAATTTGCCAGCTGAATCTCGATATTTTGCGGCATAATTTTGCTCGTGCATCGTCGAAATTTTGCTTTCATTTTGCTAGGCCACTCGATATTTTGCTCCCTTTTTGCTCCAAAATTTGTGTCACGTGTGAGAAAACTGACCGAAAGTGGGTTACGTGTTGGCAAAAATGAGAAAAAGTGAGTCACGTGTTGGTAAAATTGTGCCAAAATGAGTCATGTGCACCGTATATGTGTAAAATCTCCCAATTCCCAGCCAACACACCGATATTTTGCTCCATTTTGCCAGCAAATTCCCTTTCAAAATTCTTCGATATTTTGCTAGAAGAATTGCTAGCAAATTCGGGTCAGCACTATACCCTGTCCATGGTACGATCGGTACGCGGTGCAGACTGCACGTAGCACTGTTCGTCATTATCAATCTTGCAAGCAGGGAGTAGTAGATCCTACAGTACTACTATTGTATACTCCCTGCTTGCAAGCTTGTCTTTTGACCTGAGGAGATAATTATTTCAGTAATCACTGTTAGTTTTCATTTTTCAATGACGGGTTGTAAGTGTAAAGTGGCGAGTGGTGACCATCTGTGCTGGAACTTAGTTACTTGTTGAGCCCACTGCACTGGTACTTGAATGGTGTGTGTGTGCGCGTTTCGCCAACCCGCGCAGCGCTGGTCTGACGAGGTGGCCACTGGGGAATCTTGTGTGAATGAAAATTGTAAATAATTAGCTGAATCCATGGCATTCCAGCCATCAGATGCCACAATGTTTGAGAATCTGGAACAGGATTACGAGGAGGAATCCGATGGAGCGGATGAGGAGTTGGATCGACGGGAGACAGTGTCCAATATAGTCTCGACGAGCTACGAAACAGTGGATGATGGCGTTGACAGCGCCCCACGGTAGGTAGATGGGCAGGACTGGGCCTCAGGAGCAAACAGATAATTCTTATCTTTATACCATGCGTACAAGTAGTTACTGCCTGAAGTTAGAACGACTACGTGGTCCGATTGTATACGCTGATAGTCTGCTGCAGTGCATTGTCTAAAGTGTATACCTTCTGCTCAACCAGTCCATCAGATAAAAGTGACCTCGTGGCAAAGCATGGGAATCTACATGAAGTACATTAATCTGAAGCCTAGTTCACATTCCACGCAACGCTGACGGTACGGGACGGCTGGGGTGAGCTGTAAAATCTTGTACGATCCGTACGACACGACATGCTGCAGTCGTTGCGGCATTCAACAGCGAGCGGCGCGAGTCATAAGGCACGGTCCGTGACGGGGTGACTTTCGGGCCTAATTTCTTGTTTTTCGGGACAATTATTTCTCCTTGAATGAAGCGGAATCAAGTTCACAATACCAGTTTTTCACAAAGACTAAAAAAGTAGCCCTGAAAGTTGTGCCATTCAAATAATAGCCCCAGGAAATGATACAGCAGTTCGTCTGTCACGCTCCTGAACTATCCCTAAATACCATAAGTGACATGAGATCTTATCTTGCTAAAATTCAACCCAAGTTGTGTTAGCCATTCTGCGAGTTATCATGGGAAGCGCAGTGTTCGAAGTGCTAAAAATTTCCAAGTACGAATCGGGAGTAGTCGGCACACTACGCCGTCTCCTGTTCACACTCAAAATGCAGCCGTTTTGTACGCTTGCGTCCCCGTCTACGCCCGTCTACGGTATGAAAAGTTGAACTGATCCAACTCTTCCCGTCGTTTCCCGATCCGTACGGTTGCGTTCCCGTTCCTGGTGTTCACATTGGACGCCGTCAGACCGTCCCGGCACTTCCTGTCGATCCTTACGCCCCGTCGCGCCCCGTCGAATGTGAACTAGGCTTTATACGCCGAAGACCGAAAGATGAGCCGATCTAGCCAAGCTCGTTATTCATTTCTTCTCCATTTGAATGCTGCATACTGCAATGTTGATGCTCGGGACGATACACACCTGGCTTTTCTTCGGTACGCGATCGATATACAGTACTGCCGGGCGCCGAAGAACGACCAAGCTAGAATTTCACCAATCACAGCATACCAATGTATACACAGTGACTCAACTGTGCATAGACAGACCATAGTACATATACATGAAAATATGAACGGTCTAGGCTACAACGCTGATCCCCAGTTCTTCGGCGACCGACAGTACTGTGGTGTGGATGTGATTCAAGACAGCTTTCCACTCTACACATAGTGTATCAGGGGCGTTATGTGCATAGCGATATGTACATGACTTGTACAGTGATTTGCCGGTTTTGAGACAGAATTCGTTAGAATTTCATCTCGCTAACCCACAAAAATCCAGAGATCGCTAACTTAAATTGACGCTAAAATATCTGGTCTTACAGGAACGACAACTCGTCAATAACAACACTTTTCTGGTGCACGATCGAGGGGCGTTATTCGCAAGTCTGTACATGAAGAGCTGAGATGCGAAACCCGGTAATGCCGAATTTGGGAAAATGTGATTTTCAGCTCAGCGTAGTCAAAAGGTCGAGAGGCACCACCACTCAAAATTTCACATTCAAAATCTGACTAGAACCGTTTCGAAACTGGAACCCAAATTTGGATTTAGATACCACCCGCACATATTAAAAATGAATCCTTTTTTGGCCATTTTCGGAAAAGTGGTGAAATGGATTTAGCGGGTTTTTGCATCTCAGCTCTTCACGTGTATGTGTGTATGTTATCCTATCGAACGTCCTCTCCGATTCTTCTGCCTGTGTGCATGTATGCGTATACAGCGACCGGGCGAATACCCGGTCGGATCGCTGGGCGGCCACGGCGGCGCACGTACGCAAGCGCATCGAGAGCACGAAGCGGCACACCAAGGCAATACGCAAGAAGTACAACGACATTGTCACCAAGCGTGAGAAGGACCCTCGCCGGCCGGGCCAAGGTAAGCCTGCCTAACTTGGCTTTAAAACTTGAACTTGCTGCCATGTTCGTTTTCATTGATTGGTGTAGCCCTATCACTGGTTGATTCGTAGCCAACATTCGGAGTCTAAGCTGCACGGGCGATTTTTGAGGTGTTTTAGGCCTTTCAAAGTGGGGGTAACACCCGGAAATACGGTAATATGTGTTTGTCTTTCTTCTTCCCTGCTTGTTTGTGGTAGGTGGTCAGCAACTGGCAATGTATGGCGCACCATTGCAGGTTGCCGTCAATCGCAGTGTGCTGAATCAAGGCGTGCAGCTGCCCACGGTTGTGCGCCACTGCATCGACCATCTGGAGGAGTTTGGTAAGTTGCATACGGTTCTATTGTCCTCTTTCTCTCTCTCTCTCTCTCTCTCTCTCTCTCACACACACACACACACGCACGCACGCGCACACACACACACACACACACACACACACACACACACACACACTTGGAATGCAGCCATCTTGGATAGCTGCCTTCTTCTATCACACGTTGGAATAGTGCATGGTGCCTGCATGGGTGGTGTTATCAGTTCTCTTTGCGCTCTGCTTTGTTCCCACAATCTTTGTTTGTGACTAGCGGCTTCTCACATGTCCTGTCTCCTTTGCTCAAGAGTTTCTCGGTTGTTTATTTTGGTTTTTGTCCCACGGCTTCAAGGTCTGGATCACCAGGGCATCTATCGGCTCTCTGGGCAGAAGTCGAAGGTCGAAGCCATCAAGGCAGCATATGATAATGGTACGTAACTGCAGCTACTATTGAAGTTGTTCTTACTGTTCACAGAATGATTTTGCAATACGATGAGTCTTGGATGCCCAAGAGCAATACAAACTTGCGTGTATGATTCTTCACCTTGGTTATATTTCAGGAGTGCCACGTGACGTGTGTAAGACTAACTGGATTTGCGTGGCTGAGCAGCTTTACCGATATTCATGAACAGTTTGAATGCTTTGAATTCAAGTGGTGGCGGTGCTCGTACTTATGTTTGCGAAAGAAACTGTTTCAGTTAAAAGAGCATGCCTTCACACGTGGAGGTGCACTTGTATTCGAATATAAATGCGTGCCCTTTTATGCGCTTGAATATGGTATAAATGTGTGCCCTTTTATGCGCTTGAATATGGTATAAATGTGTGCCCTTTTATGCGCTTGAATATGGTATAAATGTGTGCCCTTTTATGCGCTTGAATATGGTATAAATGTGTGCCCTTTTATGCGCTTGAATATGGTATAAATGTGTGCCCTTTTATGCGCTTGAATCTTTACTTATAAAAAAGAGGCACCTGTGACGTGTGTTTGTCTGTGTGTCACGCAGCTTCTGCAGCGCTGCCCTGAGCACGCGAAGCGTGCGAACAGTGTAGCTAGCGGCCGCAGAAGCACTGAGCACGCGAAGCGTGCGAATCGTGTAGCTAGCGGAAGCAGCCACAGAAGCACTGAGCACGCGAAGCGTGCGAATCGTGTAGCCACCACCACGTGCTGAGCACGTGTGCTGTTCATGTACTTGCTTCACCCGCATGCCACGTTCGGCCAGGCAACGCTGGCCGGGTGCTGCTAGTATGGTATAAATGTGTGCCCTTTTATGCGTTTGAATATGGTGTGTACAGTACTACCTACCCCCCCCCCCCCCCCCGGGCCACCAACCCCTGAAGATGTGCCATTGTTTTGTTAATCATCGTTGCAGGTGATGAGATTGACCTGATGGACTACACTCCGGATGAGGTGGCCGGCGCTCTGAAGCTGTACCTGCGCGAGCTGCCGTCCAGCGTCCTGGAGCCCATCACGGACGAGGTGGATCAGCTGATTACCAGTAAGCCGTTGTTTGATGTGATTTTATCATCCATCAAATTAGTCACCTCTTGCAACCGTAGCTCTCACAGTAGTATCAATACATGTATCATCAGTGGAATTCAGGCTGCTAATTTCAATGTGTTTCTATGTGTGAGGAAGACTAACAACAAGAGTACATGAAAACCAGAGTGTGCAGCTCGGATGGGTTGCTGTCACGGCGAAATTCCGTGATTACATCATTTTAGTGATGTAGTGCGTACAAGCAGGATTCAAGCAGGTCTCTTTCTGCACAACTGCAGCTCAGTTGTACGCACTACGCCACTTCCCGCCTCAGATCTGGGCCAAATATGATGTAATCACGGAATTTCGCCGTGACAGACACCCATAGCAGAAAAGGCCCCAAGCTGCACACTCTGGTTTTCATGTACTCTTGCTAACAATAATAAGAGGACGAAAAAAGTGTTTTTACTCCGAGTTTCACGCACTAAGCGATCATCAGAAAACAATAATGAGTAAATCTGTGTAAATCTGTGAGGAAGACAACAGTCCATTTCAAAAATATAGACGCGTGGTATTATTTCAAATTTGGCTGGAGCTTTTCGAGAATTTGTTTCGGGATATTGCTCAGGTCCTTCCCCCAATTACTCTCATATAGATTTTTAAGCGATCGGATAGCAAACACCCAATTATCGCCCCTCCCCCGAGACACACACATCATAGCACCATAGAATGGGGTTGCATTTTTGTTGTTTTTGCCATGTGATTAAGCAATCACGAGTGAAACGAGGGTTGCCTGCTGCTCCTCGTTGCTAGTCTTGAAGAAGAAAAAAATCACGCCCATCTGCTGCTGCTAGCTGCCAATATTGATGCTGTCCCTGCGTTCACCACCTCCAACTGCTGAGGTGCCTCGTGCTGTGGCACTCCCACGCCTTGGTCCGCCCTGCATTGATCCGGCATCGTACTCTCGTACTCGGCTCATGCTGCCGTACTCTCGCGTTGTGGCCTCGTGGGTACGTCTTACGCTATTTGCGCTTGCCACGTGCCTTACCTGGTGGGCTCTCGCGCCTTATTTCCCATATAAGCATGGTGGTGTCTGTCATTGTGGACCGGGCGGCATCCTGGGACTTCGCCTCTTCCATACATGGTATGTTTGCTCCGCCACACCGCCTGTTCTATCTTGCATACTCGATTAGTACTAGCTAATACTGTAGCTAGTACTGTACCTTGGCTGAGGCTTAGTACGCGCGCTGGAGTCCTTTCGTGCCATGAAAGGAACTGCTTCCTAATATAGAGATTAGGCGCCATGAGCCCTGCTGGTAGTAAACATTGCATTAGTAGCGCTGATACCTTTCTGCAAATATGGGGTAGTCTCGCCTGCGCATATGGGCGTACTCGTACTCATGGTGCGGCCTGGGCTTTCCCCAGTATGGCTGCCCGCTATTGCATGCCAGACACCCCCATTGTTGCGCGCCTAGCCACGCGCGTGGCTTTTGCCTGCTGCTCGGTTGTCAGCGATAACTACGATTTGCCGTACGCTGCAAACCTACATTTAAAAATGCTGCTGTGAGAGCTTTCTGTAGAAGAGGTGACTACACTGTAATTAATGAGTTGTTAGGACCGGCACAGTCACAATTAGACGATCGGGTCAAGTATTAGTTGACAGCGACAAGGAATCTCAGAGGTTCGTATAGAATAATGTCAGGCAAGCAAGACAAAGACCAAGCAAGGCGAGCAAGACAAGGCTAGACAGGGCTAGAAGGGCCAGGCCAGTCCAGTGACGGTACGGTGCGTGGCGGGGCATGGTCGGCATAATAAGGCGGTGCGGTGGCAGAACATCGGCGTCGAAGTATCGGTGTCTCGTCTTGCGTATCGTCGGGCGTATCGTTCGTGGTCGTTGTCGAGGCTGTGGGCGTGGTCGTTGTCGAGGAGGCGGGCGTGGTCGTCGGAGCGGTGGTCGGTAAGTGCGGATATTCAGGCGCTGGCGAATAGCCGTTATCAGTTCCTCTGCCGATGGAGGGCGCGGTTGTATAATAAGGTGGCGACGCCCGGCGTCCAATCGTGCCGGCCTGATTAGTCCGGGCGTCGGTGGTGGAGATGGAAGTACGGGCGTCCGCGGCGACGGCGGCGACGGTGCTTGCCGCACCCAGTCATCGAATTCCGGCGGCGTCCCCCATGGTGAGATATCCCATGGCTCTAGCATGGCGCAATTCGGATGCGGCGGCGGCGTTTGGGGCGGAGGTGGAGGCGGAGGAGACGAGGGCGGCGAATTCGGCGGAAGCGGAAGCAAGAGGGCTGCTGCCATTTCCTCATCAGGTGAAAGAGACATACTCGCTATAATGGTGATGAGTGGAGCCCCACACCCAGGACGAGAACAACGAAGCAAAAACAACCGACCACACACACCAAACAAACCAACACCGAATTAAAGGACACTTATCGGTAAAGAATATTAAATTAAGTCGGAGGGCGAGAACGAGTATTGTACGTGTGTGTAGGTGCAGCAAGTGTTGGTCGTGGAGGCGCAGCAAGAGTTGTTCGTGTAGGCGCAGCAAGCGGTGTTCGTGCAGCAGGTCCCATTTGCGTCAAACATTTCCGAAGGCGATTTCGATGGACTGTGCAAGGCCGATGGCGGATAGGACTCTCAAATCGAGGTTCAATCGCATACGTAACGTCTGTCGGTTTCTTTACAATTTCCCAAGGTCCCGACCAATATTTGAAAAATTTAGGCGAAACTTGAGGCGGCGGATGTCGATGTAACCAAACTCGGTCACCTACATTCAATGGACTAGCGCGAGATTTTCGATCGTGACGGACTTTAGAACAACGTTGACTAGAATCGAGATGTTGTCGAACCAAATCGTACGAGGAACGCAACTTTGAAACATGTTCTGTCGCAAAAGATTCGTGCGTTTCAGGAAGTGAGTCGGCAGGCGGAGGACACAAAATATCGAGAGGCATATGTGCCTCGCGACCAAACATTAAAGAATACGGCGTAAAATTCGTAGACGCGTGAACACTTGTATTGTACGCTAACATCGTCGAAGGAAGTAGCTCGTCCCAATTCGAATTGGCCTCGTCAACAAAAATCTTCAAAACATTCTGGATCGTTCTATTCGCTCTCTCAACAACACCATCGCCCTGCGGATGATACGGAGTCGTTCGTGATTTATCAATGTCAAGACGTAGGCATAGCTCGCGAAACAATAGTGATTCGAACTGCTTACCCTGGTCAGTGTGAATGCGCTCAGGTAAACCATGGCGAGACACAAACTCTTTTACAAAACATAGAGCGACAGTACATGCACGAATATCTGGCAATGGATAGCATTCAGTCCATTTTGAAAAATGATCAACAACCACGAGAATATATGCATTTTTTGACGATGAAATTGGCAGTGGGCCCATCAGATCCATTGCAACTAGTTCAAGCGGTTTGGAAGAAGCCAAATGTTGCAAAGGTGCACGATCAACTGGATTCTTTGCTTTCGAACGCTGACAGTCGGTAGAGCATGAGACTCTTAATCTCAGGGTCGTGGGTTCGAGCCCCACGTTGGGCGCCAATGTTGAGTTCGAAACAGGACGACTGACAACGTATCCAGACATTACAACGGGAACAAGTTAGTGGGGAACGACATTTATTATAGACGACGAGACAAGAGACCAAGACGAACGAAACGACTACATGGTGATTATTGACGAGTGAGAAAAGAGAGAGAGAGAGAGATCAAGTCTGAACGGCAAGATAAAGGGCCTGGGTAGCTATGGCAAATATGGGCGCGCAAGTAGCTACCCAGGCCAACGGAACAAAAGGAGACAAAAGGTGAGTACGTAAGTGCATGCAGGCCAGCTACAAAAGGTACGGGAGGAGGTACCTAACAGAGTTATAAAATGACATTGATGTATTGGTAGATTCCACTCACTGCTGTTGTATGTTGTGCAATACGATGAAACCTCTCTCCGACTGCTCAGGGGACCTTCAAAACGTGGTTGCTGTCTACAGGTGGTCTCCTTATCCAGTGTCATTTAGCTGGAAATAGCATCCCTTGGTCCTAGATTCTGTGGTCCTCTGGGACACTCCAGCAGGTGGTGGCCTTACACGTCGTTTCATTGCACATCAAAGTGTTGGGTGATTCCGTGAAGTATATTTTTTGGCTGTTGCTGATGAAAAGACTATTCGGGTCAAGAGTGTTCCCTTTTCTAATTGTCCACAAACTCCAACGCAGCCACTTACGCATTTAGGAAACTTCACTTCTCAACTCCAAATTCCGAAAACGGTCTCTTCACTGCGATTCTAATTCTAATTTCTTGTAAGATTTACATTACACCAAATTTTCGGGCCTGGCGCATCATCAGGATAATGAATCGCAGTGAAGAGACCGTTTTTGGAATTTGGAGTTGAGAAGTGAAGTATCCTAAGAGTGTTCCCTTGGCTTATATTGCTCCTGTTACATCTTGTACTGTTGCCTTCGTCGTGCAAACGACCATTATAAATGTAAATGCAAACTCACATGTGTGTGTGCGCGCGTTCACGTGTATGTGTGTGTCCGTGCGTGCGGGTGTGTGCGTGTGTGTGTGTGCGCGATCCCCTTGTTCAGATACGGATCTAGATGTTCCAACGCGCTGCCAGCAGGTGCACGAGATGTTGGAGGCGCAACTGCCACCCTGCAACTATGCGCTGGTGTCATGGCTGTGCATTCACTTGTCACACGTCATTGCAAAGGTGAGAGCAGTGCTACAGCGGGGTGTTGCACGGCACGGTGATCACTTGTCAATGTGAAAGATACTGTTTTGCTGTGGCTTCTGCTATGGCATCGCTATCATCGGCTTTGGCAATGGGGTCCTATTGTGTGTGGGTGGGTATGTGTGTGTGCGCTCGTGTGTGGATGTGTGTGTGCGCTCGTGTGTTTGTTTGTGTGTGCGCCTGTGTGCGTACATACATGTGTGGATATGTGTGTGCGTGTCTGTCTGCCTCTCCGTACCGCTCAGGCCGATATCAACAAGATGAAGCTGGCCAACGTAGTTATTGTCTTCGCGCCAACAGTGGGCATGAGTCAGCCCACGCTCAACTTCTTCTTCACGTACCCCAACGAAGTCTTCCAGGGCGTTGAGCTGCGACACTACGTTGTGCCTTCACTGGATGACACACAGCTGTTCTCACAGAAGGACCTCGACGCCATGGATCCGTCAGAACTGACCTGGCAGCTTATCAAGACGGAAGACTTGCTGACACAGCTGCACAAGGACCTGCACACGCTGACTGAGAGCGAGGTGAGGAGTAGAGACACTGCTATCCGCCACTGCTGCTGCTGCTGGCTGATATTGTCTCCGCTTGTCTGTATACGTAGATCTGCAGAACTGATGATGTACACCCTCTTTGGAGTTATTGCTGATATCCATGAACCTTCCAAGTGCTAGTTTGAAGGCTGTTGGTTAGCGCTATCGAGCAGTGCTCAGACTCACGTTCATGCCGTAGAATGTCTCAGCACAGTCAGACCTAGCTTAACCGCACACATCTGTTTTCCACAAAAAAATATCTGGATAGGCGAGGGAACCGGATAATCGAACACACGTACTGTATGTATGCATGACATACGCTGTAAATCGGTATGCAACGATTTTCTTCCGGATCGCGAGGGATCCGGATAAAAGAGGACCATATAAGCGAGGTCTGACTGTACTCCTGGTCAGTTTTGTGTTAGCTTGTGCACGTCTGACTGTTCGTAATCTGGTCTAGTTGGTGAACTCTAACGCATAGCTCGTGCCCCACTGTTTGCATTTTTCAATTTAGTACATTAAAAGTAGTGCCGTATTATGCTTGCTGTGGCCATGGCATATGCTTGCTGTGGCCATGGCATATGCTTATGTTGCTTATGTCCGCGTGTTTATTGTGATCCTGTGTTTACTGTCATCGCTGGCTTTCCTTGTGTTGCTCAGAAAGAGTCAAAGTCCGATATGATCTGGAACTATCAGCGCCAGGTTACCAACATCAAGAGACTGGTGAGAGTTGCTGTGCCGCTGTTGCCTGCGGGTGTTTCCCTGCACCGTGTTCTGCTTGCTGTGCTGTGTGTATTGTAGTGGTGAGAGTCCAAACCGCTGAATGTTTCAAGGCCACGCACCTCCGTGTATGAACCCTATGCATGATCGTAGTATAAACAGGTGTCCGATTTCCACACATGCACCACTCACGGTGGCTGTTGTGCTTTGCGAGGCACAGATTACTCTGCGTTGTTAACAACATATCCTAGTTGAGAACTCAGATGGCGAGCCAAGGAAAACAATTTGTAACATGGAAATTGTGGGCACACGTTATGCGATCGAGCAGTGCTCAAGCTGACTTTCATGCCGTGGAATGTCTCAGTACTCCTTGTCAGTTTTGTGCTGGATTGTGCACGTCTGGCTGTTCAAAATCTGGTTTAGTTGGTGGACTCGATCGCACAACTTGTGCCCACAATTTCCATGTTACAAATGGCCTAGTTGCTTTCTATATTTATTTATTTTGTTTACTATGTTCACATACCCAGCTCGAAAAGAATAATGAATATCCATGGTCGAATGCCCTGTACATGTACAGCATGGATAGACTTCACCTGCTCCTCTAATCACACAACTGCACCAGATGCTACGTGATATGTTTATCCCACTCATGATCATGAGGACATCCGTGCTGAAGTACCATTGTGTATGTGTGTGTCTGCCTGTCTGTCTCGCTCTCTGTCTGCGGCGTGGCACGCGTTCAGTTGCGCACCAAGGCCAAGACCATGATGAAGCACGTGTCTACAGTTGGAATGGAAGACCACTACTCTTCAGCCACTACGGAAGAACACCCGGCAGAAGGTGTGTCTTGATGATGATCACAATTAGTAGCAAGTTTTATCAAAATTTAAATATTTGCCGGGTTGGAAGGTGGGAATTAAAAAAAAATAAAAAAAATACTAGTCAACTGCCATGTACATCTAGCTTCATCGCACTAGTTTGTGGCGAATGCTTTTGATCTTCTCTTGTGTCTGGTTTGTATTTCTATAGAGAGGTTCTGCGAAACGAAAATGTGCACGAAGTTTCGCGACGTAGAGCGTAGAGCGAAAGTTCGTACGCTTTTTTTTCGTTTTGCAGAACCTCTCTATTAGTGCATACATGTGAAGACTTTTAAAAGTGTGTTTCTGTTCATCGGCTATGCATTCTTTCTTCTTTTTTTTCCGCATCGCTCTCTCCACCCGTGCGCAGATTGGCAGTCGTTGCAGACAATAGTATTGGAAACGCTGACATTAGAAATTGAGGTAAGACAGCGGTGTGAGTGCATGGACACTGGTGACTGGGCCAGTTTGATTGCTTCCAATGGTGATAGCTGATAATGCCCAGGCGTACACTACAGCAAATTCTGAAATATTTGAGCCCTGATCCTTTTCAAACCTGATTTGGGCCGTATTTTGGCTCGAACCCTGTTTCTTGATTCATACTGCACACTGCAGTACGGCATTTTTCTTGCTGGATGTATTCGGCTGGAGCTTGACTCAGTAGAATGAATTGGAAGAGTTCAGTGCAGTAGAGTCTTCGAATGCCTTTGAGTAATATCCATAGGAAGACGTTTGTCGACACTGGTGTCGTTGCCCAGTGCATGTAATGTGATCAATCAAGGTAAAGAGGCAAGGACACTATGTCGGCACAAACTCGTGAGTCTTGGGAGGAAGCATGCAAGGTCTTACCCTTAGCAAACATGAATTTTGCAGGCCTGTTAGCAGCTCTTCACCTTGTAATCACCCCGCCTTTGTTTTGCTTTTGTTTTGTTTTTCATGTAGAAATTGGAAACGATGGAAACGTCACTTCGGGAGAAAATCACACAGGAGAAAGAGTGGACGGACATGGTCAAGGTACTGAAGTAATATTTATGTGCATTATCTACTTCTATACTGATATTGTGCGACTTCGGCGACACTTCGGGAATTGTTTGTCGCTCCCTACATGGGAGCTTGCACTTTTCCTGCCCACTTGAATCTCACTTGACTGGCTCACGACTGTCATGCAGAGCACACGAGAAGTCCATCAAACCTTCCACCCAGCAAACCTGCAAGAAAGCACTACTCCCTGCTCAATACTAGTACATAGTAGCCAGTGTCTCGGGGAACTCGCCCCTCGCACACCACGGCTGTACGAAATGGGTGACGAGGCAGCCCAATCACGTTGCCATGGTATTCGGGTCTCATCATCATGGAGATCGCAACACCGTTTCCGGTGGCGCCTGAAAACTAAAAAACATTGCCCTTTTCTTGTTTATCATGGCCCTAGAGGGTAAGTGCACCTGCAGGCGTGGGGCTAACGTATTACTCTATCATGTTCCTCTACCTGTTGCTCAATTTTTTTAATGATTATCATTGAATGTCTCCTTAAATACTCCATTCTGATTCACTGGTGATCTCTTATGTTGCCTGCTGCTCTATTGTGCAGAGTCAGATAGCTGAGCTCCATCGACCACCGTCCGCTGAGAAGCCGACAACGGATGAAGTAAGGCCGCCACCTTGATTTAGACTTGGCAATGCATAACGTGTAATTGTTGCTTGGAGACCTACAGCTAACAATATTTGCTCCTTTAGGTCACGATGACGATACGTCATGTACCCGTAACTTGTTCCTATTGGTCACGTTCGTTATGTGGATTTGTAGCCTGGAATAAATTACAATGCAGTGAGCCTGCAATGGTGGTGGGTAAATGTATGTGTCGGTTCTGCAAAGAAATTAAGAACCATTGTTTCGGAGAATTTCAGTAGGCGATTGCAGCGAATGCTCAAACTTTCTATATGCTTTCCAGGTAAAAGAGACTATCCGGTTTCAACAGTCACCCGGTCTGTAAGAACACTATTCTTTTCACAAAAAAAGTGACAAAATACAATGTATGTGTAATGTGCAAGGGCTGACCTGGTTTTGGGCACCATCTGCATTCAAAAACCACATTGGACCAGTTTCATGGGGGGTCTCTGAAACCAGCTCTCACATGGGTCTGTGTGTGTGTGTGTGTGTGTGTGTGTGTGTGTGTCTGTCTGTCTGTCTGTCTGTGTGCATGCACAGGATATCTCTACGTATACCCAGTTGTCATCAGAAGTAGAGCAGTGGGAGGTAAGGCCTAGCTGCGTTGAGTTGTATTGAACCACTGCTACTGCTACATGCGTATTCATTGACAACAATACCACTGTGATCGTTAGGTCTGCGCTTGGGCGCCCGCTCGTACATGTGTGGGTGCGTGCATGTGTGCGGGTGTGTGGATGTCTGTGTGGAGGCACGCGTGCCATGTCATGTTCACTATCAGCCACATGCATAACTATGATCTTTCATCTGTACAATCATTTACTGTAAATCATTTACTGTAAATCAACAAATTTTCACTGGCGATTTATTTTCGCTGAATTCGCCGCGCCGGTCGATGTCAATCGGCCAAAATTAATCGCTGGCCAAAATTTGTCACCAGGACCAAATGTCTACTACTATACTACTAGTACTAGTAGATGCGCACACGAGACATAGTAGAATAGTAGTAGAATTTATTATTTTGATAGGGAACATCGATCACCTTTTTGGACTCTTGCACGCCCACGGCGAAAGTTTAGTGCCGGCGAAAAGGGTTTTTTGGAGATCGGCGAAAGTTTTTCACCGGCAAAAATTTGTTGATTCACAGTACCTGATGTTGTTACTACTTCGGTTATGTGCTGACTCACTGCATGTGTGTGTCTGTGTGTGCGCGCACGTGTGTGCACATGTGTGTGTGCCATACGTGTCTGTCTGCATTTTGTAGACTGCCAACGAACAGCTGATCAGTGACCTGGCCAGTGAGCTAGAGCAAACTGCTCGCCTGGAGGCACGTATCTCCGTGCTGCGTAAGCATGATGCCGATAGTCTCAATGTGCCTGTGCCTACCTGATGAACCATCCGAGTTTTGTTTTTCGTTTTTGTGTAAAAAAATATTGTACAAATCAGCAGATTTAGCACCTATCCAAGCCCATTTTTTAAATTTGAAATTTATTATCAGAAGATCTTATTCCACTTTCACATAGTGCCGACTGTTGATGCATGTCAACTTTGTCAAGCACATCATTTAATACACGTGCACGACGGTGCGCTCACAATTTGTAGCGCCTCTTTAGAGTCACAGTTTTCGAGTGACTTGTTAATTTTCTATGGCTTCAATTCCCTCAAACTTATGCGTATGGCTACAGTGTTCGTGTTTGCCACCATAATTTTTATGTTTACGTTTTGATGCTGTTTGCTACGCTAGTGCAATGGATGCTACCACTCCTGCTCCGGTTATTATTATTTTTAGGATATTTTAGTGTCACACTTCTATGACTTTGTACAGTGACGCACGCATGATGTGTCTTGACTAGGCTCTGAGTTTATTGAACTTTATTTTGTACCCCCCCCCCCCCCCATCCCTTGTTTTGTTTCATCCGACGATCTCTAGCTGCTGGTCAGTCACCTGTCTCGTACATTGTCGTTCTTTTTCTTGCCTGCCCCCCCCCCCCCCCCCTTCCCGGATTCTGGGATGACAGTATTACATGCACTTCACCTCGCGTACGGTCAGTTTTATTTTCTCAACGACGAGTTCTTGCTTGTGCAGCATGGTCACATATTTATGCAAGCACCTCGGCCTCAACCAGCCTTGTTTGTTTATTTATACAAGCATATTTTTAACGCTTAGGCGTTGCATGGCCTACTGTGAAATGTGATAACTTTGCGTTGCTGAAGGAACACGCACTCTAGCCGATGGGGGTCTATACAGCTCCCGGTTAGCATCTGCTTTCGCCTGTCAAATAGGCATACGTATGTTCGTTATTGCCTGTTGTATACAATGTTCCTCTGGCTGGGTACCAATGCGTACTGTGGTCTTGTTGCACCTGTGTTGCACAGTGCAATGATTTGTGTACTTGCCGGTACATGTATTCGGTATTGCGGGCGAACGTTTTAATATGTGTGTGTGTGGGGGGGGGGGGGGGGGGGGGTTCGGAGACGCGTACAGGCATATTGATAAAAATACATGTTGAGGGTCTTGCCCCTCCCCCGCGTTTATGGAATACTACTCCTCGGAGGCTTCTCTTGCATGCCTTGAGTCTTGGTACTGTAGCTCTTGTCTTGATCATAAAAATTATCATTCCTCGCTTTGTAACAGTATTGAAGTTGGCTAATACAGTCGTCCCTCTCTAATCCAGCACTTTACCGGCACCCTCGATAAACCAGCACAATTTTCAGTAGCCAAAATGTCCTCTTCATGCACATTGCAGCAGTAAATCCGATTTGTTAATCCAGCACCCTCCCTAATCCAGCAGATTTTCCGTGGCACAGAATTGGTGCCGGATTATAGAGGGACCACTGTAATAAATGACCAACTCAAAATAACAAAGCCAGGAATGTAGCATGTTTGGTGGGTATGGTCCGAGAGTAAAACCTGAGTCTAAATCATGTAACGAATCCTGTGTCTGAAACTTGTGAAAGTGGTAGATAGTTGCCAAGAGTAAAATAAAGGAGTCTACTTGGTATGTCGAAGTGAACAGTGTTTGGTTGATCTTCTGTGGCCGTGATATGAATGAAGGAGGTTGCAGAGGGAGGAACAGAAAGAAGAAAAAAAGTAATGTTCCCACACCGGGAATCGAACCCGGGCCGCGGCGGTGAGAGCGCCGAATCCTAACCACTAGACCATATGGGAGCTCCGTATATTCCACTGTGCTAACGGCTTTACAACACTTGCTTGCAGCGCTGGTTGACTTCGTTAGCGCATGAGCATGTCATGAGACTACCCGGTACCCGCTGGGCGCTGGCCCAGGGCCAGGGAGCTAGCCCAACACATACCATCAAGAATATACTCTTGATACCATAATCACCATAAAATATTCATGATTGTGTACTCGTAGGGCTAGGGGCCTGGGCTCCCTGCCCCGGTTTCATGCATCTACTCTTTGAGTTTGATCTTATCTTGTCCTGATTGGTGTTACAGACCAAAGCACTCAGGATGCCAGCAAGTACCTCAGGCGCAGAGGTAACTGTATTGACTATTGTACAATCCTTGCAAATTCACTTTGGCACTGCTATGCTGCAGGGGTATGGGAAGGGGGAGGGTGACCGGGTACCCTTGCCCCGTGCTTATGACGGGGGGGGGGGGGGGGGGGAGTTTCGGCACATGTATAGTGGTGCAAGCGTGGTATGATCGAGCAGCGCTAGCGACCGTCAAGTACCCATACCCAGCTCTCGGCGGACAATGCTCGAAAAATTGGCAGATTCTGCTCGAAAAGTCGACAGAGAGAAATTGGTAGAACCTTACACACCTTACGGGAGGCACTTCCCTGTATTCTGCCGCTCCATTTCTTCATCCACATACCAAACATGCATCGGAAACACAGGCCCGGCGGAACCGGTCCGGTTGGTCAGGCCATGGCCGGACCAACGTTTTGGCCACCAACGTGTGTTTACTGCTGAGAGGTCATGCGCATACCCTCCATAATCTGTCCCCGGGGAAAATTGCGGAAAAAAATCGCAAAAAACGCGGGGAAAAACGCGGCATAATATGGCATAATTTGCGGTGAATTTGCGGTAAATATGCGGTAAATATGCGGTGAATAATATTGATGTGCGGCAATTTTCAGTGAGTATGTAGTGAAATCAATCAGTTACAAGTCTCTGGTGTAAGCACTCGTCATATTTGAGTAAAAAGCCGTCACGATGAGACGTTGCTGACCGAACAGTGCACTGTGTGTACGTGTAGTGCAACAAAAAAGTTCAAAAAACGCGGGAAAATCGCGGAAAACGCGGTCTTTAAAAAAATCGCAAAAAACGCGGAAAAAAACGCGGCCGCGGAATCGCAATTTTCCCCGGGGACAGCATAATGTCCATATCATGCACAAACTGTATGAATGGCTAGGGAATGGCCGGACCAATCAAAAGCTACTTCCGCCGGTCCTGAAACACACCAGAAAAAGTACCGATTTTTCTGCCGGCCAGTATCCGCCAAGGGCTACAGATACCAAACCCAACAGGCCAGGATGTATCAGGATGTCATATGACTCTGCGGCTACTCTGCAATTCCTGCGCGAGACAGCTCTGGTCTAGTGGGCATTCAGCACTCTATCGAGGCGAAGAACTTCTCTTTGTACATTGCATAGACCCACCCCCCCCCCCGGAGGATGTACCCAGTGTGCTGACAGTGCTCAACACCGCGGAGGCAGAGCGTACTACAGAACAACGTGTTGCCTGATGATTGCGAAAGCATGAAACGTTTTAAAAGTAGCAGCAAACAAGCCTTGATTGCACTTGTTGCTCTGAACATTGCATAGAAATAAAACTCTGTGTGGCAGAGTGAACTTCGACCGAGAAGAGAATGCCGTGCAGACCAAACTGAAGGACATCCTCAATTTTTCTCGTCAAGAACCGGCAAGCATAGTGCCAAGGCAATAACAGTTCTGAGCTGAAACACAAGAGAGATCGGAAGCTGCGTCACAACTCTGAGTTTCACGTATTTCTACAATCATCAGGCAACTGATGGCTCCAAAACGGGCAGCCTGACCATAAGGGGGAGCAAGGTGGGAAATTCTGAGACATAAATTTCTGACAATCCAAAGGATGTGTGTGTGTTGGGGGGGGGGGGGGGGGGGGGATTTTCAGATCAGTTGGTACAGTCGACCTACCCTTATAACGATAACCTCTATAACGATATTACCCTTATAACGATATTTTTCTGGCAAACCAAATCACTCCATTGACTTGTGTATACAATGCCTTACCTCTATAACAATATTGCTATAACGATATTACCCCTATAACGATATAAAATGGGCTGACCAATCAACATTTTCCATTTTATAACAATATCTAGCAGGGGATATGTAGAGCCCACTATCCAGGTAGGGCAAGCTTCACTTGATAAGTCGCTGGGACATGACGAAATCCAATGGGGGCACCAGTAGGCACCTTGCTGTGTACACAATGGGCATGTACGTCAGTCTTATGCTATAAAGAGTGTAAAAAATGAACAAAATCCATGCATTATGACGTATGTGTATGAAATGAACCAGTTACCCTTATAACAATATTACCCTTATAACAATATTTCTTGGTTTGACGCAAATATTGTTATAAGGGTAGGTCGACTGTAGCAGCAAGAGAGTGACTGGCACAGGGCCACTCTCGCAATGGCAGGGAATCGCGTGTAGTGGCTCAGAAGAATGAAAAACAGTAGCTATATGTATCAGCAAAATCCATAATCTGCAGCAAATGCACCGAATGGCACAGGCATTATCAGCACATCACTCACAGCACGATCCCGCACAGCAGTGAGCAGGGCGCCGTGAGTCCGTGGCCAGATCTCTGATAGGGATGGCAGTTCAGTGCTGAGACCGGGAAGAGCGAGCAGCAAAGCCAAGCACACAGGAGTGCACGTGAAAGAGACAATAGTCAATATCACTGCCAGCATACAGGCCCATGAGCCACGTGCTGATACATGTCACTGCCAACGTACATGCCTATGAGTCATGTGATGATGTCACTGTCAGCACACATGCCTATGAGTAACGCGATGATGTCGTCAGAGAATCGAGTCACCCACACCGCGCGTACCACTTACCGAATCAAACCTGGCAACACGATTCACAATCAACACCACTCCGGGCGTCTTGTCGGAAAGGACAAGTAGCGTGTGATGCCAAGATTCATTACGTGTAGAACCTTTCGACATTGTCACAACCGGAGGTGATCAATTGGCGGGCAGCTTGGCCATGCTGGGCGCTGAAGACAATGCTGCCATCTCCGTCTTACTTCCTCACTCCTTCCTCTTCAATGTCTTCTACGCACCATCATTCCGGCAGTGAGTACGCGCTGGTCCGACTGTGCATGTGTCTGGTTTGCTGCCAGCATGCGTCTGGTTTGTGCCAGCATGCGTCTGGTTTGCTGCCAGTACATGTACATGTACTGCACTGGATGAGTGAAGGATACTCACAGATGAAGCAGTCGATCCTGTAGTGCAGGCAGGCAAAGCAGATCGGGCACAACTTCAACTAAGACCCAGTCAGCGCCACAGCTGCAACCTCCTGACCGGCTACTGTAAAACGTACCATTGTAACGCATATAGGCGCATGTGCCTGTATTCGGATATACGCGCACTCTCACTTATAAGCGTATGCTCTTATAGGCGAAGCACTACCAAAATTCTCACTTTGACGACACAATCACGGATAAAAGTCTACAAACAGCATACAGGAACCATGAAACTGACACTACAAGTCAAACACAAAGACTCTGGCAAACGAACTCTGATCGCGCATGCGCGTTCAGGTGAAAATATTTCATTTTCGAAAATTGGATTCGTAGCAAAAATTCACT
This sequence comes from Sycon ciliatum, assembly GCF_964019385.1. NCBI lineage: Eukaryota > Metazoa > Porifera > Calcarea > Leucosolenida > Sycettidae > Sycon > Sycon ciliatum. The sequence continues at coordinate 18,767,627 of NC_088643.1, read as the reverse complement.
TATAAGCGCATGTGCTTATATGTGCGTTAGTACGGTATGATGTTTGCGACAAGAAATGCCTGCATGATTTTAGAAATAGAGACCGGTTTGCGAAGTTCAAAGTTTGCGATTCGGCGCCTCTCGCAAAATTCGCAAACAATCACATGCTGCAGACATTACCCATTGTGCAGTACAATAGGGCTTGAAAGTGATGACGTCAAAAACGGCCAGGGAGTAGTAAGTTGACATCAGATTTCTATTTTGGATCCACTCAGGTGTGACTTTGCTATTGCCTCAGTATGTGGGTGCATAGCAACCCACTCATGTCGTATGCAGGGGTGACTTTTACTTCGCCACCAGTTGTAACCCCGCCCCCAGTAGCCAAATCAGTCAGTTTCACTGGCTACATCACCTTGCTGTGAGTACGACGGCTTGAAATGTGCTTGGATCCATACAAAAACTGGATCCAAGTGGATCCAATTTTTGAATATTTGAAATTGTTGCTATGCTGTGACGTAGCACTTTCAAGCCCTATGTACATGCTCAATGGGGCTGGAAAATGCCCCCCCCCCCCCCCCCCCCCCCGCAGATCTAATTCCCACATTGATAGCTGCATGCTGCAAGAGGCTTACATGTAGGTGGCGATGGCCTTCATACCAAAAACAAGAAATTTCCGATGGACGCGTCCTCTCAAAAATGCGCGCGGACACAGAATGGAACGTTTACAGCTGAGTGTTGGTGCAAGAAACCTTTTTTTCCGATCAACTTTAAATCAACGCTGCAGAGTAGAACGACCCAGTTGATGGTACATGTACAGTGTACTTGTAAGTCGAAGGTGTTCTCACCTATTGCCGTCTGTCTTCGTGCTGCTAAGGCTGTCGTTCGATCGGCAACTTGAAGCCGCGACGCTCCAGCACGGACTGAAGGCGCTCCAGCAACGGCCCGTCGACTGACTTCACAGCACCCGCGCACAGCTGGTGCTCGGGACACTGTAACTGCTCGTTGCGCTGCGGCTGGCCTGCCACCGTGGCATGATCATCCGCAGGTGCATCTCGCCTGGCTGTGACCCTGTTCTCTGCCATCTTGATCTCCGACAACAGCTCCTCCAGATCACTGAGACCAGAAGCGGCAGCGGGACCGTCTCTCATGACTATCATCATCTGAACACCGCTGGAACAACATACACGGGGATACCACCCACCCACACATACATGTGCACGCATGCACACGCACACCCACGCATGCACACATGTACACACATAGTCACATACACACACACACACACACACACACACACACACACACACACACACACACACACACACACACACATACACACACACACACACACACACACACACACACACACACAAACACACCTATTATCTTGCTCACACTCCACAAACACAACTGCATAGCTTCCATTGTGGTATGAGCTGCAGCAGCCACATAATTGTAAGGTCGTACATCACTGCAGTACACATAGCGCCGAGCATGATTGTCTATGAAAACCTTGAAAATGCACCCTGGCCTGGGCCCACATACAAGGCTGTGTACTGTATGATGGGGACATTGGAACAACGTGATTCTCACCGAGTTACGTACATGTACTTCAGAAAACTTGAAGTTGTGAGGCGCTAGCACAAGCCCTTACAGTGCAATGCCAGTTCACTTCCCAAGTTCCCTGGCTGCTACCAGTTTCTTGGTGTGTATAAGTTATAATAATATAATACAAACAAGGGTACACATCTGGGCACAACTTGATCTCACTGTAGTCACCGTAAAGCAGTTGGTAGATTCTACATGTAAGTAGAATCCTTGCTGCAGCTACAAGGACACATATTGTAGATAGGATTGTTTGCTACCCTCTTGAAATGAAAACCATGGTGCCCTAACTTGGAGACGATGTGTCCGGCTCTTCTGCGTCTGAAAGTGAATCCGGTACTAACCTTACAACACCACGGCACCATGCTAGCTCAGCCGTTTCCCGTGCAGCTGCGGCAAAACCTTCGTCAAAGCCGCGCTGTCGTGCATCATCTTGCGATTGACCGGCTCCTTCTCGGAAGCCAACCTGCAGAATGAGCGGGTATGCGCATACACCCATCCACATACACATATGTGCAGGCACACACACACACACACACACACACACACACACACACACAACACACACACACACACACACACACACACACACATACACACCATGTACCATGTATACGCCCATCGCAAGAGAAGCACGCAAATCTGCAAATGCACTGGATGTGCACCCACAGATTTTCTCTCATAGCAACGATAGCGGACAAGATCTGAATGAGACAGACCAAGACTAGCGCCAGATAACTGCCCAATCCACACAACCTGCGAAGCCATGTGAATCGACCACCCAATGCACACCTGGTCTACACCACACGGAGTACATCGGCATAGAACACACATACACACACACCGGCTATACCATTGTGTTGAGAAACACAACCAGTGTAATGTCTAAAGAGCCACTAAAATCAACCACTCTCTTAGCGTGCTATCACACAGTACACTGTACTACAGACGATCTGGTCATTTTAAATTTGATTCAAGGGTGATGTGTTGTTTTGGTGATCATACAAACAATATCCACCTCATGTGCTAAAAAAGATGGCAGACCTCTTGGTCTACAGTACTCTTGATCTTGGTGCTATGCATTCAATGATTCCTCACCTTCAGGTGATGCCTGGAGAGGTGTGACCAGCTCTGCTCCGACATTACCTCGTCATCGTCAGCTTCTAAAAAATCAGCCATGATCGCGGCAGTAAGTCCCTGCCCGCAGCACGACCATCAAGTACAACCAAGACAGTTGTAGGTGAGTTGTTCACTTTGCAGCTTTATAAAAGGTGCTATGCTGTGGATTATTCAAAATGAATGCTCAAAAATCGAGCTGATCTATGGACATTGGTGATCACTGATCACACGAAATGTTCCTTCAAACAAGAAAAAGGATGACGACGTTGCTGCAATATTTTTTTCGCCGATGTTTTTGAATCTGACAAGAAGGAATTTATGCAGGCCGCAGGAATAGTCATAACCACTGTGCATGTGGTAATGTGAGGCAATGCTTATCACGCCGAGTCGTCCGCCATGGCTCGGGGTGTCAGCGAGGAGGAGTTCGACGCGGCTCGACCGCGGAGAAGGAAACCAACGGAGAGAGTGGACCAAGATCGTTGTACTCCTGTAAAGCCGAGTGCTAGGGAGAGTAGTGGCAGTACTCCTCACGGTGCCCCCAATCGTAATCAGCCTTCTCTGGAGAAGCTGGCAGGAGAATTCTGGCTGACTCGGATTGTTTTCTTGCGACTGCTGGGACTGATATACTGTAAGCGTGCAGCACCGACAATATGCCGTATTCTCAGTGCTCCAAGGACTGTAGTTGCCTGTCGCTGATGATGTAACCTCTTGTTTCGCCCTGTGGCATAGTTTTAAACATTTTTTCAAGGGAATATTGTACTCTGCGTCAGTCCTCATACTGTAAAATGAGCTGTTTGTAGTTACTGCGTATACCTGGGCCAGGGCCACCCACTCACCCACATACATTTCCATGACCCGGAAACTTGAGGAGTGCATGATTCAGCCGTTATCGCCGTGTCCTTAGCCACTATGACCTCGGCCGGAGCTGCTAGCTATTCACTTGCAGATGTAATGGCAAAATTATCAGGAAATACGCGCGCCAATGTACCGGTATACTAGTACTTTGGAAGTAAGTATGACATCACCTTCAGCCTCATGAATATGGCTGATATGCGCCGTCTGTACAAACACCAGCTTCACATTTATGTCAGTGAATATCGGCTATAATTCGTAACAAGGTCACGGTATACATCAGGAAGTCATAACGTCTAGGGAGACGGCACGAGATCAAAGTCACCCGAGAAGATGTGCACTTCGACCCGGATTTGGAAGTTTTACGTAATCCGCGGTCTATACAACTTGCGATCACAAACGCGGCCTTGACCTGCTGACCTCAGGAGTGGCCAGTAGGCACAGTCAAGCGATGCCATAACATTATTATGTGAGCGTGTGTAAATCAACCCTGCCCGAAAAGGTGACTGCAACGGGTAGGCCGGGGTCGAAACCCACACGATCTAGCGTTACAGTCGCCTGTGCTGTCTCCCTAGATGCTACGACTCTCTTATAGTTGCAGAGAGTCCATGGAATGTACAGTACTACAGTATTTTTGATGATGCAACTTGTGTTTCTGTTTGTGCCCGGTTTGGTGACTGTCTGTACATGTCCGTGCGTATGTGTGTGTGCATGCGATCTTATGTGTGGTGTGTGTGCTCTCGTGTATGCACACGTGCGTGTGTGTGTGTGTGTGTGTGTACGTGCTCAGTCGTTGCATTCCTGGTGGCACTGCACCAGAATCGTCAGCTGATCGGCAAGAGGGGACTTCTGCCGGCAGATCTGTACTTGAAGCGTGTACTCGATCATTTCGGGGAGCTCAACTATAACGCCGTAAGGTGCGGCTGCTAAAACCCGTTTGATTGAGTTGCTCTGGCCAGTCTGGGCATGCAAAACAATATCTGACACAACTAGGGTTTGCCTGTAGCTCGTAGCATACATTGTTCAGCTTTGAACGGCTTGTTTACATACAGGCAAGCAATCTTTTAGTGGGCGTTTTGCAAATCAATCTTTTGATCGGTAGAAGTCTTGAAGCTTCTCTTTCAGTTTCGTTGATCTGTAGGAACCACATTTGGGTGGGAAATAGTTCGAAACATCCATTCTGAATCACCCTGCAAACCCGAACCATTTCCGTTTTAAAGGTAACAACGTTCAGCACACGGCCATCCTCAGGTAATTCGAATTGAAACGATGATTCTGTGAGAGGTCCAGAGGAACCGCTCCTCTTGACCTCACACTGAGTTTACCTGTAACGCTGTTGCAGGGTGTTCTGCCAAAAAAACTGCTACATTTTGTAGTTCTCTCATTGTCATGGGTGGCAAAGCACCAAAAACTGTGAATTATCACATCACTACGATGTGAGGGAACAGCAGCAGAAAAAGCACAAATAAACAAATAAACAATTTAAAACTCGGATGTTGAGCCATAAATAAATGTTACAGTTACAGTGATGGAGAGTTACTCTTAACTCATATCCATATGTCCTTTTCCTTTCTACATTTAAACAAATAAACTCTTATTGTAACAATAATCAAGACTACAAATCCTCACATGGTCAAGAGGCAGCAGCAAGCATACGTGTAGGTGACAAGATACAGGTGTCAAGCCATCCTACTGCCATTGTCATCTTCCGCTTTCCTGTAAAACGTACCTTACAAACCTCACTGCAACTGTTATTCGGAATGATTAGTTACCACTTTAATACCAGCCTGCACACTTTAACACAAACACAGGGTGGGGACCTTTTGTATAAATAACTTCAGTCATGCCTGATGGTTTCTATCGTTATTGTATCAAGTATCTGGCTATAATTTTACCAGTTTCTTTGTCACTAACACATGATCTGCTGGAATTGAGAATGTGGTGCAGGGGAGGTGTGAAGTACATTGTACAGGAAAGTGTAGATGGCAGTGGCAGCAAGCTGACATGACATCTGTATCTTGTCACCTATACGTACGCCCGCTGCAGCCTCTCTGGACAGCGTGATAATTTACAGTTTTTGCTTCCCATGAGAACTTTATTACAATGGAGCTGCGGGAAGCGTCGTTCCGAATTTAGTGTCAGAAATATGATTTGTTTATTAGTGGTTTTCTGCTGCTGCTGCTGCTGCTGCTGCTGCTGCTGCTGCTGCTCCCTCATACTTTCATGATGTGAGAAATCGCAGTATTTTTGGCACTTTGCCACCTCCCGTATGCGTAGTGAGAGAACTAGCATTTTTTTGGCGGAACACCCTGTGTATAGACTGCTCCTTTGTAACAAGCGCAGTTTCATTGTTTCAGTTTCCTGAAGATGGCCATGTGCCCAAGCGTTGTTAGTTTTACAATGGACATGGTTTGCTTTGGAATGGGCGCCGTGTAGGGGTGAAACGAGTATCTATTTTGACCAACCGATCGCTCATTCATAATATTCGATCGAGTATCCGATTATTTCGAGTATTTTATCGAAATTCAAAAGCGCTAGATTTGTGAGTTCTCGACCAATTCGGAAGAAATTATCTGTGAACATAGAACAAAAGTCGCCAACGTCTTGTACAGAGTGTAAAGTAACGATTTTCACCAGTACTTTCATTATCTCAAAACAAAATAACGTTAAGTTACTTGCCGTGGTGATCGCATCGTCCAAGTCATAAAATACTGACTCGAAGGCACGAATAATGCGTGCATACCAGTCGATGAGCAGTACAACAGAAGTTTTTGAAAAATAGAATGCCAGTACTAAAAAAAAAAAAAAAACGATCGAGTGCAAAATTTCGAATACTCGCTCGTTTGAGATTTTCGAACGAATACTCGAATATTCGAACTAATCGTTTCACCCCTAGCGCCGTGTCAACCCAAATATCTTTTCTACGAATATTTGTGATGCCGTTTTTCCGTTGAAATGCAATTTTGTGGTGGACTCGGAAGGTGCCCGGTCGACATGAATGCCCGGATGGAAAATCTGAATGTGGAGAGTTCTAATGTATGAACATCCTGCCATGCTCTTGTTGTTATCTGGTGTTTGTTGTCCCTTTCCTGTTTGTGTATCTGCCTGCCTGCCTGCCTGCCTGACTGCTTGACTGCCTGTCCATCCGTCATTCTGTCCCTCCGTTCTGTGTGTCCTGTCCCTGTGTGTATGTGTGTGTGTGTGTGTGTGTGTGTATGTGTGTGTGTGTGTGTGTGTGTGTGTGTGCGTGTGTGTGTCTTGAATGATCGTAGTGCTGCTCCCACCGTCCTGTGGTTCTTCAACTGGCAACATGACATCGACTACCTGCTGGACCAGCTTGCTCTGTGCGGCCTGCTCGTATCGGCACTGGTCATGCTGCGCGGTGCTGCCAACATGCCTATGATGGCTTTGCTGTGGGTGCTCTACCACTCCATCGTCGCCGTTGGCCAGACCTGGTGAGCTTTCGTAGAGATGCATCTACTTTACTAGCCGTGTATTGGAACTGGATTGGTTGTGATGAGGCCATCCACTGGGTCAGCTTTGTGTACAGTCCATTCAAAGGAACTGATGTCTGGCCTTTTTCAAACCCAATTAAGGCGGAATTAGACTAAAAACCTCCTCTATTTCGGCCGGAAATGGTTTCGCACCAGCATACGTTAACATGTACATATAACGAGGAAACGAATCATTCATTAGTGTTAGACAAACTACAGAGAACATGACAACTTTTGGTCCTCTTATCTTTTTTTCTAAGAATTACATACCGGTATAGGTTTGTTGTGGAGACGTTGTTCAAGGATGTGCTAATTGGTGTTACTGTACAGAACAGCGGTGGGGTCAGCCTATCCATGGATAAATCCATGGGTAAATTCTTTATAGCATAGCACATACGGTAAAACCGGAAAGTTTAACGAAAAAGTTTAACGATAGCTTCCAGGCCACCCATCTTTACACAAACATGTCGCAATAACATTTCTTCAAATAACGAAAAAAATTGGTCGTTAAAATGTTAGACTTTGTGACTCGTTAGACTTTCCGGTTTACAGTACCTGGCAGTCAGACGCTTGTTATATCGGGCTAGTGGCAAGCAATGTATGCATGCCACGTCGCTGAACTCCAGCGTGGAGTGTACAGTACTGCGCGGTGAAATCCGATCGAGTCGCTCAAGTACGCGCCGGGCGATGTGCAGCCCTAGTGCAAGGTGCTGACTTGACTCACGCGACCGGATTTCATTGAGCAGCACTGTACAATAGATACATGTAGATAAAACCGCCATTTGGCAAGAAAGCTTCTTTGTTTACCATGCACAACGGTAACGCGCACAGCCTGAGAACCTTTTTTGCTGCTTCCCAGCAGCTGCTTTTTTCTACTTTGAAAAGTTTCTCTAAAAAACTATGCGATACGCATGCAAATCCGTCGACCCGCCGCCTCCTTCCCGGTGTTGCAGTGCTTCACGACAGCCAGGGTGTGGAGAAAGCCACCGTACACACGCATGGCTTGAGCTGTAGCTCGCACGTGAAAAGTGATGGGAAAATTGATGGGGAAAAGTGACGGAAATTTGATGGGAAACTAGATGGGAATTTATTTTATTTTATCATATCACACGACTGATCACACAGCATGGGGCTGTGCTCCCAAAAACAACGGGAAATTTTGATGGGAAACTAGATGAGAAAATTGATGGGACACTAGGCGTACATTTTTATGGGAAATTCTATGGAAAACGTGACGGGAAATTCGACTTACGGACGGTATTTGGGACTGATGAGAAACTCCAGCTTGAACTGCACTGTAACCTCTAGTTACCGGTAAGCTGTTGTAAACAAACCTGTATAATAGATCATGTAGATCCACTAGTAGCCAAAAAAACGTTCGGCATATGCGTACTCAACTGCGGGCTGGGCGCTGACGACGCCAGAACACTCTCTTCCGTCAGGTCAGCATGCTTCCCAGTATTGTCAGTGCCCTCAGTGACTGGGTTAACTGCTTTGCTTGAGTCTGCTGCACTCTCAGAACTCTCTTCCAGCGTGCTAAGTGCTCTGGTGCGTCGGTCACCATGTTCACATGCTTTGTCCTCAACTGGGAAGTCCAATATCCTGTCCAGCGTGCTGCAGAACATCTGCAGCTTGAGGGTCCAGTCATCAGCCTTCATTACTTCATCCTCAACGTCTCCATCACAGACGTCGCACACTAATTCCAAAATCTCTGTGTCCAGAGCGGCCAGCAGTTCCCTCTTGCACTACAACGAATTGCGTGCATGTCGCACAGACGCACAGACATCGTCGGCCAACACATTCATGTATCGAGCTTCGTCAACAATGTGCTGAAACTCGCCCATGCATCTCGTACACGATCCGCGATGGGCCCCCACGCACCTTGCGCTTCATGCGTAAGACAAGCTGATCCGGCGTCTTTACAGACACTTCCGCTGATGGTTGTTTTCTGTCAGAGCTAGTGGTCTCACTCGAATCTCTAGATTCTTCCTGCTCCTCCATGTCCGACCAAAATTCTCAATTTCAAAACATGCATTAAATCGACTCTCAAGCTCCACGACTCGGCTCGAAGGACCATGTAAAATATCAACTACAACTAAAAACTGTGCGATCTTCAGACCCCTGTTGCAGTGCAATTTCCTGGCCTTTTTGTGGAGACAACTCTCGAAGACTGTATTCACTTCTTGGTTTCCACCATACTCCATAGCGTGTTTTATGTCCACAAGCTAGGCTGGAAACTCCATACGGAGTCTGCTGTCGCTTCCTCCATCGGCTTTGCCTATTGCACAGCCTCGTTTATCACTTTGCTCTTCACTCGTGCAAGTCACGCTCATCCAGACCGTCTAGTACAATGCATACAGTCACTGGCGCAGACCAGAGCCTTACTTCGACCGCCTTCTTTGTTCCCGGTGAAGCAAGGTGCGTCTGAAGGGTTTCTTTGCTGCTACTGCCGAGCTGCTGTTGATGACGCTCGCCAGCTGCTGTTGATGTGTTTGGTTGTAACGCAGAGGCAAGGCAATACCACACATCTTATGTCCTTGGATATGGCGCTTACCGGTCTTCTTTCTCGTCCACGGCTTTATTCGCTTCCGTTTTACTTACTTTGATTAGCCTCAGTGTACCACAGTACACTTCTCTACCATTAGCCCACATCCCACATGCACGTGCAGATGCTAGACCGCTATGAAGTACACCAACACACAGGGCACAGGGTTTGGAGTTATACGGGTGCAGGCTGCGAATGAGGCAATGGGGCTGAGCATAGAGCACGACAAAGTGAGTGGCTCAACATAGAGATTCTGTGATGAGCGCTAACAAGAGTTAACTGCATTAATCGCACATTAGCCAAAGAACTGTTCGAAACAGGAAGGAGACCATCGCGGTTAGGCCGTTTTCTCTTTGTCGCCTCCGCATAGAAATCCAACGGCATCAAGAAAACTCAGTAGAAAAAAACTTTTTTCACTGACATGAGCTCGAGTGGGACCCTGTCCACAGCAATCTGTGCCGTGTCCTCCTCCGGGTATATACTGCACAACTCCCTGGTGAAAGCGTGTAGGTACAGTGCGTATCGGTTATAGCGTGGTTGTGTAAAAGAATATACTGCCTACAAGAATGAACTCTCATGTTTTCATAATCATAACATGGATTTCAAGTGCACATTTATTCTTACAAGCAATTTTATCCCATAGTAGAATATATCGGTCCTAAGAATGGACTTTGTGTAGCGAAACATGCCAGATTAGTACAAAAGGTATCGCCTGTAGTATTAACGTCTGTCCAATTCCGTTCTGATCTGACTCTCGTTGCGTCGTAGTGCTGCAGATTCAACTGTTGTGGTCATGTAACTCATTTTGCATAGCCACATGGTAAGCCTATGGGACTATGACCAGCCACATGCACAGAAGTACTGCGTTGCATGTACGATGATCTTCCTGCCCCTGCGCACATGCATGTGATATGCCACACTTGATTTATCGTGTGTAAGAAATATCGGAAATAAGAATAGAAAGTCGTTTTTCAAACACCCACGCTATAACCGATACCTACTGTATAATCATCTGAACTGTGTACGTGCACATGTCATTCAGTTGACATACAGTAAAACTCCTCTAACCCGGACTCCCCAGATCCGGACACTCCCGTCTACCTTACTGACCTCTCTCGAATCACAAAAAGTGGCTTTTCAACAAAACGGCTCCCAAAATAGTGATTGTCGTGAAAAAAGGTGTTTACTTGCATGCAACCAGCAGTACATGTACTAGTATGTATGTTATGTTCTAAGATACAGGAAATATCTGGTTACGGACAGGTCGCGGCCCCAACGTGCCGGCTAAGGGGAGTTCTACTTTACGCTCACCGCAACCAGAATTGTGCGTGCGGGTGTGTGTGTGTGTGCGTGTTTGTGTGCGTGCGTGTGCGCGCGTGTTTGTGTGCGTGCGTGTGCGCGTGTGTGTGTGTGTGTGTGTGTGTGTGTGTGTGTGTGTCATGTATTTCTGCTTGCTGATGCTGGGAACTGTTCATTTCCTGCCGCCATCTACAAGGTACTCATTTGGTAGGTTTTCAGTGGATTACGTTACTCACGCATGCTGCATGATGTCTAGGTTTGGAGGCAATGCATGCCATGTTCAACTATCATGATTGGCATGGGTCGGTCATGAGTGAAGATTTGTGTGTGTATGTGTGTGTATGTGTGCTAGTGTGTGCGTGTGCATGTTTAGTCCTGTTGCTAGTTGTCTGTTCGCTATTCCAGCATCTATCTATCCACTTAGCAACAAACTGGTTTTCTTTGCCTTGTGCAGGGTGGGAGTCGCAGCTGCTTGAAACTGGATTTCTTGCCATCTTCCTCGTGCCAGTCTGGTCCTGGCGGAGATTTCCGGACAGTTGTCCAACGCCATGGGTTGCAAGGTGGGGCTACCGTTGGCTGCTGTTCCGCATCATGCTGGGAGCGGTGAGCTGGATTCTGACAGTTTTCTGCAGAATATAATAACATGCTACGAGTGTGTCGTGTATTGTGTTTTACTGTCGTCCTCCTCTGTACGTAGCATCAACAAAGGATGAGACTCGAGCCTTTCACATCCCAATTTAGGCTGAATTTAGGCTCGAGAACTCTTGAGAACCGTTCTAAATGTTAAATTTCTGCTGTCTATGTTGTTGATCAATGCGGGTGACTGAAAATCCCGAATGAATTTCTGCTGTTCATTGAAATCTGAAAATTTTAGAGTTACACTATATTGTTGTCCCAAAAATCAGTTGTTCAGCAGCACTTCCACTTCTCTTCCAAGCAGACTGAACTGGCAGCAAGGAACAGCCATCTACAATACTAGCACTTCTGCAAGTGCAGTCTGTAATTGCAGCTCTGCCGTAGTTTGTGCAGCAGCAAGAGCACCAGCAGCACTAGCAGCAGCAACAGCAGCAGCAGCACTATAAGTTAGTATCTGTGTTTGTTTGTCACTGTGTGTAGGGTTTGATCAAGGTACGCGGTGACCAGTGCTGGCATGATCTGACCTGCATGAACTATCACTATGAGGTGAGTGAACGTTGTGACAAGGAAGCTTTTGTATGCTTGTGTGCGGGTGTGTGTGTGTGTGTGTGCACGCGCATGTGTATGTGTATGTGCATGTGTGTGTGAGAGAGAGAGAGAGCATGTGTGTGCGTGTGTATGTGTGTGATATTTGCCGCATTATCACTGTTGTGTATATGGCTATTGGCTGTGCGCAGACTCAACCTGTGCCCAATCCACTCAGCTACTACTACCACCAGTCACCGCAAGTGGTGCATCAATTTGAGACAGCCTCCAATCACGTAGTCGAGCTGATCTGCCCCTTCCTGTTGCTGTTGCCGTTTCGACGCCTCTGTGCACTTGGTGGTCTTGTCCAGCTTTTGTTTCAGGTATGTGATGTTGTCGACTGTGTGTTACCTTGTTGGAATTTAACATCGGAACAAAGAACATATTGTACCCGCCGGGCTGGGCACATTCTTATTGTGAAATTCAATTTCTGATATCTGTTTTTCGGGCGTTCTTGGATCAGCATGTGTGCGTGTGTGTGTGTGTGTGTGTGTGTGTGTGTGTGTGTGTGTGTGTGTGTGTGTGTGCGTGCACTTGTCCGCGTGCGTGTGAGGTGCTCCGTTCAACTCATGAAGTTGTGTGCCGGCACTTTCTTCTTTTTCGGCAAGGCCGGTCTCATTTGCTTTCCAGCAAGCCTGTTCTGGAGATCCTGATTCCAGTGCTGTACTTGTGTCCATACAGATTGTTCTTATCAGCAGCGGCAACCTCAGCTTTCTCAACTGGCTGACGCTGATTCCGTCCGTCTTCTGCTTCGACGACGCCACACTCTCTTTCCTGTTTCCCGCTAGCACGCTGAGAGAACGCCAGCGTACTCTTGCCAAGAACAGGAAAGGAGTCGGTACGTTTCGGTGGACAGAATGAGAAAGACCTCACGGTTTGCGTGAGACTCGGCTACAGGCCGACTTTTCCGCATCCATAGGAACGCCACCGCCCTTCAAGAATAGGTGGACAGTCTACTGGTTAAATGACCTCTGCAGTAGGAATAGGAATAGGAGAGTTCTGTGGTATGGAAACTGCATTTCAAGTTTCAACTGATCATTACTCACTCCAGACAGCCAGCTGTTTCGACCGTGTTTGATGTGATTAGCGGAGCTCAGAGTCACTGGCTGAACCTATCTTAATGAAGTCTAGCGAACAACAAAGCTTTTTTAAATCGGCTCAAAGCATCAAAACCAGTGTGCTCTAACTGCTTTTGTCGTCTTCTGTCTTCTCCATCTCACAGGTTACTACAGCCGTCAAGTGGTGTCACTGGCTGTGGCTGGGCTCATCGCCTACCTCAGTGTGCCGGTCGTGCAGAATCTACTGTCTGCGCGACAGGCCATGAACACGTCGTTCGAGCCGCTGAGAATCGTCAACACCTACGGAGCGTTCGGAAGGTACTCGCCCGTGCCCTGCGTGTGTCCCATTACCGTTGATTGTCACATGTGTTGCAGCCGTGCCTGGAAACACAGACAACACCTACTGTGTTTTCCAGAGTATAGTGCGCGTTTTAGATGCGCTACGTCGAGTTCTAAATTGTGAAGGGTGCGCATTATACTCTGCCGCTGGTGAAG
>NC_088643.1:18683774-18753760 GCF_964019385.1 Sycon ciliatum | reverse complement strand
ATGTGCGTTTTCAGCATAGTGAAATCACCCGCAAGCGCAAGGGCTACGCTTTGGTACATGGTGGGCTGGTGACCGGACACATAATTTTTAAAAAATGGGCTGGCCTGGAATACCACAATGTGGTATTCCAGGTCAGCCCATTTTGTCATGGATATGGTAGACCAGTGGAAGTCACTCGTACAGGAGAGATCAGTAAGTACCGGCAAGAGTTACATAACCTCCACTCTTGCTACCGGTAATAGTTCATCCGTAGTACATTGTGCCACACTTTCATCGAGCTTGGCGATTAGATTGTTCCTGATGCTGGTGATGGAGCCAGTACAAGGCCACAGCTACTCGTACTCTCCCCTATCCGGAGGTGGAGGCTTGCTGGATGAACTGCCCTGCCCAGCCCACAGGTACGGATGAGGCCGGGCCAGGAGCCAGATTTTTAACCCGACCTACCGTACCGAACTACCGTATCGCGGATTGCTAAAAGGCCGAATCAGCAGATTCAGCACTGAACCACCGTAGAAGACTACCGTACGAAACCACCCGTTCAGAACCGCGAACTGCTAAAAAGGAGGTATTGTACGTAGTGAAAAAATAACAGTCCTTGGCAAGCAGTTTCAGTTGGTGCTTTCTGCCAGGCTTGGACGTTGTTCCTCTCTTCTCTTTCCCGCACTTTTTACTTTCTTCTGCTTGTTACTTTTTTTCTAGATATCTTCTCACCGCCTCTAGCTTTGTGGAGTTCCGCAGAATGGCTGCAGTAGAGCCATGGGTCGCTGTGCAGAAAAAGACTTTTGAACGCTGGGTAAACATCCACTTGGAAAAGCGCCAGCAGGCTGTCGTGGACTTGTTCGAAGACTTACGTGATGGCGTGAGGCTTTGCTTCCTTGTAGAGGTGCTGACCAAGGACTCCGTGGGTCGCATCAACAAGTTCCCTCGCTACCGCTCGCAGAAGCTCGAGAACACCAGCTTGGCGTTGAGGAAGATCACTGCTGATGGCGTGAAATTGGTCAACATTGGGCCGGAAGATGTCGAGTCTGGCAACAATAAGCTCACTCTGGGTTTGATCTGGTCGATCATTCTCAAGTATCAGATCTCTGCTTATATTGGTGATAAGACCGGCCAGTCTCCCTTGCAGTGGCTCTTGGAGTGGCTCAGGAATAAGCTAAAGCCGAAAAACCTCAGGCCTAACAACCTGACTAAGGATTGGAACGATGGCAAGCTCCTGCCTGCTTTGGTGGATGCCGTGGCACCCGGCCTGTTCCCTGACTGGGACTCACTCTCTGACGACCCCGTCGGAAACCTGAAGACTGCGATGGGTCTTGCCAAGGACTGGTTGGGTGTCACCCCTCTGATCAGCCCGGAGGACATGGCTAATCCGAATGTGGATGAGAAAAGTATGATGACCTACCTCTCCCAGTTTGTCAACGCCGAGCCGCGACAAGGCGCGCCCATCGGTCAGCACAAGGGACTGAACGCCGGAAACGTGCGCGTCTACGGTCCCGCGCTGGAGGAGGACGTGCTGGTGAACACGGAGACGCGTTTCTTCATCGACGCCACCAAGGCGGGCAAGGGCACCGTGTCGCTGGCATTCGGCGGCCCCGCTCAGCCAAAGGTCGACGTCCGCTCCAAGCCCGGCGAGCCGCAAGAGATCGTCCTGACCGCTCCCAAGGCTGGGGACTATGACGTCGTCATCAACTTCGAGGGTAAGGAGATTCCGCACAGCCCCGTGCGTATCCACGTGGTTCCGGAGGATCCAGACTCGACCAAGGTCATCGTCAAGGACCTTGGACCCAACGTCCAGATCGGTCCCATCAACACGTTCTCCATCGACGGCAGCAAGGCCGGTGGCTCGGGTTTCCTGGAGATCGGTATCAACGGTCCCACTCTGCCTGCCAACCAGATCTTCATCGAGCACAAGGGAGACCAAAAGTTCGAATGCAAATTCGTTGTCGTCGAGAAGGGCACCTTCCTTGTAAACGTCAAGTGGCACGGAGAACACGTTCCTGGCTCTCCATTCGAGGTGGTCGGCTCCAAGAAGTGATTACAGCTTTCGGAAGCTGCCACGTGAACTTTTGAAAACATGTCAAAGAAAGTGAAGGTGTTGAGATGAACGTAAAAAAATTATTCTTCAACTGATATCCGCTTTTTGTGTCCCTGAACATACAAGCTCGTTTTGATCTGTGCCTGTAGGCTGTACCGCCGCTTGTCTTTCTCAGTACTTTATTTGTATCCGTGTGGTATGCACGGTGTACACTGCGTGTCCCAGTACCGTGGGTGTACATGTATGTGCGTGCCGTGTGAGGATTTCCCCGCTTCGATTCCCTGAAACTTCTGAATATGTCCCCCCCCCCCCCCCCCCCCCCCCCCCCGTCTCTTCTATATTTATTTCAGATACCGGTATCAGCTTTATTAGGTGATTGATCTGTTGATTTAGGCTTTCTCAAAGAAAATGTGTTTGTTCCCATAAACACTCGATCTGCGGGCAGAACTGTTTCGTCCTTTGTGGACTCGTCAGCGCACCCATAAACACGTGTGTAGCTGTTGAGTGTGTGTGGTACCTAATCCAGTGTTCTCCCGGTTCATATTCCCTGGTTCTACAATGTACTGGTACATGTATACCATAGGGAAGCTACATGACTGTACAACTATAATGAGCATTTCTCTCCTGCTCTTGTAGACTGAGTAGTAGTCGAGCATTCTCGTGTGGTGTACTCGTAGCGCCAAGAGTACAGGGGGGTTATGTACTCTTGGTAGTGCCTATGCTGTTTTGTGTTATGCAGCAGAGCTCACTTACAGGTACATTCGGGTCTGGTTTACGTTTGAGTCTGGCTTTGAAAAACCATGACACCAGTAGTGCAGGCCCGGCAGTGGCGTCATGCCAAGAGTATATTTTTATGAGCTGTTCTACCCTTGGTCGCACGCAGAGGCATACTACAATTTATTATGTATGGGCAAGTGTTCGATTACATTGTACCAAGATGGCAAGAGTACATAACGGTTAACCCCCAACCATTGTACTGTATTACCAAGAGTATAAGCTTCCTGGGGGGTTACTAGTATACTCTTGGTATGAGCACTGAGTAGGACCTAGGAGTACAATCACATCCCGGGGGGGGGGGCTGTCTTGGTATGAGCCCTGGCCTATGCCCTTGAGTCATACCAAGAGTAGTAGTAGCCCCCAGTATACTAGTAGATCTACCAGGGGGTTATAATAGTCTTGGTCATACTAATGACCAGATGACTTATGACAAAATTAATATGAGCAAGAGTACATCATTATACTCTTGATATGAGCAAGAGTAGATAAACATCTACTCTTGATATGAGCAAGAGTACATAACCCCAGTGTGTTATGTACTCTTGATATGAGCAAGAGTCCATAAATGTTTATGCACTCTTGATATGAGTCATAGCCGAAATAGACGGCCACGTCAGCACAGCATCTACGTCATAAATGACCAAACTACAAAACAGCATAAAATACGATTGATTTTCAAAGAAAGAAAGAAAGTCATCTCGAGAGATGAAGAAGCTGCTGATACACGTACTCGTGCCAGTTTCTTTTCGGTGAAGATTTTAGTTTTTCTCCAAGCTTGCTGTTTCAGCAATCACATAGCTAGAACTCCTTGAAGAATAAGGATCAGTGCGATCTCTGTTGTTCGACTGGCGTCTTCCACCTTAGTTCGCCAACATGTACGTATTGTCAATGAATACTGCACGATATGGCTGAATTTCTTGCCTTACTGATAGTGGGGGCCGTTCTTGATCCTTCTGTCCGTCCTCAGGTCGAAGGTATCCTTCAAAATCACGCTCACGTCAGATCCAAAGCTGCCTTTCAAAGTGTAAGCTTACTAAGCTTTGAGCCCAGGTCGCCAGACAACTACAGATGCTGGTGTTGTCGTTATACTATTACTAGTAGACAAAGAAACTTTTGCTGATGGTACATTTGAATGGACTGAGAATGAGAATGTAGCTGTTGGCTTCTGGGACTAGATATGAAGCCTGGAAGTGGCTGTGGCATAGTGTGTAGTATACCCATGCCATTGCACCCATGGCCATGTTGTCACCATTGTGCTATGTTGGCAGTCTACCTATCACCTGCTTTATGATGCAGGCATGACCAATTTCCCCCCTGCAATCACCATCAGCACAGTAGTAGTGCACGTACATGTGCTGATACGGCTACTAGTACTCATGTGGCGATAGTAAATCATATAAAGTTACCTCAGACTCGAATCGTGCCCGTGTTTGAAGGGTGCGAGCTTCTAGCACGCCGCTGTCCTCGCCCTATCCAAGAAATGCACGAGTATAATGAATGTGGTGCGAATGAGTGAACTGCTAGGTCTTGCCCCGTCGCCTGAAGGGTGTCATGCACGTGTAGTGCTCTGTTGGCTGCTGGTTACACAAGCGTGTGGAACTAGTACGAACTACATTGCTGCTCAATGAAATCCGATCAAGCGAGTGAATGCCACGTCGGGCGCTGTATGTGCAGCCCTAGGCCTGCAAACACTGGGATGTGTACTGGTTGCAGGGCGCACACTAGACTCACGCGATTGGATTTCATCAAGCAGCACTGCAGGACCGGCGGAAGCAGTTTGATTGGTCCAGCTGTACCCTAGTCTTTCATACTTTATAGAAAAGAAAAAAGGATCAAGGAACTGCAAGTTACGCTATAATGTTCACTGACACCAGCAGTTACTAAACAATCAGCTCATGCTCTCGGATGCTCTCCAGCCATACCCTAGTCTTTCATGCTTTGTGTATGATATTGAAGGTACCCATGACATACCCTAGTCATTCATGCTTTGTGTCTGATATTGAAGGTACCCATGACATACCCTAGTCTTTCATGCTTTGTGTATGATATTGAAGGTGCCCATGACATACCCTAGTCATTCATGCTTTGTGTATGATATTGAAGGTGCCCATGACATACCCTAGTCTTTCATGCTTTGTGTATGATATTGAAGGTACCCATGACATACCCTAGTCTTTCATGCTTTGTGTATGATATTGAAGGTGCCCATGACATACCCTAGTCTTTCATGCTTTGTGTATGATATTGAAGGTGCCCATGACATACCCTAGTCTTTCATGCTTTGTGTATGATATTGAAGGTGCCCATGACATACCCTAGTCTTTCATGCTTTGTGTATGATATTGAAGGTGCCCATGACATACCCTAGTCTTTCATGCTTTGTGTATGATATTGAAGGTGCCCATGACATACCCTAGTCTTTCATGCTTTGTGTATGATATTGAAGGTACCCATGACCTCCTTTTAAAACAGCTAACACGTGGTAGTGGCCAAACAGTTGGCCCGGCCATGGCCTGACCAACCGGACCAAACAGTTGGCCCGGCCATGGCCTGACCAACCGGACCATTTCCGCCGGGTTCTGCACTCTACAGTCGGACCTCGCTTATCCGGTCCTCGCTTATCCGGATCCCTCGCCATCCGGAGGAAAATGGCCGGTTTCAGATGTACAGCATACGTGATGCCTCCAACAAAACCGGTGTTCGGTTATCCGGTTCCCTTGCCTTGTTGTCCAACCCACGCCTGTTGTTCTGTGTGTGCTTGGTATTGTGTTGATTGTTTGCAGACTCAGCGTGCCGGAGCCGACTCCCTTCACGGCCGTACTGAGATACGCGGCAGAGGAGGTAGGGAAACGATGCGCCGTTTTAGCACTGTGCTTAGAGAGTAGGGTGGTGCAGGGTGCAGGGTGGTGGCGTTCCTACGAGTGGTGAAAACTCAGTTAGCGAACCGTGGATTTTTCTAGAGAGTACCTGTATGAGATTCCCATGTCCGTTGCCGGTCACAGTGTAGTCTCTTGTGCAGTGATTTCAATGGGAGGTATGCATCGAAAATGGCCGCAGCCTTCTTGCGGGGCAGCTTGTCCTATGTATGTTTAGCAGGAACAGCCCGCTCTAGTACACTTGTGACTATGACATTTATGCAGGACTGCTATCCCAGTGTGTTCGGTTGTACTGGACTTGGCCCGCACAACCAAATGGTGGGAAAGTGATGCATACATCCCGTGTGGCTTATTTCCGTTGTGTTGGCTAGCGCTGCGGTGGGTACACATGCTGTCTCTGTGCCTGTAGCCGGGCTAAGCATCCTGGCGTGCAATGCTCTGTTCGTCACATTCTGGCTGCCGACCGTGAATGATCTTCTGCTTTAGTGGGGTGGGTCTGTTGTCCACATAATGCCTTTTCTTCTCTCTTCTTCTGGCTCTATGTGCAGTTCAAAGTGCCGCCAGCAACCAGTGCTATCATTACTAACGGTAAGTTACCAGTGAGTGTGGCTTATCATAAAACGTATTTTCGGAGTAAATTATCGTGTCCGCTGCCAAAGGGAACTCACGACAGCCACTAACACTGGGTAAACTAAGATTCTCCGAAAGTAAAAGCGCTGTAGTACTAGTATGCCTTGTACTTGAAGGTACTAGTAGTAGATACCAGCCACCTACTTCCAAGTCGCACCTGAAGTTCTTCGGGCATCTGACGCCTACTTTATTCGTACCGACAGAATAATTTCCGTACGACTGTGTGTTATACAGTAATGTGTGATGGTGTCTGACCGCGATTTGTGGAATACGGTAACTGGAATTGTGGCCGTATCTTTTCTGTTGTCTCCCCAGATGGAATTGGTATCAACCCACAGCAAACAGCCGGTAAGCAATCCCTCTCCTTTGTGATTGCTTGGCTAACACACTGTTGTAGGATAATGTACGGTTGGGGTGTGTGTACAGGGGAACACTGAAGTTAGTTTCTTGGTGAAGGAACATGTTCGTGAGCAACCAATCCCTCTTAGGATACATGTACAGCTGTACTACCAAGAGTCCATAATCCCCCAGAGTGCGCAACTGGGATGGGGCTGTGGGACGGCGTAATCCGTGATGTACATGTACGTCATTTTTTGGGTCGGACTTGTGTCATTCTGTCGACGCGGTCCACCACGGTCCACACTTCCCCTGCTCATGATGTCATACTATGACGTGCAACACGGATTTCGCCGTCCCAGATCTGATAATTAAGTGAAGTTGCACACTCTGGGGGATTATGGACCCTTAGGATACTACTCATGGGCAGGACTCAGTAGTGTGTTCAACTGAAGATTACTTGCCTTGCGTGCTCCTCACTTTGCTTCCTAATAATTGCTATGCAGTGCGCTTGTACAAGCCATGGCCCACACACACACACACACACACACACACGAAAAGTTTTGTAATCGCCATTGCTATGGCTACGGACAGTGCCCAAGATATGCTTTATGCTGTGTTGTGCTGCTGTTGTTGATGTAGGCAACGTATTTCTTAAGCATGGATCCGAGCTGAGATTAATACCCCGGGATCGCGTTGGCCACGCAGCATCAGCATAGACTCCAAACCGTACATGCACACGTAACACATACGCACGACATGCACTGCACCACTTTAGCTGCCACCATAATTATATATTTTTCAATACTTTCCGTTCTCATCTAAAAAGGTATTGGCTGTGATAATATATAATTGCTGCTGCTGCCGCTGCTAGGAGCATTGTCATGATTAAATCAAGCGTCGAGACATTAGTGATTTTTCTCAGCTACTACGACAAAATACAGTGTTGCTCAATGAAATCCAATGCCGTGAAAAAGTGCACAGCACGGGGCCCGGAGCTGCGAGGCGTTCGGAGCGCTCCGACGGATTCCATTGGGCAGCACTGTAGCTCCACATTCCGAGCACATCTGCGCATGTGCCCGCCGTGCTTGGCAACTTGATTCGCATGCCGCGTCATGCTGTGTACAGTCAACTCTTGTTTTCCGGTTTGAGAGTGTGTCCCCATATGGCTGTTTTTCTTCTGTTCAAATTGTAAATGGAAAGTGTTCAAGTCTCCTAAAGATCATTCGTAGAGTGAGCTCTTTTCATTCTCGTTTGCCTGTTCAGCGGCGGTGTGGTCATCGCTTGCCGTTGGCGTGATCCTGCATGCTTTTCGGCCCTCTGCCCAGCATGTTGACTGCCTGCCTGTCTGCTTGAGACGTGTTGTCGCTTTCGGATAGTACAGTGCGCCGTCCGTTGTCGTTATTAGGTGACCGCACCGAAGCATAGCTTGAACGCTAGTTCCACGGCGTTCTGCGACATTGACTCCTGGAAGCAGACATAGAACTCGCGCTGCACTGGCTCCCGGAAAAGTCGCCTGCAGAGACACAGAGAAGCAGATCGAGGCATTCATATCGGGAGATACTTCGCTGCGGGCATGGTAGCACGAGTGAACAATATCGCTCAGACGTAGAAATGAAAAGAAAGAAATTCAACCGTATTTCCCGGATGCACCGGTTGCACAGTACGTGCATCCCTTGCTCCCGACCATGGACGTGTCTGTGCCTGGTGTTTGCAACTGCTACTTGTCTATGCATGCAAACAGGTGAATGTAACTTCTTGTCTATGTATGCAAACAGCAAAATGTAAATTCTTGTCTATGTACGCAGCCAGCTGCGTGTAACTCATGAGAGGTCTGCTCAAAAGCATGATACAGGAACACACACATATCGCGTCGCCAACGTTCAGCAGACTTACCCCACCACCCAGTAGTTGACGGCGATTGAGCTCCTCTGTTTGTCACTACCTGCTGTCGATCTGCCCATTGACTTGTCAGCGGCCGGGTTGATCTGCAACAGCATACCATGCTCGTAAACGCCACGCAACGCGTTCTGGCGAGAAAACGGGTTGTCTATCTGGTCCTGAGTACAGGCAAGACGGTAGCACACAGACACACTCGATGTGAGATGCGGCCCTGTCAACATCCATGAGAAATGGATGCTGCTAACAAGTAGGAGTGCTCGTGCAGCATTCGAATGATTGAGGAGAAGTAAAAACTATCGTCCGCCAGATAGCACGATAGTGAAGAGATGCGTGTCCTGTCTATAGTCAGGGTTGCTATATGGCAGATACACGGCTCATGCATTGCACTGCCGGCTCTCTCTCTCTCATTTGTTAGACTTAGGCCACACCAAGTTATTTCATTGTTTCTCGTCACCTGAAAATCTCAAAAGGAACGCGGGCGGGCGGAAAAAAAACAAAATAGGGTTTGAAAAACAAAAACTGCTATTTACACTAAGTTGAGCGTTCCAAGAAAGTATCTCTCTGCTATCCACAGTCACAGCGAAGCTGACTATTTCAGATGCCATCGTCGCCCACGACGAGATGAACTGATAAAGAACTCAAGGAATCACGGCAACTTCACAGTGCTTGTAGTCCGCAATGCCGCAAGTTTACCGATGCCCGGAACACTGTCAGTCCAAAACGGTGCACTGTCATGCACTGTCTTGACTTGTACCGGAACTGTGTGTAGCAAAGAAGACGACCAGGTCGTGTGGTGGTGTGGTACTTGAACTACCGGTATGCGTACATACACGGTGCAAAAGTCGTCCTTCGGTTCGTGCACTAGCACTGCACTCCAGATTTGACGCCGCGCGTACTTTTACAACGCCTTTTTATGCGTGTTTACCGGGACGCGAGATTTTTTTTTTTGGTCCAATCCTCAAGAAAGGTACGCGCGCGGTGACGAGAAACAATGAAAAAACTTGGTGTGGCCTTACCTGTCTTTATAAATGTAACTTACTCCCTCCCTCCCTCCCTCCCTCCCTCCCTCTCTCTCTCTCTCTCTCTCTCTCTCTCTCTCTCTCTCTCTCTCTCTCTCTCTCTCTCTCACTCTCTCACTCTCTCTCTCTCTCTCTCTCTCTTTCTCTCTCCTCCATCTCTCTCTCTCTCCCTCTCTCTCTCTCTCCATGGGTGTAGCACTAGTTCTAATTTCCCCGCAGCAAAACAAAGAAGATACACACTTCATCAATGTGCACGTTGCACTCGCTTACCTGCATGCAGCGACGGCACAGCACTTCCCGTATGGTGATGCAGGCGCGGTGAAAGGTTCGCACCAGCTGCCCGTGTATGGACGGTGACGACGCGGCCGACTGGGCGGTGGCAGCGCGTACATGCTGCACCAGTGGGCAGATCATGATGCCGGCCACCGCGTCCACGTTGATGTAGTGAAATAGGATGTTACCGTCGCCGGCCGTCAAGCTGTACACAGTCACAACACCATAGGCATAGAACACAGGGACATGGTCACACCACCACATAGAACACAGGGACATGGTCACACCACCATAGAACACAGGAGTATTGATTTGTTGCTCCACACAGCAGCATACCTAATCAGCACCTTACCTGTGCGCCAGGCTGGCTAGTGGCTTGGAGACGGTCGCCGCTTTCGGGCCGCCGTGTCGCTTGATGGACTTTCGGAAACCGGACGATGCCGGGCCCGGCGGCAATGCTGCTTTCTGCATGAAGATGGCCCTGGAGAGTCCCGGTGAACCGGCGTGGCCAGAGCCTGGGTCGGAGTCTGTACCATCCTCTGCAGCAGCAACGAGTTAGAACACACCCGCACATACATGTACACATGCGTACGTGCACGTGCACACACACAAACAAAAAAATAGGTTGATGAGTCCTGTTGGTACGTGCTACATGAAGTACAGTCTTAGCTTACAGGCGAAGGCTAAGGGTTGAACTAAAAAACAAATTGCTCGCTTCGTGAAACAAACAAACAAACACACACACACACACAGCTTGCCTTTCACAGCCTTGATGCCGTGCTGCTGTGCAAACTTGAGCAGGGCGGGCTGCATTGCCGACGTTGCCGATAATGCCTGGCTGGCCGTAATGACTGCAGGCGCAGGAGCCATTTGAATCCTGAATGAGACCAACAGGAGCAGAAGAAAAAACAAACAAAGAATGATGAAGGTGCACCGAGGCAAGTAAAATGTACTTGAAGTAGCCAGTTATGTATCAAGTGTTCAGATGGTGAGCCAAGGAAAATTGAAAGGAAAATGGTGGGGCACCCTTCCTTGCCGTGGAATGTTTCAGTACTCTTTGTCAGTCTGGTGCTACCTTGTGCACGTCTGTTTTGACTGTTCGAAAACCTGGTTTAGCTGGTGGACTCTAACGCATAACTTGTGCCCCACCGTTTTCCTTGTTTCAATTTAATAATAATTATTGTATCAACCAGAAATTGGACACGTTCTCCTGACACCCAATAGAAGGTCAAAATTTCCTTCTGTGGCAACGTCACTGGCAAGGCAACATGGGTGGATATATGCAACTCTCCCAGAGTACTGTTGCACGTACAGTGCGTATCGGTTATAGCGTGGTCGTGTAAAAGAATATACTGCCTACAAGAATGAACCCTCATGTTTTCATAATCATAACACGGATTTCAAGTGCACATTTATTCTTACAAGCAATTTTATCCCATAGTAGAATATATCGGTCCTAAGAATGGACTTTGTGTAGCGAAACATGCCAGATTAGTACAAAGTGTATCGCCTGTAGTAATAGAGAGGTTCCGCACTACGTAAAGTTGAGCAACTTTACGTTAGTGGGCGGGGAAAACCCGTGAATTCGCGAGTTTGCACTCCACTTACGGAAAGTTGTCTACGTAGAGTACGTAGATAGGGCTCTGATAACGTAGCTGGTCCGTAAGTGGATTGGGGTACAAATTTATGACTCTCCCCAGGTCGATCTGGTCGTACACTGCCGCGTTCGGAGTTGCCAAGGGCAGCTACGTGATTTGAAAACTCCGTATGGCGGAACACAGATGCGCATGCAGTTTACGTAAGACTTTCCGTAGATCGACTACGTTTTTTACTAACGTAATTACGTTATGCGGAACCTCTCTAATAACATCTGTCCAATTCCGTTCTGATGTGACTCTCGTTGCGTCGTAGTGCTGCAGATTCAACTGTTGTGGCCATGGAACTCATTTTGCATAGCCACATGTAAGCTTATGGGACTATGACCAGCCATCTGCACAGAAGTACTGCGTTGCATGTCTTCCTGCGCCTGTGCACATGCATATAATATGCCACACTTGATTTATCGTGTGTAAGAAATATCGGAAATAAGAATAGAAAGTCGTTTTCAAACACCCACGCTATAACCGATACCTACTGTACATACAATACAATCTTTGCGGTTTCTGTCGACATCGGAAAAGTTCCATTTCGGGCCGGCTTTCGGACAGTGGGTGAATTTCCGAACTGTGTCAATGGGATGATTAGGCAGCCCTATACTGTAGTAAGCAGCATATCATACAAGACGGTATTCTTGGCTTACACGATATCACATGATAGATTTATGTGGCCTCAGGTCATGTGACACATTCCCAGTAGATCCAACTGTGCCATGTGACTGCACGGTCATGTGACTGCAAGGTCATGTGACTGCACGGCCACGTGACTGCACGGTCACGTGGCTGCACGGTCACGTGACTGCATGGTCATGTGACTGCATGGTCATGTGACTGCACGGCTACGTGACTGCACGGTCATGTGACTGCACGGTCACGTGACTGCATGGTCATGTGACTGCACGGTCATGTGACTGCACGGTCATGTGACTGGCCATGCGACCTGGAAAAACCAATTCAGGGATGTATTTTAAAAGGCTTTTCAAGTTTTCACACCACACGCCTCACACGCAGCTGCTACTGCTACTGCCGCCCTGCAGATATCATGCCCACATACTACGTGCAACACTTTGTGACTTGGGCCTGTCATGCGCACACACACACACACACAAACCAGGAGATTTGCAACAGCTGAAGCCACACAATGAACAACAGGACACTGTGCCAACTCACCTGGAGTCGCACGCCTGCAGCAGTCCCCGGCTGCTGAGCGTGCTCAGAGCCTCCTCAGCCACGTCAACATAGTACGGTACGGGGCCTGGATGGCCGGTCACCCTTCACGCAGGTAGATTTGCATGCACACACACACACACACACACACACACACACACACACACACACACACACGTAGGAACATACACGCACGCGCACACACACACACACACACACACAAATGGACACGCATACATACAACATGTACATGAGGTTATGAGTTGCGGCACACTGTGCAGTGTGCACACGCATACCCACATGAGCACACACAAACAGCTGGTCGCACAGGAGAAAGATCCAGAAACGGTTGTGGTTCACAGTTGAGTTCCACGCATCAACAATCATCGGGCAGCACACTTCTGCGCGAAATTCATATCGTGTGTGTGTGTGTGTGTGTGTGTGTGTGTGTGTGTGTGTTAGGGGTGGGTGTGGGTGCGTGTGTATGTGTGTGTGTGTGCATGTGCATGCATGACCCAAATATACGAGTACTCACTTGGCAGTCGTGCCGCCAGCCTCCAAGACAACACACAGTAGTGCATGGTTCTGGTACATACACACATGCATATACACACATGCACACACATGCACAAACACACACACACACACACACACACACCGTCAAAAAAACCAACTTTAAAGAAACAAAACACACATTCCTGTATGTAACGGGCTAAGAGAATGGTCATGCTGAATGAGCCTACATAGAGATGGGCTTCATACCAGTGCAGCTCACAATCCCTGTCATAGTCCTGTGGCGTTTCACGCCTTTCTCACCTCTCCGCGTGCTCTTTCTACTCAACTCTGCTAGTTCTTAGTTTTCACTTTCCGCCGACTTGCCTTCGACGCACTCCACAACCAGTCGCATCCCGGTGTCTCGGCAACTGCCCGTCTCGTGTCTTCCAAGTACGTTTGGAGCAACATGAAACGTGATGTGTGGTACTGGTCCAAGGCATGCATGCAGTGCCAACGCGGCAAGATCCATCGTCATGTGACTCGGCCACCGACTTCCTTCCCGCCCCCGGACAGCTGTTTCGACCATATCCACATCGACCTAGTTGGCCTGCGGACAGATGGGTGGAAGGATGGGTGAGTAGTAAGGAACGAGCGGGTTCTGGGCCAGGGGGCGCCCGGGTCCCAAAAAATGGGGTATTATTGAAAAATGGGGTACTAATAGTACCCCATTTTTGCGGTGAAAATTATTTTTGGCCCGGTTTTTTTGCTGATAAAATATGGGGGTATTATTGAAAAATATGTATTGGGGTGTTATGCTCTACCCTAAACAATAAGGTAATATGGTGTCATGATTTGGAATTCTGCATGTATCATTAATTTTGATTTTTAGGGGTGGGTGTTATGTCCTGCCCTACATCATAATATTGCATTCCGATGTCTAAAATATTACTATTTCTAATGTCAATGTTATCTCACTTTTTCCAATTTTATATTAATCAGAACTCATAGTTTTGCAGTATTTTGACTTGTAATTTCAATTTTTCGGATCATTTTCCGTCGTCACGAACCGTTTCTTCTACCGTGGAGAAGATTCTATGTTCTGTTTTCTGCTGTCACTTGAGCAAGAGGAGGAGATTATCCGTGATGAGCTTCTAGCATGTAATGCTGGTCAAATGATCATTTCAGAAAGTCAGCAACGTGAATTTGAAACGGTAGTCTCCTGTTGGATCTGTGGTGAAGCGTTGGGTAGCGATCGTGTACGTGACCACTGTCACATCACCGGTGCTTACCGTGGTGCAGCACACAACCATTGTAACCTGAACATGCGGATTGAGCCGTTCAAGATCAAGATTCCTGTGATCTTTCATAACTTGAAGGGATACGATTCTCATCACATCATATCTGCCATTGGGAGAACGTCCACTGATGAGATTACGTATGTGAACGAGAAAGGACAAGAACGGGTACGTTACATATGCATGGTGTGTATGTGTGTGTGTGTGTGTGTGTGTGCGTGTGCGTGGATCATGATGTTTTTCTAAGAAGGAAGATCATTACTATGTTGGTACTCATATTCACGTTTATATGATTGATATTCATCTTTACAGCTGCACCTTAAAACTGTGTCTCCTCTTTTTCTTTCTTCTTCTCAGACCAAGCGTCTCGGTGCTATCAAAGTGATTCCCATCAACAGTGAAAAATATGTCACATTCGGATGGAGACAGTTCCAGTTCATCGACAGCCTGGCATTCTTGAACACCTCCCTAGACCGGTTGGTTTCGGCTACACCACCAGATGCATTCGCCCTTCTATCCGCACGATTTCCAGACGAGGATGAACGCAAACTGTTGACACGAAAGGGTGTCTACCCGTATGAATATATGGGGTCGTACGACCAATTCGAAGAAACGCGTCTACCACCCAAGGATGCATTCCACTCAACGCTAACGAACACGGTGAGTAGTGTGACAGATATAGTAGATCTTTCTCTCTTTCTTTTTTTACCATCTTACTTCGAAGTACTAAAATAAGCCAAAATGTGTTTGAACGCTTCCTGCAGCTTCATACTAAATAATTGATTGTGTGGGCGAACTACTAAAATAAGTTCGTTGATTTGTTTTTCTTTTTGGTGTACATTTTCTATTCCCTAGGGTATCAGTGATGAAGACTATGCCTATGCGCAAACAGTATGGACTGCGTTTGACTGTGAAGATCTAGGAGACTATCACGACCTCTACCTGGAGACTGATGTGCTGCTGTTGGCTGACGTTTTCGAAAACTTCACAAGAACTGCTCACGCAACCTATGGATTGGATCCCGCTAATTACCTCACCTTACCGGGATTTGCCTGGGATTCGCTGCTGAAAATGACGAAGGTGTCCCTTCATCTCATTTCCGACATTGACATGTTCAACTTCATTGAGCATGGCAAAAGAGGTGGCATAAGCATGGTGTCCGCTAGACACGCCACCGCCAACAACAGATATCTATCGGAATACAATCCAGACGAGCCGTCAAGCTTCATCCAATATTTAGATGCGAACAATCTATATGGATGGGCCATGTCTCAACCCTTGCCCGTGTCGGACTTCTGCTTTGAAGCAGTGACGGATGATCTTCTGGAGACGGTACTCGATCATCCAATGGACTCTTCGACGGGATACATGGTGGAGTGCGATTTAAGGATTCCAGATGGTGTGCATGACATGATGAATGATTATCCGTTGGCTCCTGAGAAGATGAAGGTGACACGAGATATGCTTTCTCCATATCAGACCCACATGGCAGAGAAACTAATGGTAAGTCATGGTCTATCTGGTGGATATGCTTGTATTAATCTTCTAAGGTTTGTGTATATCTATACTGTACTCTTGTAGGTGAGCGGTTTGGAAGCGAAGAAACTGGTGCCAAATCTACTACCGAAAGAGCACTATGTTCTGCACTACAGAAACTTGCAGCAGTATGTGTCCTTGGGTGTGGAGATTACAGATGTGCATCGTGTGCTCTCCTTCACACAACACCCATGGATGAAGCCATACATCGACACTAATACTGACCTGAGAAAGCTATCAACTTCTGATTTCGAGAAAGACTTCTATAAGGTGGGTACTCCACATCATGTGTGTGTGTGTATTTAGCGATAGTGTGGGATCTAGTATGTACTGGAAGTGTGAATGACCTGAAGATAACAGTTTTCTTATTGTTGTTTTTCTTGTCTTTTTTTTTTGTATGCCTGTTTATCGTAGTTGATGAACAATGCTGTATATGGCAAGACCATGGAAAACGTTCGAAACAGAGTAAACATCAAGCTCATTCGTGAACAGGATGAAAAACCACGTCTCCAGAAAAGCATCAACAAACCTTCGTACATCCGCAGTGTAGCCTTTGAGAACGATCTGATAGCAATCGAGTTTGCCAGGACAAAGGTGACTCTCAATAAACCCATTTATGTGGGTACAGCCATCCTCGATCTGTCGAAGCACTTGATGTATTCCTTTTACTATGAAGTTCTCCTACCCCGCTATGGACAAAATGTACGTTTGCTCTACACTGATACTGATAGTCTGATCGTACATATTCAAACGGATGATCTGTACACCGATATGTCAAACAACATAACAGCCTATGACACATCCAACTATTCACCATCCCACCACCTGTACAGCACGGTCAACAAGAAGGTGGTAGGGAAGTTCAAGGACGAACTAGGTGGCAAACCCATCAAGGAGTTCATTGGTTTGCGGAGCAAGATGTACGCATACCGCTGTGAAGACAACGACGACAATGGCAAGCGTGCCAAAGGTGTGCAGAGAAGCGTGTTGAAAAACACCATAACCGTCGATGATTATCGAACATGTCTCGTCGAGGAGTCTCAGCTGAAGAGAACAATGAATGTTCTTCGAAGTCGACGACATTGCATTCACGGAGAGGAGCTACACAAGATTGCCCTCTGTGGATTCGACAGTAAGCGTTACATTCTGGAGGATGGTATCAACACCCTGGCATTCGGACACAAGGATATTCCAAAGCACTGAGGGATTTCCACACATACTAGAGCATATATCATATCTTCTCATGAAATACATTGTAAATACTATGCGATTCATAATATTCACGTTAATCCAAAGCATGAGCTACATTGTACATATGAAATGCTAATACTTTTTGAGATCATTCACATCCTTCTTTGTTAACCAGGTATGGAATTTTTCGTCTTGATAACCCTTCCATTTGACGAGCCGACTGTTCTTGTTGTATTTCAACACCTTATCGAATCTCAATCCTGTGTGTCTGGCATGTTGTAGCTCAGCTCCATAGAACTGTCCTTGAATGACTTCTCCCATCAGATCTTGAACACGATAGGTGTGGGGTACAGTGGGAAGGACATCGTTTACCACGAACACTTCCTCTGTCCAGTTGGGCGTGTACCCTTTCTCGAAATGACGTTTAGCCACAGCCAAACGCACATCATCACCCACTTTGAATTTAGCTGGTGATTGCTTCGAGTGTACGTCTGCATCTTTTGGTTTTCCATCAAGAGAAGCTTTCGTGGGACTCATGCCGATACTGCGATGTTTCGAGCTGTTGTACTTGACCATAAGCTGAGGAAGGACGTCAAGATACTGTGTCGTAGCTTTCTCCGTGAAATGGCGCCACATTCTGCCTTTCAGTGTTCTATTGAAGCGTTCCACCACCACGGCTTTTCCTTCGTTGTGGGTGCTGTACATGATGATGTTGTGATCCTTGACCCATTGCTTCATTGTTGCATTGTAGAACTCCTTGCCTTCGTCTACCCATAGTTTTTGTGGTACCCTGTTCGATGTTTTCAGGATCATGTCGAATGCATCCCTGACAGCAGAGCCAGTTTTGGTTTTCAGGGGTACTGCCCAGGCATAGCGACTGTAAAGATCGATGACGGTCAGCAGGAATTTGTAGTTCTTGTTGCTTCGGGCAAACCGTTGCATATCCACTAGATCGGCACTCCAGATGTGATCCACAGACCTGCTCTTCACCTTGCGTCTTTTGAAATGCACTCGTCTGGGTTTGTGCAATTCGTTAGCCAGTTGCGTGTGGAATGGTGTGGACTGCGACTTCTTCTTCTGTCTTCCATCATGAAGTGCTTTTTGCACTTTCGTATCCCACAAGGCTCCACCACCTCGCAAGGCACCTAAACTGAGAACCAGTTGATCGTTTTCCAGCTTTTCATCCTCATCGAAGACTCTTCGGAAAGTTCGAAGTGCTTCATCCAGACCATATTTGGAAAATAGCTTTCCCATCAATATGGCATACCATCCACATACTGCTGTGCTTCTGTCTTGAACGGCTTGGGTGTTGGTGATGATCTTACAGTCTGCATAGGCTTCTTTAAAGAAATCGCACAGTGCAGGTTCAGTGTAATCTTGCTCCATAGTGTATAGACTGCGTCCGAAACTGTCAAAAACCAGGATCACGTTTTGCTCGCGACACACGGTCAACCAATGATGTCCACCTTCTGGTGCATCGTACACCGGTAGAACGTTGTCGGTGTTGACGATTCAAAAGTCTCCATTGTTCAAGGGTGGTAAGAGGTCGTAACTTGTACACCCCACGAACCCTCCAACACCATTCAATCTTCCTTTGATGTCGGCACTGCTGAGAGGGTAGTCCATTCTTGATCATAGCCTGAAAATTTTCGCGCACGTGATCACATTGAACGTCCACTCAGGATATCCTTGATGATACGAGTGATCCTGCTTTTATCCTTCAGAACCTTTTGAATGAATGATGCATCGTCCACCATCACCTTTTGTGCTCTGATCATGAAATGCTCGGGATGGATCAATTTTGCTTCAGTTGTTCTACCATACGTAGAAGTCATATCGTTGAGATCTTGAAACTTGAGCTGCGATCCTGGTACAGCTAGCACTAGGGTGGCTAGTTCATGAATCTTTCGTTCTGATCGAAGGAATCCATCGACATGTTTGTGGATTCCCACCGCACCCGCTATGGTTGCAAACGGGTACCTGGACATGTAGATGCGATTCGTCTCGTTGACCAGAGTAGTGTAGTCGTTCATCGTCTGCGTCTTCAGGGCATCCGCAGCCGCTTCCACCCGACTCCTGAACCTCAGTCGATCTTCATCGTAGAGTTGCAGCAGTTGTGATCGGCTTGTGAAATAGTTGCTCTTCAAAAAGGTTGCCGGTATATTTGTATGTCGGAGGAAACTGTCCAGGATTTGTAGGATCCATCGGTCAAATTCGTGGTCTTGTAATAGATTGAAAGGCACTGATGTTAAAGGTGCCTTTCTCTTCTTCCTGACATCTGCAACGGAATCGCGAACTTGATCGGTAGTGGAATCATAGTTGAGTATGTTGGATGCAATCACATTTCTCACAGACGGGTAACTGATGTGATCGGGATTGTTTTTGAAGTGGGTGTCATATAGACGCTTTACTCGCGGATCAGCTTGCAGTTCCAACAGGGTGGAGGTGCTCAAACTGTGATCTGGCACTTGGGAAAGAACTTTCTTGACGCTTTTCAAGTAGGTATTTTAGTTATTACCTCCTTTTTGCCGCATGAGTGGTGGTATACCGAGAACTTCCCACGAATTTACTCTCTTCTTGAGGATGTGTTGAGGATGTTTCGACATAAACTGCAAGGTTTGCAACCTTTTACGCTTGGGTATCGAGAAGGATCCCTTTCTGGACCCCACCCTCTGTATACTGCTCGGTAGCCCATTTGAGAATTTCACCGTAAGATGCTCCATTCTTATTCATGATTGGAATTTTTTTTCAATGTTTCGGCTAACTTTTCGGCTAACTTTTCGGCTAACTTTTCGGCTAACTTTTCGGCTAAACACGCACATCAACGAGGTTTTTATTCAAAAGTCACCTTTAATGCAGTGTCTTCGCAATACGTGTAGTACTGATTAGAAGAGCAATCAATGGTTAGGATAGGTCTGCGACACACCGCCAATAACTTCTCATACAATCTAAAGATAATGGATGACTTCGTGCACAGACCACCAAACAGAGTATTGAGATAACGCTTGATATTGCTTTTATCAGTGAAGCGAAATAGATACATAAAGTTTGCATTGATCTTCATGTCTTTAATGTTATCAAAGCTCTGAGAGAGAAAGAACACGTTCAACTTATGATGATGACTGTACATGGTGAAGAACTTGTAGAGACACTCTCTTTGACTGCCGTGCTTCAAACCCATCACTCTGATGTCATCAATGATCACATAGGTGTTAGGCTGGAGATCCATGTCTTCGATACACTCGGGCATGGTGCTGTAATGCTTGAAGGATTTGAGGCTTGGGAGACGATACTGATCGGCCGGCGTGTTGGAGATGACAACTATACGCTCAGGTTGCACGCGTTTCAGGAGCTTGATGAGAAAGTAGGATTTACCCATGTTGCTCTGTCCCAGAAACAATACGTTTTGACCCCAGGATTTCAGAGCAGGAATGATTTCCGTGAACCAATCCTTAGACTCGAACTGAAGACCAGGAATGTGCAGCCCGTGTCGAGCAGTGGCCGTGGTCGGAACATCGTCGTTCCTTACGGGACTAGTCTTTTTCTTCCTCCCGATTTCCTGTCCAAGGAGCGAGATAAAGTCCATGATCAGATGTTGTAGGATGGACCGATGTGTGCGGAACTCATAGAAGACGGTCCTGCACTGTTAATGTTCTGTCGAATTTTTTGAGCAAATGGAGTTTCAGGACGGGTTAGGGATCTACGAGGTGCAGACAGGAACGATGAAGCTTCGTCGAGGGCACGATGTCCTAGTTTTTTGAACAAGGCCCTTCCTTGTTTCTTTATTCCTCGTGCACTGCGGCCTTTGGAACGAACTTGACGAGCTGGCTTCTTGGTTTTTCGAGATGCTCGTTGACGAATCTTCTTCGGTGCATGCCGACGACGACGACTTTTAGTGCGCTTCATGGCACCTGCTGAGCTTCCCTTCCTTACTCCTCTGCCGAATATTTTATCCATTACGTTGTCACCCAGTGATGCCATGGTACCCATGGCCAAGGGAGCAGCCAGATTCGTCAGGAGTGGTATGGCCTTGGCGGCTAATCCTGGTGGAATGGCTAGACCGCCTCGGTGCATGGCAGGGTTGTAAGCTGTTTTCATTTGCGCTTCCACAATGTCTCCGGACTCTCCTCTCCCCAAAAGCATGGGAAGAAGTGTCATTCCTGCCATGGCAGCCAGGGGTCCAAGTCCACAGCGTTGCATTGCATCTTGTTTTGTCGTGGGTTCCGCCATCTGTTTTTCCATCTCATCCGGTCCAGCACCGATTAGGTTTTTCCAGAAGCTCTTTTTCCAGAAGAATCCACCGTGTTGTCGACTCGATGTTTTCAAATCACCACCGTAGACACGATGTCTGGTCTCCAGGTCACCACCTTCCATGATGCCCTTTTACTACTAGGTCGGAATTAATTCATACAACTTCGGCTTTGATACCTTCATCTTTGCTCATGGTGTACAAGTACTTGTCCATGCAGAGAAGGTTGACTTTGATCGAGGCACCATTTTCGCTAGGTCTCCTCACGGGGGCGTTTGTCACGTCGCTAAATTGATAGTCGATGGACAGATTTCCTCTCGATCTTGGATTGTCTGTGGTCCGATCCAGATTCAAGTTGATAGGCACCATAAAGTAGTGATTGCAGTAATCTGCAGCGGTGATGGGGATTTGCGTTCCATACGTCTTGCCGAAAAAGTCTTGAACCAGATTGTAGCCACGCAGGTAGGAGGATTTGTTGTAATCGTAGAAGTATTGCCCTTCAGTATTACGACTCACATCCCACTGGAACTTGAGCGGGTTGTCAAAGAGCGTCTGGTCGTTGACAGTGAAACGAAGTTGACTGAGATTTGCATGAATCATGGCCAGTCTGTTCGAAGAATGCGATGCTTCACCTCCAGCCAATGCTGGCTGTGTACCATGAGTCAAATCTGTGAAGAACAGGATCATCCTGCGTGGAATGTCCGCATTGTGAAGCAGTTCCAGTGTACCAGCATCATCTGAAATGCTCTTTTGTATGAGACGAGGGCACCACGTGTGGAAATAGAGTTGTTTGGGAAGGCGTACACGATCGGTGAGATTGGGTTCCATGCGATAGGTAGTGTACACAAAGTCCAATTGGAGTAGATCGATCTCAATATCACCGACGCTCAGAGCACTGTTGGCACCACCGCCTTGATCGCTAAGCATGATGTATCTGGAAAGCTCGGATTGTGGCAGATCAAAGCGAAGCTTCACCTGTGTACCCGGGGGTAACCAAGCATCGTCCTGATTGAAAAACGGTAGGAAGGGTCTCAGCTTGTACTGAAACCGTCCAACAGCTGCACGAAGTGCATTTTCCTGAACCGTGTTGGAGAAGCCTTCGTTGGTGACAAGCTCGACGGTGGGTGCACGCTTGGGTGTGAAATTAGCGGCGAAATCCGGTGCTTGTGCTGCATTAGCGTTTGCAGCGTTTGTTTCGAAGGCATAGCCATGCTTACGCTTCACACCAAGTTGATAGGGCGATAAATCCACACCTCTCAATGCTCTTTGCGGATCCAGTTTCTGTAGACCGTAGAGATCCGAGTCCACGTACTGAAGGCGTTCGCTGCTGCTTTCCATTAGACTGAGGATATGCTGAACCATTTGCATGTCGGCAACTTTACTCGATTGCGTGACCTCTGTTCCGTTGATCTCCACTCGAATGTTCTTGAACCACGAAAAGGCTGGTGACGTGGTGCACACCCATCGCGTGTAGTCTCCAGGCTGGTTATTGAGATTGTTTTTGACACTATAGCGCATTTTCACGATGAAATAGCTCTCCCCCAGAGCAATGAAATTCGGCGACGAGATGTCTAGTTCATTGTTCAGGGATGGTGGTGATCGATCTGCTGTGGAAAAGAGTCGTACTCCGCGTCTACCCTCAAGCAACGAGAGTTTCTTCTCCGTCCTGTCGAGGATGTTCTTCTGAACGATCTTCGTGTTGGTCAGGAGTCCCGTGAAGGACTCCGGAGCTTGTGGTGAGTATATCTCCTGTGCCATTCTTGCGAGTCACATTATAATAGGGGTGAATTTTTTTTAAAGATCCAATATCCAGTGTCTTGCGAAAGTCGTTCATCATCGATATCAATCGTTGATGCTCCTCGTTAGTGAGCTTCCCATCTTCCAGAGTAATGCCCAATTCCAACATGAACGAGTCTTCAGCTCTCTCCATCTGCTGCAGTTGTTCAATACACTTGACAAGCTGACGTTTGGTGTCGAGAACGTGTTTACCAATGCATGCCATGATCACACCGATGATCGTGCTACTGATGGCGATGATTCGAATGCGATGTTCTCCAGATACAACACCACTCCCTTGAAGGATATTGAGAATGGTTTGAATGAGTATGAGAAAGGACAAGATTGCAGTGTTGTAAATTACGTACTTCTCCCGGCAACGCACCTTTTCGCTCTCCAATTTCTTTCGTTTTGCTATATCCTCCACCATGTCACGCACGTGACGGACACGAACATCTGGAAGATCCATCTAAGTAGTTGTGTTGGTGATCCGAAGATGAAGGTAGACGGGATATCCGGAAGTAATGTGTTCACCGGTGTTGAATTTCAACCAGAACGAAATGCTAGTCACGTTTTTGTGTGGAAGCAGCAGTCGTTTGTCTTCTTTCCCGAACACGTAGTTATTCAAACCGTTGAGGGTTTGAATAAGAAAAGTCTTCAGCACCCTCGAATCAGTATTGTCTTCGTACTCCACAGCAGGTCCAATGAGGTCGGTGTAGAGCAGGACAAGTCTTCTGCCTTTTGTCAGATCCACAGCGAACGGGAACGTGTGAGATCCCTCGATCGTGTATGGCTTGAGAATAGTGCCCACACCCAGGACCAATGCGGGTGAGTCCTTCTTCAACAAGCACCGTTTATTCCTGGGTACCGAGACACTTATGCGGCTGGTGTGACGAGAATAGGAAAACACAATGTCTCCGTGTCCTGCTCGTTTCAGAGTGGCATTGATAATAGACACCAAATCGTCTACATCGCTGTATGTTCCCGTCTTGATGGAAAGTCTATCCTCTTCTTCTTCTTCTTCTTCTACACCATGTACCACATAGAGTGTACTTCAAACTGAGCCGATTCAACATGCAGGACTTTATCACGCGTATCGAGCTCCTTCACATTTAGAGTAAAGTTCGGTTTGTGCAATCCCCTGCTCACGCCCGACGTGTTGTTCGCCACTGTCAATATCACAGACATTCTGGTGTTGTGATGACACTCACTATAGATAGGTTTTATTTTTCATTTTCATCTCAAGAATGTAGTGTAGCATGTGTGCTATATATTATGTACAATCAAAGTAGCACTTTCATATATCGTAGTGTGCCATGAGTTCTGTGTGGATGCGCTGGATTGTATGAGAAGATAAACTCTCTGCAAAGTGCAAATGACAGAACAACTTTGATGAAGTGCCGTTGAAGAATTGAGTACCACCAATGCTATAATTGCAATCTTCGATTCCATTGGTCCTGGAAAATGGGACAGTGTCTAAGTTGGAATGTATCAAAATGGAGTTTACGTATAGAGTGAATAGGCCCTCTGAATTCCGAGCGTAACTTATGACACACTTTGTACCCAAGAGATCCGTCATGCTCGACACAGGTTTATCCAAAGCCGCCGATAATTGGTTCGCTAAAGACGAAACGGGTATGTTGAATGATGAATGGCCGGGACGCGTGAAGTAGTTGCCACTTATGTGGGTGGCAGTGAACAACACGTACAAACTATCCAAGCTGAAATTTCCGACAGTATCGATATCGAATGCCTTCAATGCCATGTTTCTAGGGTCAGGTGCGTCCACTTGAATTACTTGGAACATTGCAAAAGACATGTTGTCGTGAAACAGATTGACGAATCGTTCTCTAATGGAAACTTGGCTGGGTTGTGTAATGTTGAGGTAGAAGTGATCGTCTCGGACTAGGGTCGATGCTGTTCACGTTGATTCTCTTGTCCTTCATGTCAACGATATTTCCCCCTCTGTATCTGTTTCTGCTCACCCTGTTGACGGATTCAAATCTGCTAGGATGAGAGTATATGTAGAGGTAGGAGTTGCTCCGAATGAGAGGTAGTAGATGAAATGGATCGGATAAGTTCTGATTTGATTGCGGACCCACGGGGCCTCTGGCTCCTGGAGGACCTATGGGGCCGACGATTCCTTGGGGGCCCACAGGACCTCTGTTTCCTGGAGGACCGGTTGGACCGATGGTTCCTTGGGGACCCATGGGACCTGTGGTTCCTTGATCACCTTGCACACCACGTTCACCTTGTGGGCCGTCTTGCCCATCTTCTCCTCTAGGCCCAATCTCACCTTCAGGACCGACCAATCCACGTTCTCCACGTGGTCCAACTTCACCTCTGGGACCTTCTGGACCAGGTATTCCTTGATCACCTTTTTGACCGCGTTCACCACCTTGCCCATCAGCTCCTCTAGGCCCAGTCTCACCTTCAGGACCGATCAATCCACGTTCTCCACGTGGACCAGCTTCACCTCTTGATCCATGAAGCCGACCAAACGCCATCCATTTCGAGCTGAATTTCTTGTACACGATGAGCGTGGTTGCATCGAGATAGAAGTCACCATTTCTCCCTACAGAGTTCAGTGGCATGCCACCTCCGCTAAGCCATCCCAATCCCCGATCACCACGAGGTCCTTTCATCTTGCGCACAGTGTCCATACCAGTTTGCAATCTCGATGATGCTTGTTGGATTTCATTCTTGACCCAACCGGCAGGGACAGCACATGTCAAAGAACTATCATCGTACGCCAAATTACAGATGGAATGCTCGTTCATATCGAGGTTAGCATCCATGGACACGGATCCATCTGTTTTCACGTGCAGCTCATCAGCTGCTATGGCTTGATCTGTGTA
Organism: Sycon ciliatum; assembly: GCF_964019385.1. NCBI lineage: Eukaryota > Metazoa > Porifera > Calcarea > Leucosolenida > Sycettidae > Sycon > Sycon ciliatum. The sequence continues at coordinate 18,727,693 of NC_088643.1, read as the reverse complement.
GCGCGTAGATCTGTTTTCCACATCTTCCACTTTGCTCTCATCGGCTTTCTCCTCCTTCAGTTTCTCCACATCATGAACCAAGGTGTTTTCGGTGTCATCGTTCCCCACAACTGATTGTATTTCGGTAATATCATTCTGCATGCTTTGCATGTGCTTGAGGGAAGTCTCCTCCCCATCACTCCTATGGAAATGCGTAGCCCAGTACGCCATCTTCACACACACACACGCACACACACACACACACTGTTCTAATTATGATAGGAAATATTCTCTTTCTCAAATAAATCATTATGATACTCATGTGTGCTAGTGGTAATCTAATGAAGCGATGATATGTTAGCAAGAGAGAGAGAGAGAGTGAGAGAGCATGAAAAAAAAAAGGGTTAGGACATAAAGTCTTTCTGATCAATCAATGTGGTAAGATAGACTAAGCATTTAGCAGATTCAAGTCCAGTGAATTGTCCGGTAGGGTGTCAGGGAGAGACGCTGCCGCCGCCACCGTTGTGTCAAACGCAATGTCAGCAGTCACGTTGTCAGCAGTGCTCCACTTCTTGAGGAATGCAATCACCATTCGAGTCAATTCAGTCTCGGGAAGGTCTTGCACGGTGTCGTGATCCCTTTCACAAAGCCGTGAGTCTACAAACATCAGGGGGATTGCCGAAAGCCATGCCTTGAATTCGCACTTCTCCCTGTTGAAAGATATAGTGGAAGGATGCAGATAGAGCTGACACTCTTCGTTCATCGGGAAGTTGGGTATACCCTTGGTTGGCTTGAGATACAAAGCAGTCACACTCTTCCCTTGGTACATTGCAGGGAAGATGTTACTCCGTATCCTGTCGATATGTGGAGATCTCACGGCACGTCTCAAAGGTGTTGAGGTCTTCAGGAAGAATTGAATGAGATCGTCTTGTGAAGCCTGGACGTACAGCTTAAGTTGACCAAAGCGTCCTTCACATACCGTGCCATTGACAAGCATGCCCGGTAAATCACCGCGCGTATAGTAGAAATCGGTGCCAGGAGCAACATGATAGTCGTGGGCGGTCTTGCTGTACATTGTTTGAACACACTCTGCTGCCCCATCCGTAATAATGGTGGCGGCACCTGGTAGTATGGTAGGACGAGGAGATGGCATCTTGATCTTAGGCAGAGGCTCCAGATTCGGATTACGGCTAGCACGTCGCTTGTGGAGACCGGGTTTCTTTATCGTCTTGATAGCGAACGGGTCAATACCCAAACAGTCCACAACATCTTCACCAGCAACAACAGCATCAGTGGCCATCATGATATCAGTCACGAGAGATCCAGAGAGATCCAGAGGGAGAGAGAGAGAAGGCTTGAGCAACGAAACAACAAAGGCAGTTGTGAGTGAATGGAGGACTGTGCTTGCACATATATACCCTTTTGACCGCCGCCGAGTTTGAAATAACCTCCTATGGGAGGTGACGACCTTGGAGAACACGGTGAAATTGTTCAAGAATCAACCAATCAGAGGACACGGTGAGCAGATGATAAGATTTAACCAATCACAGCACGACTTGCACTTGACCTGTCGGAACATGTCTCGGTCATGACTGAACGTGTCTCGACCATGTCTCAGAACAGGTTCCCGAGAGTGTAAATCTCCAACGCATTGCTAACATTGATGACGTACTGCAGTCTTGGTAAATTGATAGAGTATGTTGGCAAGATCAGGTGGGAGAGAGGTCACGTGATCTACTAAATATTCCAGACTGTAGTCATGCCAACAATAGGCATCTATTAGAAGATGCATCATGGACAGGTCTGCAGGTGACATCAAGGACAAATTAACTTTCAGAGTGTTCAGCTGTCTAGCGGACAGAGGACCCTTGATGTGTTCCATGAGATGTAGAAGAAGCATCAGTGGAAAACATGATGGAAGAGGTTGTGTAATGCGGCTGCTTCTCAACCATGATACATTACTGCGCGGTAAAGAAGAACGCAGTGTGCGCACTGCATCATGATCCTCATGAAGTATACACGATAATGCTATTGCATAGTTCATGCTTTTATAGCTACTGGACTTCTTCATTGCTTGCAGTGCCTCTTGAACAGGGTGAAACTGTGCATGCGGTAAAGTGAACTCGATCTTGTTGAGAAAATGAACAAGATGACGATTCACACCTTGAATGCGATCGGAATCCGTGTAGGTCTTTATGCTAGTACAACGCTCTCTCCACTTTACCTCGGGCATGTAAATGTCCGCCATTACCAATCCACACTGAGAACAAACTCTATGACCAGCATGCTCAACTTGTTCTTCACGATGATAACACACTTCTTCACTTTCCTCTATCTCCTTCTTCTTCTTCTTGTCACGACGTTGACATGATGTTCAACGTCATGAGATTATTTGCAGTACACGTCATAGTTTGTGTTCTCTACCCCGGTTTGTTTCCGCGTTCCCACACCGAAGCGGGGCCGCGTGTTTATTATTTCTACTGACTCACTCGCCTCTTGGCGACTTCCTCCATGTTTTTTCCTCCTTTTTTGCTCTGCGCAAGCGCCTTGCGCTTTAGTCGTCGTCTTCTTTCAGTTCACAGCAAGAACAATAATTTTACCTCTTGTGCAGTGTCAGTCAAATTCAGTCAAATCAAGCTCTCCCGATCCCAAGAAACTGTCTGGCGTGTGCACACTTCTTCTTCTTTTCCTCCAGCGCACATTGCTTCTTTGAACGAACATAAGCATACAGGATCTCAAATTCAGAATCCATTTTCACTGCACCACAACAACTTGAAACTGACTGGATCATCATTCAAGAACACACCTTTTATACTTACATAATCATGACACCATATTACCTTATTGTTTAGGGTAGAGCATAACACCCCAATACATATTTTCAATAATACCCCTTTTTTTGAGGTAGGGGCACCCCCTGACACATATTTTATCCGCAAAAAAACCGGGCCAAACATAATTTTCACCGCAAAAATGGGGTACTATTAGTACCCCATTTTTCAATAATACCCCATTTTTTGGGACCCGGGCGCCCCCTGGCCCAGAACCCGCTCGTTCCTTACTACTTGGGTGGATGGATGGATAGGTGGACCTGCTGCCGCCGTCGAATGGTCATCGTCAGTACCGGCTGGTCATCGTCAGTACCGGCTGGCCATCATGGACACATTCACCCGTTGGTGTGACGCCATTCCTCTCACCTCCAGTGATTCTGTTGTAGCTGCCACCGCTCTGCTACATCAGTGGATCAGTAGATTTGGCGTGCCGTTGACTATCACAACAGATCGTGGTGCTCAATTCTAGTCAAATCTACTGCGACACCTCCTGTCTCTTCTTGGTGTAGCTTGCATCTGCACGACATCCTACCGCCCAACCGCCATGGTGCTTGCTGTGTACGCCGATCCCGAGACCCTTGGTCGGGAGCGTCCACCGCACCTCGCCAGCGCAGCGCATGTAGCGCCTACAAACCCATTGGTTTTCGTTTTGTCTTCGTTTTATCTTCTTTCGTAGGTAAGTGCAATGTGATAAAAATTAAATTAAAACAGTGCCTGCATCACCACTTAAAGGGATCCCTGAAGGCAGTAGAAGCAGGAGCTCATTGGTTCACCGCCTTGCCTGTGATACTGAGTATACGAACGCTTCACAAGCCCAACCTCGGCTGCTTTGGTCTACGGCACAACCCTCCGTATTCCAGGTGAATCCGTCGCTTCGTCTGAGTCGCCTCCTTCCGTGGCACCATATGAGACCATCTCCGCCAATTCATGCGGCGTCTGCACTCAGACCCGGTCCACCACTAAGGCACTATGTTGCTGCTGACCGCCCAACCTACCAGCCCAAGGATCTTGTCACAGCCAGCCATGTTTTCGTCCAGCACGACGCCATACGTCAGCCACTCCAGCCGCCACACGACGGTCCATACCGAGTTCTAGATCGTCATGCAGACAACTACCACTTGGACATTAACGGTTCTGCTAGGGTAGTTTCCCTAGATCGCTTGAAGCCAGCCTTTCTTGCCATTTGACTTGGGTTTCATTCCGTCACCTTTTCTTTCTCCTTTTTTCTTCATCTTCTCCTTTTTTTTCCTCGTATCATGGATTATCTCATTTATACTTTCTCAATCCACTGGCAGGGGAGTATTGTGGCGTTTCACACCTTTCTCACCTCTCCGCGCGCTCTTTCTACTCAACTCTGCTAGTTCTTAGTTTTTCACTCTCTTTCTGGTTTTCATCTTGGACGGTCTGCTTGGTATCTTCTACGCTCCGGTGTTCCTTGTGTGAGTAGGGGGACTGGGTTTGGTTGGCATGTCGAGCTTACGTAGTTGGTGGTGCTCCAAAAACAACCACAGTCCTACTGTACTGCATTGCATCTAGATAAGCCCATTGCGCAATCACGTAATTTGTACCATGAACACCCCACACATGTACAGGTCTGCTCTCGATATAACAACTCTCACTTGTACATAAACCTCGTTAGTACATTAAAAAATCAAATCCCGCGCCGAAACAGCATCACTCCCATACAAAATTTGTTCTACACAACATAATCCTACATAACATAAACCTCGACATAACACACGCTACGGCGGTCCCCGACGTGCGCACTCTCGATACAACATAAATTCACGTGCACGGTATGATCAAGCGGTAGCTGTAGCTAGGCAGTTTAGGCCAGTTTAGTCCTACATAACGTAAACCTCGGCATAACGCACCCTACGGCGCAGTCCCCGACGTGTACACTCTCGATACAACGTAGATTCACGTGCGCGGTACAATCAAGCTGTAGCCGTAGCTAGCCTGTTTAGTCCTATGTGCATATATTCTGCGGCATTGATGGTATCTGATGTCGATGGTGGTACAGTGTGTATATGTTTGCACGGTTGAACCCGCCTTGTAATACCCTTCATTTTGAGGTGCATCTTGTATTTTACACATGGTTTTCTACATAACATAACTCTCGATATAACATAATGTTTGCGTGGTCCCAGAGATTACGTTATATGGAGAGTAGACCTGTACACAGCCACCTGGGCATGATCGTCCGGGCCGCGGGGTGTTGAACAGTGCATGGCTGATCCCAGCGTACTCACATGCATTACTCATACCTTTCATATTTGGCAATGCGCAATGGGCTTATTTGCAGTAGGGTACACACACTCACATCTTGTCAGGCCGTGTGCCACCAGGCACTGGCCGCAAAGCTGGACTCCAGACCACATCTTTACGGGGAAGGCCTGCATTATTGCATGCAGTGAATGCCATCGGTTATCGGCCAACTGCACAATTGCAAGCCCAGCACCAGTGTCTCACCTGGGCAGTGACCTAGTGATTCGGCTACCAGGTATCGCGCACACCCGTAGCCTGTTCTTGCTACAGGAATATGTCCACTTGAACTCACCCAAAAGGTTGCTTGGTAGACCAAAGCACCCAGAACTATTTCGGTCTTCGAAAAAGACAGGTACGTGTGTGAATCACACCATGCATGCAAGGCATCGACCTGTCACACATGATACCTTATTTTCTGGAGTATAAGCCGCACACCGTGAGATGTTTTGCCATGAAATACAGACATCTACCCTGTTTATCAACGTTAATTTGACCGCCGTAGTACAAACCACCCCGCCTTTTGTTTGGGGTGAATTACTGGTGTTTCAAGTGCGGCGTATACTCCGGGGGAGACACAATACTAGCACACACTGACTGGTGACTGGCAAGGCAGCTTACAAATCCGACGATGAGGAGGAACGTGCGGCCAGTCTGCTCAACGTACGCCGGATCCTCCGGTTGATTCTCACTCACAAGCGGGCCACGACGCGACAAGAAGATCTGTGCCGGAACAACACAGCACAACGATACGATAGTGTGAACGCTGTGCATTGCAGACATAGCCATAGACTGTATGCACTACACCAGGCAGAACAACAGAGACAAAAAGCTTTCTCGTTACTCCGAGTTTCGTGTTCAAAACACTCAGACGTTAAAACATAATAATGCTATTCGCCAAGTATATAGGGTAATTGTAATGCAGGCCAAGGCAGTGCTAGGGTATTGAGCACCATTTGCAGCAAGGACTTCAGACACTTTGACTTTGCGCACTATACGTGAATAGGATTCATCAAGAACAGACATAGTTACTGTACACATTGAAGCTGGAAAGCTGACCTCAGATCACAATCTGCATGCCAACACGTGGACTGCACGGCTCTGCTGGGTACCGAAATCCCACCGCTGGCTAGACAACTGTGCCGTCAGCTGCTTTGAGTGCTTGGTTACGCCACACACCGTACGCAACGAGTACAGTTCCACGCTTGGTGTCGTCTCTCTCTCTCTCTCTCTCGTGTTCTCTCTCTCTCTCTCTCTCTCACTGATGGGACAGAACAACCAGCATGGCTTAGGGATCGGATTTCATTCGCCAGCACTCTACAAGAGTGCTGGCCATGATCAGAGCTGTATGCGGATTGAATTAAATGTGAGAATGCAGGTGCATCATTTGCTCTCCTACCAAGCCAACAAAGACATGAATACTTCAGCATAACTAAAAGAGTACGAAAATTAATAGCGGTTGCAACTTTGGCGATGACTTGTAAGAAAGGGTTTGCTTCTCGTGTGCTCTGGTTGGCAGTCGTGAGTCAGTAAGTGTCAAGTCAAGTCGGCGGAATAGCGCGAGCTCCAGTGTGGGGAGCAAACCCTTTCTTATAATTAAAAGCGGAAAAGGAAACTGTGCAGGGACAGTAGTGTTACAGTACCTCGTGCCAGATGACCAACTGCCCAAGCCGCTGGCGGGAGGACAGCTGCAGCAAGCAGTAGTAGCGACAGTAGAGCGCTAGGTCCTGCGTGTCCTCCTCGGGAACGTGACTCTCGATTAGATAGCCCTGGTCACACAGCACGGACAGAAAGCAGATGAGTGTGACCAGCCGGAGAAGATCTAGGTAACGTGCGCCTCATCGGCATAGAGCATAATACAAACATAATACTCAATCTGCGGACAGAACTGTTTCGTCCTTTGTGGACTCATCAGCGCAGCACAGAGGAAATGAGGCCGACCCTGATAGCAATGAAAAATAAATTTTCCAAAGCCAGATTTAAACCAGGCCCGACCGTATGCTCAAACTGACAAGTCAGTGAATGCAAACAGCAAAGGCACTACCCCCCCCCCCCCCCCACACACACACAAATAACATGAACTTCATATGTACTTTGGGTGTGACCATGATAGTCCCACATGTATCAGTTTGTTTACCAGATACTATGTTATAAATGTGTGTGTGTGTGTGTGTGTGTGTGTGTGTGTGTGTGTGTGTGTGTGTGTGTGTGTGTGTGTGTGTGTGTGTGTGGGTGTGTGTTGTTGGAAGCTGTTTTCTATATTTTCTAAATTTTTCTTTGTAACTAAAGGAGTCAGACAGGCAGGATACACAAGCATTGTCACGGGAAAATGTATAGCAAATGCCACAGAGGGGGGGGGGGAGCTTAATGAAAAGCATGTACGGAGACATGTTGGAACAACTGCTGAGGCGATTAAAGCCAGGTCCGACAATGTTAAGTCTCGCGTCAGTGATGGCACACAATCCCACCCCAAAGCTTAGACTCACCTTGAAGAACAAGCACGAACCGAGAATGAGGAAGGGTCGTCGCATGTACAGCACTTCATCCTAAAGCAATGGCATCACATCAAACAATAATGCACACACACACACCCACACACACAGGGAACATATAGGTTGATTGTTGCGGAGCTACCAGGGACTACAGTCCATTCATAAAAAGATGGGTCCTGGCTCTGGCGAGCTCCCGTATTTGGCGATTTTTCGTGATTTCATCGTACACAGTGCAGTGCTGCGAACTTTGAAATTTGAAAAAGGGTCCAAAAAGGGTGCCTGAACTGGGGTTCGAACCGCAGAATGCACTGTTGCAGGCGGGGTCAAACGGCCTGGATTTTGATGGTTTTTCCCAATTCAGTGCTTTTAGGGCAAAACCTGGCCGAAATCCTATTCTTGCTATGGCTTGCGTTTTGGACAAAAAAACTTCAGAAACATAATTGGAAGAGGATTCCATATGGGATTGCAGAAAAAATTCTAAAAAAACTCAACGTTTGACCCATTTATGGCCAAAAGCTAGAAGTTCATTTTTTCTGAATGGACTGTAAACTGTGCAAATGCATGATACAATAACAGGTACATGGTCTCTAAACACAGGTACATGGTCTCTAAACACAGGTACATGGTCTCTAAACACAGGTACATGGTCTCTAAACACAGGTACATGGTCTCTAAACACAGGTGCATGGTCTCTAAACACAGGTACATGGTCTCTAAACACAGGTACATGGTCTCTAAACACAGGTACATGGTCTCTAAACACAGGTGAATGGTCTCAAAACACAGGTACATGGTCTCAACCGCAGGTGAATGGTCTCTAAACACAGGTGAATGGTCACGTGCTGCAGTGGTTGCTTGGCACAGGTTATTAACTTATTACCTGTACACACAGTTCCACTGTGACATCAGCTACTTACCAGTATGCTGTGGTCGTCTGCTTCCAGTTCACTCAGCACTGAGCTGATCTTACTCTACAGGAGAGTAAGGCAGAGAGAAAACACCAAACCAACCCAGCAAGACTTTGAGAGCAGGAGTCGAGACAGCAAGCGCCTTAAAACAACCGGCTATACTTGACTCGACAGAGCCTCTTCTCTGCAAAGAACATCAGCTGGCACGCTCCCATTCAAAGCAACAACCCATACTAGAGTATATACATAATTGTTAAACCTACCTGGACTTCAAACGGTATCGGCAGGCGGTGTATGCCATGCAGTGCGTCTGTAACATGGTGGTAGCCATCCCGGTCGCGACTGAGCAGCCGCTCGAATATCAGCGAGAACAGCTGGTCAAGTCGCTCCTTGTGTCGCTTCTTTGTGAATGCACTGTACAGTGGAGAAATCACACATGTGTGCACCGGGACATTTAGGTGTGCTGTACCCACTTTGCATCAGGTCAAAGAAACTATAGCTGGTCCAGTCCACAGTAGCTGGCTGAGCCCACTGTAATTGGTCCAACCCACTGTAGCTGGTCCAGCCCACTGTAACCGGTCCAGCCTGCTGTAGCTGGTCAAACCCACTGTAGCTGATCAAACCCACGTTAACTGGTCCAACCAACTACAACTGGTCCAGCCCACTGTAACTGATTCAGCCCGCTGTAGCTGGTCCAACCCACTGTAACTGGTCCAACTCACTGTAGCTGGTCCAATCCACTGTAGCTGGTCCAATCCACTGTAGCTGGTCCAATCCACTGTAGCTGGTCCAATCCACTGTAGCTGGTCCAATCCACTGTAGCTGGTCCAGTCCACTATACCTGACCCAGCCCACTGCTGGTCCTGCCCACTGCAACCGGTCCAGCCCACTGTAACCGGTCCAGCGCACTGTAACTGGTCCAGCGCACTCTAGCTGGTCAAGCCCACTGTAACTGATCCAGCCCATTGTAACTGGTCCAGTCCATTGTAGCTGGTCAAGGTCACACCAACTAAACTGATGGCTACCACATTCATAACATGAGGGCTACACACGTGTGACGCTGATAATCGGATGAAACCTAAAGAACCGTGTTATACATGTACTTGCGATGCTGCCTCGATGTATGTGCAATCAAGTCATGTACAATGGTTCAGTTCGAATGCTGGTACAGTACATGTATCCATCCACCTACCTATGAATGGATCCGAACGTGATCGTCAGAAGCCGATCAATGTCCTCCATCACACAGTCCAGGTAGAAGAGTGGTGCACTGACAACACACACACATACATTGTACACACACACACGCACGCACACACACACACACGCACACACACACACGCACACACAACAAGAAACAACCCCCGCATAAGATAACATTGCCACTGGAGGATTTCAAGGCACATGGCACTGCCATTCTGGACCAAAATTTCTGCTAGGGGTCCATCACCTTTCAGGAAGAAACAAAGCTACACACAACAACCCCACAAGCGCAGCTCACACGTCCATGTCGCTAGTCGCTAACTTGAATTTCATGCAGTACAGTACCACTTTACACACTTAGTATAAATCCATCCCTTGGACAACAGCTTTACAAGCTGCCAGGGGTTGGATTTCATCCAGCACCACTATACACACTTCGTATAAATCCATCCCTTGGACAACAGCTTTACAAGCTGCCAGGGGTTGGATTTCATCCAGCACCACTTCACACACTTAGTAATAAGTTAGTAGAAATCCATCCCCTGGATAACAGCTTTACAAGCTGCCAGGGGTTGGATTTAACTAAGCACCATTGTACACGTGTGGAAAATCAGCCTACCTCGTAGCCGGTAGCATCAACACCATCAGATTCTCCCCGAGCTGCAGGTAGCCCACGTGGATGGGCTTGCCGTCAACGACCAGGAATGAGCTGTAACAAAAGAGTGCAACATCATACCCGTGTACAGCAACCTGGACTTGGCATGTCCATGCGTACAGTCAGTAGAGAAGGACTACAGACCAACTGCACAATAGCTGTACTAGACATATAGTGGGATTCCAAGCAAGTTCTGGTAATTTGATAATTTCATGTTTAGAGTCACTTCAGACAGTCTCAACATGCTGTCGTCCTCAAAGCTAACAGGTGTCGACCTATAGCAATCTGCTCTGCACTGCACCAGTGAGTCCACTGGGGTCAAAGCAACATGGGCTGCTGTTTGACTTCAATGCGTCACATACTGGCGAGGAGAAGGAGGCGGATAAAGTGACAATGCTGCTATTCATTTCATCACCGTTGCATGGTCCAATACCCATTCTTCATTCCTATCTATTCAGTTGTACCGTCATACAAAAGAATGAGGATTAGACAGCACAGAAGAGGGACCGTCATGCCTGTGCCGATGGGTAGACAATGACATGCATAGAGCTTATGTATACATGCATACATGCATAGAGCTTAGGCTGCAACCACACTAGGTACAAAATCACGTACAAACGGCATTACAGTAGAAATCGTCATGCCGACGCGTGCGAAATGCAAAATGCGCTTTGTAGGTTTTCAGCAACTGGCGCACCCCTGTAGAAAGTCACCTTTGTCGTTTTCGTCGTTTTCGCGCTCCACCTCCTGTGCACAACTTTGTTTTTGTACCTGGTCGTCGTACATAGCATCAGCATCAGCACTGTTTTTGAATTTCCCGGTCTTTTCCAGCGCATGGCACACGCTTTGGTACGACAACGTCACGTGCTGTTTGCGTGAAAACGTCATCTATGCAGATCGAAAAGTGTAGTGTGGTTGCGTACCGACTTGTACTGAGATATGCATGAAAATTTGTACTGTGATTTTTACGTAGTGTGGTTGCGGCCTTATGCACACAGTGCTAATACTTGGGTCCATGCCTACCTGCTAGTGCTGGTACCAGTCACCTGCTGTAAGACATCTGACAGGGTTAAGAACACGCCACGGATCGACACCAGGTGATCTATAGGAGACCACTGTGCAGACTGCCCAGTCTGCCCGTGTCGACCACCGGCACTGTCCCGCTTTCCGTCGTTCCCTTCTTCGTCGTCGCCGTTCTTCTTTGCTGCCGTTGCAGCGGTGCACTGCGGGAAATGATAGAGGATGTCCTGCAAAGACAAACCATATGCAGCAGAGACTTAGCGTCTGCTTCACTGTGCGAGAAAACTATGATTAGTACATGCGCTACAGTCCATTCTTCCAAAACATGCCCGCTGGCTTTTGAAAGCCCGATTTTGGCCGAATTGGGGCTCGAAATTCCACTTTCACAGCTGTAAGTCAACCATGTGTGTGAAAGAAACATAGTTTTCCTACTTCATGTCAATGCTCACTACAACTACTTGGCTTTACTTGTACTTCCCTACCGTAAAAGCCCCTGTACATGTATACGCCCACTCGAAATTACGCCCACCCTCCGCGTACACGCCCAGTCAGGGGAAGTCAACACTTTTGTTTCGAAATAGCGCCCATGCCCATGTATACGCCCAGGTATGCCGGAAACACCAGTACATGTACAAGTACTGATACCCAATACTTTCTGCTATCCCAATTCCAAGTATACGCCCAGGAAATCGAGGCTGCTATTCTATACGCCCGGGGCCTATACACGGGCTTTTACGGTAATTGGTTCTGATTCATCTGATGGGAAAGCATGAAAAAAAAAAGTTCTAAAGCAGTACATTATGTGGTTTCATGTGTTTTGGCCAGATCAGCACCGACCAAGGCTTGGTTGGGGCTGCATTGCAATAGCAAACATGGGGTGAATCCCTGCGATCGAATACATTCGCAATCATACTCAACTCTTTGAACTGTCGCTTACCTCCATATGCAGTGCCTCATCATTCTTTGAGCTGCTACCAGCACCACTGCCACTGCCCAGAGTTAGATACATAAGGCCGTGCAGCGCGACCTTGGGCTTGACGGCGATGTTGGGAGCGCGCGAGCCAAACTGATCATTATTGCCGCTGGCGCTGGCGTCCTTGGTGCGCGCGTTGTACGGAGAGTACTGGCGACGGGCACCACCACCGCCAGCGCCAGTGCCGCGCATCAAGGACAGCAGGTGCTGGCTGCTGGTGGACGTGCTGCTCATCTTGCTCGCCTTCAGGGACACGTCGCGCTGCACGCGCATTGCAATCTAAGCCGGCAACCAACGTGCACGCATGTACGCCCACACCACACACACACACACACACACACACACATACAGACACAGACACAGACACACACACACACACACACACACACACACAGTTACACAGTTACACACCAATGCCTTCCAATAGGTAATACCAAACCAGCTTGTTGTGAAAAGAAGAAGGACAAAATGTTACGAGTTATGACTAACTGTCCACCTACGTAACCAGATCTTATACAGTCAGCGAGTGCGACAAAATGGCACAAAACTGACAAGATGATTTCATGCAAGTACTCGTATCTTGCCACTCCTGTGTTTTAGAAACCCGAGATACTTCCACCTTCTATGCACATGAATCCAATGCACACACATATGCAATACCCTTAGCCATACAAACTCAGTGGCCAATCAAGCCATTAAAACAGGAGAACGGATTTAACGCGAGAAACGAGTAGCAAAGTAAGAAGCACTCACCTCCTTGTAAAAGGCGACTGCAGCGAGGATAGTCGATATATTACGTGTTGAGACGTTCACGCCATTGATTTGCAGTATCTCATCACCTGCATAAACATTAGACAAGCATCAAAAGTTAGGAATAACAGGCATGTATGCCATGTTAGCCTCCGACACTTCAAGCTGCGACAACATAGATCGAATACTTAAGGGGTCGTCGCAAAAGTTTTTTGTCGTCCCTGAAACGAACATGATTCATTTGGGGGGGAGGGGGTGAGAGTCAAAATCGCAAGTCGACCGACACTGTACATATGACATGTACATGCATGCGATTTTCGTCGTCCAGCATAGCAAGCTGTGTTCGTTTCAGAGGGAGGGGAGGGGGTCTGAGTACGAAATGAACATGTTCGATTCAGGGACGACAGAAAACTTTGCGACAACCCCTTACTACAGGTGAGGTGCACGTCTTCTAAAAAATACAAAAAGAAGAAGTTTGTTATATCCATGGTCTTTTGTACAATACAAAAAGAAGAAGTATGTTATATCCATGGTCTTTTGTACAATACAAAAAGAAGAAGTATGTTATATCCATGGTCTTCTAAACAAGAGAGAACCGTCGGGAAGCGCCTTGAGGAACACTGCAGAGAGGTACTAGTTCAAGCACCAGACACACAGTGGGGAGAACACTATGCACAACGCCACCGGCCACAGCAAACTAGCACCCCTACACCCATCACCGATGCCTCGATTCTCGCCATACAGTTGTCCCGGCTTGTAAAATCGTTGTACATGTATACATGAGGCAACGTTCATTCATGACAGGTGTCCTACTGTGAACAGAGTCTGGTGTGGCTGTAGACTGATGAGCACACAGTGTATCTACTGCCGTGGACATTGAAATCCGATGGGATCATGACCGGGGCCGGCGCCCTTACTGCTTTTAGCTAGTACATGCACATGTGCGATGTAGTTCATGTTCACACTGCAAAAATGGACCAGCAGTGCTCGCGGCTGCAAGGCCAGCGCCCTGTGGCTGCTTGACTTCTCAACGGATGTCAATATCCGCACACACACACACACACACACGTGCGTGTGTGTATGTGCGTGCGCATGGCCACGCGTGCACGTGTGTGCATATGTGTGTGTGTGTGTGTGTGTGTGTGTGTGTGTGTGTGTGTGCATCGACATGATCTTTGCTGCCCGCCAAGTACTCGAGAAAGCCATTGAACATCAATCTGATCTGTACGTCTTGTTTGTGGATCTACGCAAGGCGTACGACTCGGTCCCCCGAACAGCGCTTTGGCTGGTCCTGCAGAAACTCGGTGTGCCTCCGCGCATGCTTCAGGTGATCCGGTCTCTTCACGAGGGTATGATGGCATCTGTTCGAGTGGGTAGTGGTCAGTCTGACAGCTTTGGGGTGGAGAATGGGCTACGCCAGGGTTGCACCCTGGCTCCGATGTTGTTCAACCTCTACTTCTCTGCCGTCCTTGCACACTGGCGCTCAACATCCACAGTGCCTAGTTTCCCGATGAAACATCGTATCGGCCGCAAGTTGGTTGGCGACCGTACTGCCAAGCACAGACTCACAGACTTATCCGTGTCGGAGTCGCTATTTGCGGATGATGCTGCCCTGTATACCACTTCGTACGAGCACATGGAGACGATGGTGAAGGAATTTACGCAGTGTGCGTCAGGCTGGGGCCTGACTGTTAGTGTGCAGAAGACGAAGTTCTTGGCGGTCGGTCCGAGTGCCATCCGTGCTGATATTGTGGTGCCTGGGAGTGCTGGTGACGTGATCGGTGTGGTCAGCGATTTTACCTACCTCGGCAGTACGATCAGCGACGATGGAGAGCTGGATGCCGAAGTCACAACTCGTCTCGCCAAGGCATCGAGGGCGTTTGGTAGCCTCCTCCAACCAATTTTCCGGAACTCGGGTCTGTCGCTTGGAATCCGACGTCAGGTCTACCAGGCCGTGATCCTTACAGTGCTGCTGTATGGTTCTGAGACATGGACGCTGAAGGCACCCCTCCTGCGCAGGTTGGACACGTTCCATCGACAGTGTGTTCGCACGATCCTGAGTGTTACCCGAGACCAGCAGTGGCAGGAACACCTGTCAAGTGAAGACTTGGCGAAGCGCAGCGGCATGCCAGCCTCGCTGGAGGAGGCCATTCGTGCGAATCGCCTGCGATGGCTTGGTCACCTCGCAAGGATGGATGGCACCAGGTTGCCAAAGCAGATCCTGTTTGCGGAGGGTACTAACACGCGGCCCCGCCATGGACCCAAGCGTCGTTGGAGAGATGTGGCAGCTTCAGACCTGCGTGCGACCGGTATCCCGGAGGCGCAATGGTACCACCTTGCTCAGGACCGGAGGGACTGGCGCGAACGTAGCCGTCGGAAGCCACCAAGCCAGCCCCAACCAAGAGTGTTCGTCTGTGTCTGCGGCCGCGACTTTCGCCGTCCGAATGATTTATCCCGACACAAGAACTACTGCCTCGCCTAATAGCTATCATCGCCTTCGGCGATGGGCTTTCCAAAGGTCCAAAGGTGTGTGTGTGTGTGTGTGTGTGTGTGTGTGTGTGTGTGTGTGTGTGTGTGTGTGTGTGTGTGTGTGTGTGTGTGTGTGTGTGTGTGTGTGTGTGTGTGTGTGTGTGTGTGTGTGTGTGTGTGTGTGTGTGTGTGTGTGTGTGTGTGTGTGTGTGTGGTACATGGTGTGTGTGTGTATGTGTGTGTGGTACATGGTGTGTGAGCGCACGCGTGTGTGTGTATGTGCGTGTGTGCAGCCGTATGTGAACACATGCGTCTGTGCTGGCTTACCAGTCTGCAGTCGTGCTGTGCCACTCGCAGCAGCAGAGGCAGCCGGGCTGCCCGGTGCAATGGCCGTGATGACGAGAACATCCGACGTGTCCTCCAGCAACGTGTTCTCCACCGCTGCTCTCGCCGCCGCTGTGTGACGTGGTAAGTTAGGACTAGTCCCTGACGCTGCACCGTTTGGACCTGACGACGACGGCACTCTCGGTCTGCATTCCGCCGTGATACCGAGCAACCTCAGCGACATATCCCCATCGGTCTTGGCAGACATATCGCTGGGCATTTTCACGGTAACTTTCACCACTGTTTTTAGCTTGGATGTGGTCATTGTTGGCTGTACTTCGTGTGCATGATGCTCCAGACTACTACCAACAGTGGGGTGTTCACTCAATCCGGCCAGACCTGGTTTACGTTGTGGTCCGTGCTGCTGAACAGGATCACCACCAGTAGCGTGCATGCCGCTGGCAGTATTCAAACTGTTACCGTGATTAGCCTGGTGCGATTGCGCTGCGGGCATGCTCTTGCTGGAGCTTGTGTGAAACTCATTATCCACTCCGGGCCCGGATGTGCTGTGCGCCGCGCCGCCACGGCCGCGCTGGCCCGTCAAGTTCTTCCACATTGCTTTCAATTTGCTGCGCTTCTCGCCGTCCGCTGCCTGGCCAGTCTTCGCGCTGGTGCCAGCAGCAGCAGCGCCGGACGAGCTACCAGATGCATGTCCAGCAGCCGCAGCAACAGTATCCCCGCGTTGTGCCCCGCCAATAGCGGAGAGACTTAGGCCGTAGCTGAGCGACTGCGACGGGCTGAGCGGCGAACGACGCAAGCGACGCGGACCACCGTTACCGACAGGTGTTTTGTAGAGTCCTCCAGCGCGCAGTGCGCTGCCGCTGACAACGCCACTACCTGGTGTGCTGGGCTCTATAAAGAAGACATTGCCACGGTCGTCGACCTCGGAGGCCCACTGAGGATTGTAACTGCAGCACGGAACCAAATTTCGAAAACACAACAGAAAGGAACGCGGATCACACCACCGTGAACAGGTGAAAGCGTGCGCTGCACACACAGTGACATTATTCATACTCCCACCTAGCCTGGACAAAATCTAGCAAGCATGCAGATTACTGCCGGCATCAGCATGCCAGATCTGAAGTGTGGCCAGCATGCTGGAGTCCCGAGAGAAATTCATGAACCTTATGAATGGCAAGTAAAGAGGCTCACGTCGACTAGACTCAGCAGACAGCAGCAAAAGCCAAAAGACCAAAACAAGACTGTGAATAGTGTGATTGTGAAGACTGCGACACTGGTAAGGACGACGAAGGAGCTAGGGCTAGGCCGCTGCCTCTCACAGTCCGTATGGTGCATGTCAAAGCTACTTACCTTTCTTGGTCGTCAACATCGTCTTGCTCCGGGTTGGTGGCTTCGCTTGAGGCGGCCACGGCGGCCATCACTACCATCCATTCGCTGACTTGTTGCTTCTTCTGACTTCAGTTTCAATTGCTTTTTTCGAAAATAGAACTCAGTGGCTACCCTTGAATGCCGCAGAATGGCTTGATAAAGTGCCCACTGCACCGCCTTCCCAGTTTTTGTACATAACATAGTTTCCAACCCTGTTGCTGTCGACATGTCCGGTCCGTCAACGCTGCGCGCGCGTGTCTCTGTCAAACTCCACGATATCGATAGCGAGCCTAGCCACTGCGCTGCTGCCGTGCTGGCAGTGCTGCCTGTGGAAACGACCGTGTTCATGCACGTGATGAAGTCGTCAAGGCGTCGTACAATATTTTTTTCTTTCGATTTATTTGGGGCTGAGAGTTCTGTTTCGCGCGTTCTGTTTCGCATCTTTGTATTTTTGCCAATGTCAGGATAGATCTGCCTTCTACTAGCTCGACGCGCTATCGCTTCACACAGCACGGCAGGCAGCACTGGTCCTGGTAGGACCTTCTCAGGTTTCTGCAGTAGCCATAGAGAGTGCATAGCTAGCGCGGAGAATGCTCTAGCGCGCCTCGTCAGCGCTAGCGCCTCCATGATCCAGCTCCTAGCTCCACTCTCCAGTCCACCAACCCACCGCTCTGGCTCGTGCTGCGAGATCGCCGTGACATGTCGCCAGGACAGTCGCTAACGTTAGTATTGTGACAGTGTCCGTAATGAATGAAAACGATGCCGGAGCTAGCTCTGGTCGCCAGGATTATCACATAACCGCAGGCTTGAACCACTAGCGCTTGATCGATTCTCGCACTGGGCGAAGTTAAAAAGTTAGTTAGTTCGAAGGTGGTCAGTCGCTCTGGATTTATGTCAGACTGCTGCCTCATGCAAATAATCGGATTCGGGAATGCTGGGCAAACAAGTTGAGCTCGATCTGATCTGCATTTTGGCTACATCATACATGACCATCCGTGAGTCGTGTGTGTGACGTCATCAGTGGAGATTGTAGCCTAGTCTGGAGCACTCGGTGACTGTCCTGGCTGAGTGTTATCAACTGCGGTCTAGGGTTACAATACCCCCCGTCTCTCAAGGACAGTTCAGCGCAGCACGGCACAGCGTCGTTTGACAAGGATCATGGAGCCGGTGACGATCAAACGCAGCGGTACAGCCCTTCTGCTGCTGTTGCTATGCACGCTAGCCGGCGCTCATGCAGGCGGGGAAAACTCGGCGGCCGAGGAGCGCATGAACGTTCTGTTCCTTGTCGTGGACGATCTACGACCGGCCCTGGGCGTGTACGGCTATCCGGGTGTCAGCACGCCGCACATCGACAGGTTTGCGACGGACGGTGGCGTGGTGTTTGAGCGTGCCTACTGTCAGCAGGCCGTGTGCGCACCGAGTCGTACGTCGTTCTTGACCGGCCGACGTCCGGACACGACGCGTCTGTATGACTTCTACTCGTACTGGCGCCAGGCAGCGGGCAACTTCACCACGCTGCCGCAGCACTTCAAGGAGAACGGCTACTTTGCGGCGTCCATCGGCAAGGTCTTTCACCCGGGTAAGGCGTTTGTTTTGGTGTCGGGACATGTGTGTGTGGGGGGGGTTATTTATTTATTTTTTTACTACAAAGCACTGGCCAGCAACATAAAAGGGGAGGTAGACAAAATTGGCCAAGCGAACATTGTGTGTGTGTGCATGTGTGTGTGTGTGTGTGTGTGTGTGTGTGTGTGTGTGTGTGTGTGTGGAGGAGGTGGGGTATGAGTGTGTGTGTGCGTGTGTGTGTGTGTGTGTATGTGTGATAAGCGATTGCACTTGTCATTCGCTCAACTGTTTCGGTTGTGTTTGCCGTGTACATTGCACACACTGCACACATGTACAATATCCCAATGCAGGTATAGCATCTAATCATACAGATGATTATCCGTTGAGTTGGTCTGTACCGGCATACCACCCACCGACACAAAAGTACAAGGAAGCCAAGGTAAACAGTTTCCTCTGAGACAAAAATGCGATAATACTCATAAAAAGGACACACTTCAGGCTCATTACAAACATCTTGAAAGTATTTAATCCACTGTTCCTGTTCCTTTTCCCTTGCCTGTATTTCACCTGACGAGAAGGCTTGAAAGTATACTTGTGAAGACAACAACTTTCAAGATGTTTGTAATGAGCCTGAAGTGTGTCCTTTTTATGAGTATTAAAGCCAAGGTAAAGTGATGTATGTGTGTGTGTGTGTGTGTGTGCGTGTGTGTATGTGTGTGTATGTGTGTGCACACATGCTCACACACGCAGTTGCCACCACACCTGCACGTGCATGTACAGAAGTTGCCACTGAAATTCGGACTCATCCTTAGGCACAGGCACAGCTGACACCCTGACTACTGTATGCCGGCGATAGAACACATCCACCCACGGTGTACACAGTGAATGCTCCATTTCAAACCCAGCTTTTTCCATTTTTCATTCAGGTATGCTCTGGCCCTGACTCGAAGCTACACATGAACCTGCTGTGTCCTATTCGCAATATCAGTGCAATGCCCGGAGGATCCTTGCCTGACATCCAGAGCTCTGACTATGCCGTGTCGCTGCTGAGGCAGATCGCCAAAGGCCCTGGAGACCGCACGCGGAGCATGCTACCCACGGGCGATCCTGTCCCTAGGGAGCCGTTCTTTGTGGGTGTCGGATTCCATAAGCCACATGTTCCCTTCAAGGTGAGCTTAAAAACGTGTATCAAAGCTGGCCAATCTACGAGATTACTTTGCCCCCCCCCCCCCCCCCCCTACACACACGCATTTTCAGGCCTTTGGGTTCACTTGACATGGCTGTCTATAGATTGTTGCATACATGTACAAATCACCATGTAGGTATTCATGGTTGGTTGCCACCCTTCATCTCATTCTCACTATTTACGGCGAGCCAGGAGATATATAAATAAATGAATGAAATAAATAACAGAAATCTAGCTCATCTGTAGTGGGTGTGTTCGTGCGTGCGTGTGTATGTGTGTAGTTTCCTGCAGAATACCTGGACTTGTACCCGCTGGACAAGATTGCACCTCCCAGCGATCCCAACCTTCCGCTTGGCATGCCGCCGGTAGCGTACGAACCATGGACGTCACTACGACGGCGAGAGGATGTCATTGCGCTCAACGCTTCCTTCCCGTACGGACCGCTGCCTGCAGACTTTCAGCTGAAGATCCGTCAGCATTACCACGCTGCTGCCAGCTACACGGATGCCATGCTGGGCAAGGTGCTGGATGAGCTGGATGCGCTTGGTCTGCGCAACCGGACAATCGTCACCTTGATCGGCGATCACGGTGTGTGTTGTGATCTTGTGATCCTGCTAGCTCTGTTTTCTCGGATGGATTGTGCTGTCACTACTGTGTGGCTATGTGTGTGTGTGGGGGGGGGGGGGGGGGGGAGGGGCTATCATGGAGGCGGATACTGCACAATACTTATAGCAACATTTTTTAAATGCTCATTTTGTGCATACAGTGAAACCTGTCCAAGACGACCGCTCAAGGGACCTTCAAAACGTGGTCTCAGTTACCAGGTGGTCTCCTTATCCAGGGTCATTTGACTGGAAATAGCATTCGTTGGTGCTAGCTTCAATGGTCTTCTAGGACAGGTGGTTTCCGTTGGGGACAAGTGTTACTGTAGTTCGATTAGCCACTTGTAGTAGGAAAGGTCTAACGGATGTTGTTTATCTGTGCAGGCTGGGCACTGGGAGAACATGCAGAGTGGGCCAAGTTCAACAACTTTGAAGTCGGTGTGCGCGTGCCGCTCATCGTGCGAGTGCCGGGGGTCACAGACTCGCGCGAAGAACTCGCCGCACCTCGCTTCGTCAGCGAGTTCGTCGAGCTGGTGGACGTGTTCCCGACCGTAGCCGACCTTGCCGGCTTGCCCACGCCGTCGACGTGCCCGGAAGACTCCAGTAACGTACTGCTGTGCACGGAGGGTGCCAGCTTTGCGCCGCTACTGAAGCCAGCGCTCGGGGAGGATGCCGCTCCGCAGAAGTGGAAGTCGGCCGCGTTCAGCCAGTACCCGCGCCCAGCCGATCAGCCGCAAGAGAACAGCGACCTGCCGCACCTGGCCAATATCACGGTGATGGGCTACAGCATGCGCACGCTGCAGTACCGGTACACGCGCTGGATGGCATTCGATAACACCGCCTTCCGCGCCAACTGGAGCGACGTGCGCGGCGAAGAGCTGTACGCACA
This sequence comes from Sycon ciliatum, assembly GCF_964019385.1. Classification (NCBI taxonomy): domain Eukaryota; kingdom Metazoa; phylum Porifera; class Calcarea; order Leucosolenida; family Sycettidae; genus Sycon; species Sycon ciliatum. The sequence continues at coordinate 18,706,195 of NC_088643.1, read as the reverse complement.
CGCGGGTAGCCACGGCGATGAGACCGGGGAGGACAAGAACCTGGCCGGTGATAGCGGTTTTGCTGATGTAGTGGCTGAGCTGGCCGATAAGCTGCGGCGGGGTTGGAGGGCAGCGCTGCCGCCAGCACCATGAGAACGGCAGCAGCGGGGTGAGCAGACACGATGAGCTGCCCAATGCAAGGTTTGTGTTGTGCTGGTGTTAGCGAAGGTACTAGTAGAATCATACCTAAACTGACTTCACTCCCACCACAGGTCCGGTGTGCTCTGTGGCCGACCACACACACACCGGCGCTTCCCACAACAACAAGAGACATAATTATAATTCCTTTTGGCAGCTGTTTCAGTCATTGAGACATCATAGAGAGAAGGTCGAGGTGTTGAATGCTGCTGCTTACCGTCTTCCAGAATAGTTTTGCTGCAGTAGTGTATATATGTGATTTTTTATCAGTAATTCAGTACTCTGATTTTTCTTTTGGAATATATGCCGGAGTGGCCAACAGCATCGTTATGTTACTTGATGATTCACAGATTGCACCGATATGAGCTTGGAACTCAGAGTTGCAACAAGATACTGTAAAAGCAGAAATTTTCGGTTGTGTTTTATTTTTTCTCTCTCTATCTGCAGTTGGGGGTCGCTAGCAGAGAGAGAGAGAGAGAGAGAGAGAGAGAGAGAGAGAGAGAGAGAGAGAGAGAGAGAGAGAGAGAGAGAGAGAGAGAGAGAGAGAGAGAGATGGATGGAGAAAGAGAGAGGCACAATCAGCAGGCCGACCGGAACCGATCCGGTTGGTCAGGTTAGCACCGGACCAACTTTGTGGCGACCAACGCACGTTTACTGCTGAGGAGGGCATATGTCCCCACCATATTTTACACAAAGTACGAAAGACTATGGTACAACCGGACCAATTGAAAACAGCTTCTGGCGGTTCTGAGGGGTGATCCAGTCGAGTGCTGGAATTGCACTACCGATGTATCTCCCGAACAAAGAAAAGAGCGGGTTCTTTAGCTTGCACTGCATAGTCTCCCACAACACACTGTACATGGTTGACCCGAAGGGCTAAATCCAGCACACACAGACACAGATACACGGACACACACACACACTCATTGCGACTGCGTAGGCTTTGGACAACGAAAGAATCATCCCGGGCAGAGGAGATAAGCTAACTTTTTCCACAAATCTGCTACGTGCCTATACTACGATAAGAGTATTTTCGAGATGCTGAAGGTTTTGCAGTAAAGATCTAACCAGCAGTTATATAAACTATGATAGAGAGATCAGCCCGTGACGCTTGCACATGGCATATTCAGCCATGCAATCAGCAGTGACGCACTCGCACACAGCAGGCAGGAGTGGCCAGGAGTTGTTGTTAGAATATACGTGGTCAGCAGTAATTTTCCGGCAGTTCCAGGTCAGTAGGCATCAAGGCCGCGAGTTGGTCGGCCAGCGAGTGCCTTGGCCGCTTTTACTATGTACACAGTATCAGGATCCACAGCGAATAATCAAACAGAAGTTGCAACGACCGCGAGAAGGAGCAAATATAAATTATATAAATCTAGACAACAGAATATAGAAGTCAATGTCAATGTGAACGGCCGACCTACAGGCAGGCAGGCTTTGTGCTCCCCAGCATGTACAACATCATCATCAATGGTAGCAAGAGAAGACAAGGTGGAAGAGAAGACTGACTGAGAGAAAGAGCGACAGAGAGAAAGGAGGAAGGTGTATGTGTGCGTGCGCACACACAACTAAGCGATGTCCAGTTGCTGCTGTTTCTGAGCAGCCGAGCAGTCAATCGACAAGTGTGGAATGTTGACAGAAGACAGATTGCTCACCTTCTTGTTACGAAGAGCTCGCACGGCATCCGCCCTGGAATTGGAGTATGCTGGACTATCTGACCAAGATCGTTTCAGCTGCGAAGGCTCCTCTGCGACTTGAGCAAAGCGCCGCACCACATCCTTTTTCACACAGGACATTGTCTTCTTGATCATGCTGGAGTTGCTGGGTGATGATTGACGGCTATCCGGGCGGCTCTCCGGGAGGCTCTCCGGTTGGCTCTCCAAGTCCGCCACTGAAGTGGCTTCAGATATGTGCTTGAGAGGCTCAGTCTTAGTCGGTGTCAATGCTGGACTGGCATGTTCAGACCTTGTGCTCTCGTTATCCATATCTGCTATGGCAGTCCGTGCACTCGATACTTCATCGACTGCTTTCTTGGCAAGGTCAAGTGCTGTCTTCAGCTGACCGTGTAGGGAATCGATAGTGCTGAACATTCTAGTCGAAGCTGAGCCGCTGCTGGAAGAGTTTGACTTTGAGCGGATGGAGCGGCCTCGCGACTGGTTCTCCTTTATGGCATCCTGTGCGATGCCACCAAGATGACGCATCTGCCCCATACAGTTCTCTAGCACCGCTACGAGATCGCTTGACGATAGGCTCATGTACGAAGACGCCATTTTGGGCACACGGTCCTGTTGCTCTGGCGGACTCGAGTTGCGATTTGCCGACAGCGATGTGGGGGTGGCGTGTTTAGCGGTGGGAGTGGGCGTCCGCTCTGTCCGCTCCGCATGCTCCAATAATTTCGGCGAGGCAGTAGCGAGCGTTGATGCCAGCGAGACGGCATCTTCTACACATGGTCACACACACATACACACACACACACACACACACAGAGCGTACATGCACACAAACAGGCAAGCAAAATCACACATGCACACAAAGAGAACGAGACTAAAAAGACCAGGAAATCTAATTTGAACAACTAAAGCCCGCGTACTACATGTAGTGTGTGCGCGCGAAGCGTGTGGGCACAGTGAGGGCTGCGTCCCACCAGCCTGTGTACTTTCACAGGATGTGTGAGGTGCGAAGTCTGAAGAAAATGTTGAACGTTTTCCGCTGGGAGTACAGCTACACCATAGCTCAGTGGTCAGAGCATCGCTGGTCTCAATCGAAGGTCCCTGGTTCGAGTACTGGTGGTGACAGTCAATTTTTCTTCAGACTTTTCCCTTTCCATTCCCTCAACTAGTGAACTAAAGAATAGGAGGCATGGAACTTTTCTGGTACATGTATTTGAGATCGGCAAGCACAGCCCAGACCTCCTTACTACCAATAGTACATAACCAAGAGTATGCAACTCCTATCTCGAGTTGCGATGGGTTAACCCATGGCGGAATTTTTTTAAATGCGTCATTCTTTGGCAGAAATGTGATGAAGTGCGTACGCTTTCCCGCGCTTGTTTTGTGGATACGGTGAGAGTTCGTCAGGTTCAGGACACATCAATCTATCGTCCGTTGTTCTGCTACGACTACCGTAGCTGTAATCAAGAGTACATAACCCCCCCCCAAGAGTGTGCAACTCCACTATGGGTGCTGTCCCGACAGAATTTCAAGTTGACGTAATTTTGATGATGCAATGCGCACTGTACACGGATTATCAGACGAATCCGGAACCTGTGGTTGACCGAAGCCGATCGATCCTGTACAAATTATTACAAAGAAAAACGTGTGATGCGTTGACACCCGTACACATGTTGTAAATCACTGGTGCAAGGAGCATTGCGTCATAAATAATGACGTCAACTTGAAATTCTGTCGGGACAGCAGGGTATGTGGGAGTTGCACACTCTGGGGGGTTATGTACTCTTGCTGTAATGTACACATTACTTGTACTTTGATCTTTGGCTACGCATGATGGCATCAGTGAGCCAAACAGCCGCCAAAGACTGATGTCATAAAAAAATTATGCCGTGGGTGGGGGATCGTCGAGTTGCACACTCTTGGTTATGTACAGTCAGACCTCGCATAATCGCACACATCCGTTTTCCAGAAAAATATCCGGATAGGCGAGGGAACCGGATAATCGAACACACATACTGTATATGTGCATGGCATATGCTGTAAATCGGTAACCAACGATTTTCTACCGGATGGCGAGGGATCCGGATAAACAAGGACCGGATAAGCGAGGTCTGACTGTACTCTTGTTGCTACCAATCAGCTCCATACTACCATAGCCGACGCATTGAAAATTCTAAAGAAACCAACCCTGTTTAGAGCAGGACCTCCGTCTTTTTACCAACATAATAGGGGCTTGTCCAAGGTTACCAATAATATTTTCAAAACGAAATGTTTTCGTTTGGGGGTGGGTGGGTTTGATGGAGTTTCGTTTTGAAAATAATAATTATTGAATGTAGATGGAGAATGTCCAGTTACTTCTGGGTGTCGAAAATTGACATCGGTGGGTGGGTGGGGGCTGAAAAATACTAAAACCTTTCGTTTTGTAAAAACAATCGGTAACCCCGGACGGCCCCTTAGAAAGAAGTGTAAGAATAAACTCTGGAATTTCTGAAATCATTGGGCACAAGCGAATGTTTTAACATCACCAGACTTTTCCGGTGAACGTAGATCTCAATTTCTATTACTCGAGCGGTGCATGAGTTCCGTAGAAATGCTTTGCATAAAGTTTGACAAAAGGCATACGATCTGACTGGCTGCTAAAGCGACCAGAAATGTGCCGTGCTGTTCTACAAATATAGTGCTGTGCAGCAAGTAATATAGCATGGGTGCATGAGTGTGCTAAACCCAGACCGGACACTACTTGTAATTTGGGGTTATATTATATTGACCAGCATCACCGCAGCTAAACTTTGCAGAATAAATCAATATGACATATTCTTCACAAAGAAGCGTTTACAATGACATTGGCTCTTCCTGTTGTGGAGCTGGGCAGGTCACATCTCTGTTCTCTGGATGGCAGTGGTCACGGATCTGCTGGAAGAGGTATTTGGCTCTTTGCAAGGAGATGCCAGCTGGAGTGATAGGTAGAGGCAAGTGCTGAGTAGTGAAGAAGTCAGGATCAATGCCGGGTTGAAGGATGTTGATAGTTTTATCTGGCAGGGTAGACGAGCCAGACAAGAGGACATCACCAGGTGCTGCTGATGAAAACCGGAATCGCTGATATTTCGTGATGTTGGACACTGCCGTGAAGAACTCTCCCATGTAGCCGTCCCAGACTCGCCAATCCCAAGTAAACTGCACAGCTTCGTTGAAACCAACTGATGCGTCAACTGCTGCTGCTAACTGGTCAAGTGTATCAACATCAGACTTCCTGTATTTCTGCTTCAGAAATCCAAAGCCCCCATCGACAAAACACCGTGTGTGTCCGACACGCATAAACATGAGATCAATCTCATCGCTCAAACCAACAATAGTCCGCCAGCAAAGGTAAGCCATGACCGTGCGGTTCTTATTCTGACCACAGCAGTTGTCGCAATGCAAGCCAAGTTTAGGCTTGCCCTTCTGATGCTGTGAGAGATGATAGTGCAGCATGGAGACGACAGCATTGGGGCCATGGCTCTTGCTTCCGTCTGGCCCAATTGACTGATTTTCATCAACAAGGTAATTTGTTTGTTTTGGCAAACATTCTTCAGCGATACCAAATATCTGTATGCGCCTAGGTACCTTAAAATACAAGGCACCAACCTCCCGAGCATGATGAGGAATGGTCGCTAGCTGAGCAAAATTGAATGTCATGTGTTGGTAAGTCAGAGTGTTGTCTCCGTCATCCGTTGCAGCAGCTTGCTTGGCGTCGTCTATGCACTTCTTATACAGATCACGTGCGGTATTGGCCTCCTCCATATGCGATTTCAGCTCATTCGTTAGTTTTAATCTAGTTTCCTCCGTTCTTGCTCGTGCTAGTAGCGACTGCAGGTCTGCGCATCTGCCGCACACATCCTCCTTAGGTTTCATTATAACAATGTTCTGGCAGTCTCTCTTCCATATCTTCCCAAATGTGCTGTATGCAGCCTTGCCACCAGCCTTTGCATATTCCTGGTGAACAAGCTTCACCGTGGTGACGCAGGGCAAATACGTCGGTGCAGGTTTGTTGTGACCACGAGGAGCTGCGGGTTGAGGAAGGCCATGAATAGTAGCATAGTGTTCAATAAACTGTTTGAGCTCCACAACATCTTCCACTGGCAGCGCATTCCATGGAAGAGTTCCCTCATTCCCTTGCTGGGGCGGGCTGATATCGTTTGCACTAACAGCAGCCTGCACGGATTTGAGCAGCCAGGGCTTGATGCTGTGTGCATACATGAACATCCCCTGGCACACTTCCACACCATCCACTTCATAGCAGTGTGTTGAGCGTGATCTATCACCACGCTCAGCACGCTGGGCCGCTGTTCCATGATGGCTAGCCTCGCCACGTCTCCTCAGCACATCTAGCTTCCCAGCTACATACATGTAGCGCTCTGACTTCGTCAGGGCCCGCGCTGAGTTGCGCGCTGTACGCAGGGTTTCAAGTGTCACACTCTTGAAACAGTTCTTACCTGAACAGCTACAGCCCTTGTCAACCTTGTCGCGCACCTCCTCGACTGTAGTCAGTGCTTTGGCGGATTTCTTTTGGGCTGCACTCGATTTACTGCCGGCATCGAGGGGCTGGGCTGGCGGTGGAGCTGACGCCTGATCAAAGTTTTCCTCCGCATCACTGTCTAGCTCGATCAGAGATGCGTCCCGCGATTCATCGTCTGACGTCTCCTCAGCACTACTGTCATCAGAACTGCGATCTGACAGGCCGAAAAACGAATGGTCATCGTCAAGGAGTGCGAAGGAAGCCTCTGCAGAGAAGCCAACAACAGTTTGAGCTAGCGATCGTCTTCTGCTTCGTTCCGCCATGACTCTCACCTTGCGATCTACAAAAAAATCGACAGACCGTGACGTTTTGTTCATTTTCTCGAAAAAATTACGAAGCACCTAAGGTCGGTTTTCGCAGAGCGCGGGTCAATATGATACATGTCAAAATAGTGGGAGCGACTTCGGTGATGATTGTTAGGAAAGGGTTTTCAAGGTCAAGTCGGCGGAATAACGCGCTCCAGTGTGGGGAGCAAACCCTTTCCTAACAATCATCGCCGAAGTCGCCACCACTATTTCGTACTGTTGTGCCCAGCGCGGGCTTGCGACTAACTGGTTTGGAGGTGATAGCGTTGTCAATGACCGAGTCGAAGGTTTAACGGACTTCTCGTGTGCTCTGGATGGCAGTCGTGAGTCAGTCAAGTGTCAGGTCAAGTCGGCGGAATAGCGCGCACTCCAGTGTGGGGATACTACAGGTACCCGTATATGTTGACATTGTTGGTGTACCCCCAGGGGCGAATCCAGGGGTTCCGCGGAACCCCCTAATTTTCCTAAATGTACTACTGGCAACCATATGCTTGTCCATGTACATGTATCAGCTATTCAGTTTTCACTCTACTGCAACCCCCTGTAGAGATCGCTGGATCCGCCGCTGACCCCCCATTGGGCTTGACAAGTTTGCGGCTGCCGACCCAGTTGACTGTTCTGGCGTTCATCATGCCACTACATGTATGACGAGAAAGAGGGTGCTGAGAGCGGGGATGCTAACGTGTCAGTGGTCCTGGCTGTGGGCTCGTCACTATCTATTGCACTTCGAAGTACTGAGTGTGATGGGGCAGTGGGAAAATCTGTGTATGTGGGACCCGTGTAAGCTTTAGGACTTCTATTTAATTTCCTTTACACTTGATACATGTACATGTACGAATAAGTACGTAAGTTGTTGCAGCCCTCACCTTGAGTGGTACCGACCGTCTCCGTACTGGACTTGGGCGAGAGCACACTCGAGCTGTCATCAGCAGGTGACGTTGCTGTTTCTTCCTCAGTGGTCGGTCGCCGTTGCTGGTCCGACAAGTCCACGGTGTCTTGAGCGGACATCGAGCGCGCATAGTTGACGTGAGCGCGCATCACGTACGCCTTGATGTTCTTGCTGTACGACTGGCTGGTGACGGTGACAGTGCCGCCCTTGGAAGCGGCAATGGCGTCGGAGATCTTCACTCGCCACTTCTCGCTGGCGTCCGACGAGGCAGCCGACAGTTCGTACATACGGGAACCCGACGTTGTCAGCCAGACGAGCAGGAAACTCTTGCGCTCCTTGTCGGACGCGACTTCCCGTGGCGGCAGGAGATCCTTGAGCGTGATGATTGGCGTGAAGTCTTCACGAACCCGAAGGTAATACCGCGACTTATCCTCATTGTGCTCCAGCAGGACGACAATATCGGGAAAGAGGATGGCGTCTACCGTCACTAGCTTGCCCTTCATCCTCCACTTGAGCTCGCCACGATGGATGAGCTCTCGGCTTGAGATGTCCAGAGTTCGGAACGGTGCCAGTGCTCCCGTCAGACGATCCATGTTCTTGAACTCGATGCGCGACTGCAGCTCGAAGAGCGTGCGATTGTTCTCGAACTCCATCACGTCCTGGTTGATCTGCTCTAGGATGCGGCGCGACAGGTCGATGGCCTTTGTCAGCTGGTCGTACTCGGTCTCCTCTTGATCCGTGACTTTCTGGATACTCTCCAGTAGCAGCGGGTACTTGGTGAAGCGCTGCATCACCACGCTCGTAAGGTCAGCCAGCTTCAATCGCGTACAGCTCGGATTTGCCTCGCATTGCTGCAAAAGACACCAAAATCACCACACCAGGCCAAAAAAAAAGCAGAAAACAATGCGGGCGTGAGACAGACACACAGAGCATAATGGCGTATATGGGCAGCGCTCACATCAAACAGGCTCAACAGAGACCCTAGATCAGCCCAGACTTTGCTCCTTTCCTTCTCCTGGTCGCATGCCAAGATTGCAGGAGTGCAGACCAGTAGGAAACTAATGAGGAGCTGAGGTTTCATGGCGGTGCGCTTGACATGCATTGATCTCATCTTGCAGTGTGTAGTTTTAGCTCGGTAAGACTCAGCAAGCCCTAAGTACATGGTAACCACTGGCAGTCGCAGCATACAGGGAGATGACACGAGATCACAACACAGTACCAAAAACGATGTGCTTTTTCACCTGTGATTCGGAACTTCTACGTGATCCGTGGTCTATGCAACTCGTGATTGCGGCGGTGGGGGCTTGATCTGCTGACCCAAGACAAGCGACACCATATGCGAACGTGTATAAATCGGCCCTGCCCCAAGGGCAACTGTAAAGGCAGCCCGGGGTTGTATCTCATAACTATGATCAATTTTAGTGCTGCAGTTGCCCGTGTTTACTCTCTGCACGCTATGCCTCCCTTACGATAACAGATGAGCAGCCAGTAGATCTACAGTAAATTTCTCTAAATATCATTGGCGTTCGGTGGCAAATGTTGCCGACCCAAATCGCAACCATTGGTGTATCATTACTCTTTGCATGTTTGCGTTGACGTGCAGCAGCAAGCTGCTAAGTCACAGTTTTGCTTGTGTCGCATGCCTGGGACAGTAGAAGATATAGCAGAAAGGAAACCACGTGCGGAAATATACAACACAAAAAAAGAAATTCCCTGCAACACAATTGTTACAAATAGACCGAAGTTGGCGCAAGTAGAAAGTGGTCCCCCCCCCCCCCCCCTCACACACGCACACACAGCCATTGTTTGTGTGTACACCCCCCACTGATTATGCCCTTCGCTCCCACACGGCATGCCCGCTTATTTCCTGGGTCTGTGATTCTAGACAAATACTAATACACAGGGGCGTCGGATACGGTACGGTCACTACGGTATTGACCGTACCACTTTTTGCCCCAGGTACCCCGTGAATCAATAAAATACACTGATCTGGACTCTAACCCCCCCCCCCCAACACCCGCACAACAAGGTATTGCCTTATGAAAAAAGGTTGATGATACTTACAGCCATGAGCTGACTCAGCTTGGGCTGCTTGGAGGAGAACTGTTTGATGAAATCCAAGTTGACCTGGCGTAGCTTTACCCACTCGGACGCCGCTTCCCGACTCTGCTGGCCACGCTCGCCGCTGAAGAACTCAACGAGCACAGCACCGATATCCTTTGCTTTGGAGTGGTCCTCGCTATCCAAGCAGGCCTTTAGCCCATTCATCAAGTCTACATGGAAATCCATCAACAGCTCTAGACTAGGAAAGAGTGCATCAACGAGCTTGCTGGGGAACAACTCTGACTGCATTAGTGTCCGATAGAAAATGTGGAATATGACTTTAAGCTTTTTTACGTGCGTTTGCTCGGTGTGCACCAGTTCATGGCACAGGTCCTGCTGCTTCACATCTCTCCTCGACATGTCGTTGATCGCTTCCGCCGGTGTCCTAATCGACCATGGCACGAGGTCTTCGTCCACGTTCAGGTCTGGATCATTCACCGGCGACGGAACAGAAGGTGTGTCGTCCCTGCCGGCAAACGGCGATTCGAGTTGGCCAGTGTCTATACTGCGGCGAGTCCCAGATACCAATCCGCTGGTCTGCGTTGGGGTTTGTCCCACTGACTTCCCTTTGTCGTTGGCATTGCTCACTTTCATCGACTGGGCGCGCAGGATTTTCGTTGTCGTCCGGGCCAGCTCGGATGAATTCGTGCTAGCACTGCTCGGGCCTCGCCGAAGTCCGTAGAAAGTCGATGATGAAGTGCTTGCCGCGGACTGGGAACGCTGCTCCGAGTATAACGACGACCGATCGATGAGACCAGAGTCTATTGATGCGGTGTCACTAGTTCCAATGCTACTTGCTCCGACCGAGTGCAGCGGAGTAAGCATCCGCTTGTGGGAGCCCTCTCCGTCCAACGGCTCACTCTCCACGGAGCACCGCGACGAGCTCGGGCGGACGCCTTGCCGGAAGCTGCCGGAAAACGACGGCTTAAGGCTGCCGCGTCGGAACAACGAGCCGGCGCCCTCCTTGGGCTCGCCGCGGCAGTACTCGGTGATGCTCTGGTTACACGTGGCCTTGTGGACGTTGTAGTTACACAGCTGGCACGTGTAGCCCTGATTGCCAATGCCCCACAGCAGGCCGTTGCAGTAATCGCAGAACGTCGGCGAGTTGTAGTGCGTGGCGACGAAATTGTGGCCGACGACAATGTGCACCTGGTGCTTGCCCTTGCCGCGCGTGTAGAGGGCGCTCGACGGCGATGCCCCAAGCACGCCCTTTTGCTGCAGGTTGGCCAGCTTTTCTAGGAATGCACTCTTGGAATCTAGGCCCATGGCCAGCGCCATGGACGTCAGCAGCATGGCGTAGGCACCGTCCTGGTTCGTGTACGCCGACTGCGGAATGATCGTGCTCAGGGTCTTCTGCGTGATCTGGTACTCACTGCTTTTGTCCAGGTCCTCCTGCAGTGTATCATCGTCATCCTCAGCTTTCAGTGTCTGCCGATACGTTTCAAGCTGTGCACTAATTCCTTCAGCCACGTCCAACGCGAGCGAGTTAAACAGCACTGTTGCTTCCTCTATGGTTAGGTCCTTCTTGCGATAAATGGTCTCAACCTCCTCTAGTTTTACGGGATCCACGGCCATACTCCACGGCGAGTTCTGAGAGAGGAACGTATGGATCACACTCTGCGCCTGACGCTTGGCACCCTTGCCATCCACCAGACCTTTGGTTATGTGATAGTACGAGCCACATCTCAGCAGGAACAGAAGCGGAACAGTCGCCTCGTAACCTTTGCTCTCGTGAAGATGTTTGAGAAACATCGCCAGGTACGCTGGCCTCTGCACCAGCATTTCAAGGGACTTGAACGGGTGGCTTTCATCGCACTGGCTGACATCGAACTGAAGAATCTCGTCTACGAATTGGCCCACAACATAAAGGGTGTAGGGCCTCGATGTGGGTACGGGTGTGGGTGTGGGTGTGGGTATGGGTTCTCCGCCATTGGGGAGGGGGCCCTCGGCCATTTCACTCACTCAGCTTGCTGAAGTCATCAACCCTTCCCCCAACGAAGCCCAAACAAGAAAAGTCTACTGCGGTGGAGGTCCACGGAAAGGTGACAGGCACTACTACTTTCGACACCAACTCTCCAAACAAATGTAGGTTGACAGCAAAGAAGTGAAAGACCGAACTGTCCGAAGGGACTTTTCTTGAACACGATTATTGACAATGCGGTTGTTCCACTGACCGGCTCATGAAAAGAAATCCGACCAAAGAAGCGTTTGGTTGTTTGGGCGGCACACTATGACAAAAAACGTCAACTCGGGTGTTTTATTGGCTAAACCTCCTGTGAAACCGCGTGAAGCTTGATTTTGTCTCATGCGCACAGACAGTCACGATCGATCAGGGCAAGCTGCCTAATGCCGACGCTAAAACGCTCCCTTTCGAACTTTACCCTGGCCAAATTTATCACAAATGCTCCGAAAACAGATTTCATTCGATCATGACAGGGAAAACAAAGGTGTGGCAGTGTAAACTCTGATCGATCATTGTGCTGTTGAACTCCTACTGTCCCAGCTCCTGTCGTCCTGGGTCCTGTGCTGTGTGTAGAGGATTGAACTAAACTAACTTTTTGTTACTTCCTTTGATTTCGAAGCCGAGTATGGATGCACATAATGGTGGCAGTGCACCGACGCTTTCTTCTTCTTCTTCCCCTTGCATCTTTCTCGACCACAATGTAGCCAGCTTCCTAAACACGACCATCCCGGCCATACCGCGTCTTCTTGCCAATCTTGGTGGAGGGCTACCACCATGCTGCATTGCAGACTCTGGCGGCCTCAGGATTAGGGTCGCCTTGAACCTGTGAACAGAGGGTAGGAGACGTGTGCTTGAAGTTCTGTGTACTAGTTGTAAGGTCACTGTTTTCGAACACAGTGTCCTCCACCTTGTTTCATGCTGTCAATCTAACAATTTTTAGTAGTACAATGACTATGGAGCAGTATTTTTAGTTTGATCTCTTGGAAGTCGCGGGTGTTCTTGGAACGGTGTACTCAGCAGGGTATTCTTTTTACCCATTTTATTTTACGGTGTCGGTCGATTCTGAGCTGAGTGCGATTGCTTGTCTAGTCTGCCATCGAATGTGCGATGGACCGAAATCTTCCTCTAGATTGAAGTTGTGTTTTATTTGAACTGCTTTGAGGTGTTTGTACGAATACATGTACCGGTACATGATGTACTGCCAAATTGCACAAGTCGTACGCACACAGTCGAGTCGGTACTATACTCTCGGGTGCTACAAGTATTATTAATTTTTATCTTTGTTCCTGACATGGCTGGGAGTGGTGTTTTACTACTCCTGGGTTCCTGGTCTGGACTCAACCGCACCGCAGTACATGTGCGAAGTACAGGTCTGCTCTCGATATAACAACTCTCACTTGTACATAAACCTTGCTAGTGCATACAAAAATCAAATCCCTCGCCGAAACAGCATCACTCCCATACAAATTTTGTTCTACACAACATAATCCTACATAACATAAACCTCGACAAAACACACGCTACGGCGCGGTCCCCGACGTGCACACTCTCGATACAACATAAATCCACGTTCACGGTACGATCAAGCAGTAGCTGTAGCTAGGCAGTTTAGGCCAGTTTAGTCCTTCATAACGTAAACCTCGGCATAACGCACCCTATGGCCCGGTCCCCGACGTGCGCACCCTCGACACAACGTAGATTCAAGAGCGGTACAATCAAGCTGTAGAAGTAGCTAGCCAGTCTAGTCCTATTGTGCATATATTCTGCGACATTGACGGTATCTGATGTTGATGACGGTACGAGTGTGTATATGTTTGCACGGTTGAACCCGCCTTGTAATACCCTTCATTTCGAGGTACATCTTGTGTTTTACACACGGTTTTCTACGTAACATAACTCTCGATATAACGTAATTTTTTGTGCGTGGTCCCAGAGATTACGTTATATGGAGAGTAGACCTGTACCAGTATTCGGATCAGGCCTAATTCGTATCCAGTACATGTATGCACACATGCATATAAACTCTGCGACATTGAAGTCTCGGCAACATGTAGTGGGGTCAATCTGGCAGTAGAATGTTAGATGGCTGCAAACGTACATCACCCAGGGCCAAACAGTACACAAACACACAGTAACCTGGACAAGAGGTCAAGCAGGGAGAAGTACAATGTACTGCAAGACTAGTACTCCCCAGGCCAAAATGTTCTACAGTAGTCGCGAACCCAAGAACGTTGTTTCCAAGGGGCTACTAACGGTTAGCCTGGGACATTCTTATTTTTCAGCAATCTGGCTGCGTTCTTATAGCACGTTCTTAGAAACAATCCGTACGGGATCATAATTAATATTATGTATCCCACAAGCTGCCAGAAAACCAACACAGCCGTCCTTGGCTTTAGGCTGTGGCGTTCTTAGAATTTCAGGCTGGACGTTCTTGGGATCCACATTCTTCAGCGCGCGACTACTGCACATAATTATGGAAGAGGAAGGATCCATGCGGAAAATATGTTGTGTCACTCAAAGTTTTTCTCTGATAATACTCCATGCATGTTGTGTCAACTGGTCGGCACTGCAGTGCCACGTGTGTGTGTGTGCAAGTACAAGTGTGTGTGTGTGTGTGTAACCCCAAGAGTATGCAAATTTGATCTCTGAGCTATCGGTGCTGCTGTCATTACACAATAAAATGACACTCAACTGGATTTGTTCCTACGGTTCAGGCACAACGGCGCCAATCACAATGTTGATAACCATGGTGAACATAAGCAAGTCAAATAATTCCGCATGGTACATTTTCAAACGAGTATGTATCTAATATTGACTGAGTACGAGGTCAATATAGGAAATAAAAGACCTCGTAAAAGACCTCGGTCTTTTACTCGGCTTTTATTTCCTATACTGACCAAGTACGAAGTCAGATTTATCACGACTAGCCAAAGCCTGTGTTCAATCGCTAAAAAGGAATCAAATATAAGCGGTCAATATAGCCCTAAGGCGAGACCAAAATAAAATCGAGATTCCCGGGCAGGACCCATCTGAAATTGGTGCGGGTGGGCGAATTTTTATTTTTTATTTTTTTTCCTATGTGTATGCATAGCATGCTGAACTTTTTTTTACAGTATTTTCCGATATTTATTTTTTATTTTTTACAGACGACAGGTATATGGTACGTGGTCTACCGGTACCCGTACAATTAATTTCTTTTGTATTTCGGCCAACGACAGCCCTGAGTCGTACACCAGGGAGTCGTACAAGCCCAGGTTTGTGTGACACCATGTCACAGATCTACTCGCACGATCAGTACTGTACAGAATACGACTGTTCAAAAAAAAATGCCTTCGGCTCGATTTTGGTGCGGGAGGGCCCGGGAATCTCTATTTTTTTTGGTCTCGCCTAAGGAGTCAAATATGCAGGAATATTTGACTGCTTAGGTATGGCAAAAATCTATGGGAGTCAATACTACGGGAGTGATAATGAACTATACTGTTCAAACTAGCTACTCGCCGGACTGCCAGCTTGTACGTTATAACCGATAAACCGACTGTCGGCGTAGCAGTTAAACGTGAAGGTGAAAACCGTAGCCGTTTGAGCCCTAAATATGACCCCTTGTATGTACTTTCCACAGTAAAGAGGGGTGATAAAAAGATGCAAAACACACTGTTGCATCACCGTCCCAAGGTCCAACAATACACTAGTGTGGGTTGTTCAATCAGAGTGAATCCGACAATGTATATGCTAAGTGCCATTAACCCTTTGGAGCTCATCGTTCGAATTCGAACGATGCCAATGTCATGTGTGCAAGTGCACTCAACGAGTCACAACTCAGTCAAATCTCAACCGAATTCAACAATCGAAATGCCTACGAGGTAGCAGAGAATCTCAGCTGTCGGCTCGAAAAACTCCGGGGTCGATACGAGCTAGTATAACAGAGCGGCAAGTGCTCGAAAGTTCGCTCGATTTCTCATGCGTCAGCGAAGTGCAAATTTCGTTCAAAAGTGGGATTTTCCCTCTTCCTGCCCACGCAGCGTGTGACATCACTCCCAGCGCTTTTTGTCACGGCTTTTGTGAGCCTGTTAGAAAAAATTAGAATGATTTTGAGCTAGCACGAGTGAAATGGCGAGACAAGGACTATTCCCGTTTTGGATTTGGTATTCAGCTAGCGTTCCTGGCATTCGGTAGCAGACAGCAATCGCTCTCCTGAATGAGTTTGGGCTCGCTGTTATCCTCGTTCCAAGAGCTTTCCAACGAGCCCAAGATCGTCAGAATCGGTGAAGTAGAACCAGCGTTATGATGGAAATTGGAACGAATATACTTGCAATTGCAGCTATCTCCTGACGTCGTGTGATCAGTGCAGTTCCAAAGGGTTAATCACACAATCGTTACTCTGAACTAGCCTGGAGTTGTCCATTTGTCAAACACGTATGATAGTCCGCATGGAAAGCATTATGGATCCGGATAGCCAACAAAGCTTGAAGGTGGAACGAGTACAACAAAAATAAATTAATAATACAGTCAAGCAGCTGAGCCTGATGGGTTAGGTCCAGTACAGTCACAATTTAAAAAAAAAACAGGAGATCCATCACCACAACACAAACAGTACGACACCAACACTTGGAAAGCAGGGGGGGGGGGGGGGGGGGCAGCTTACAGAATAGTTTGGCAATAATCAAGGCCAGCTTGACACAAACAAGATGGGAGCGAAAGTAACAAGGCCTGCAGTGGACAGCCATGTGGAGAGAGCTGAAACACACTACAAGTCGAATAAGAGCATGTCATCTCACACTGCACAGAAAATACACTCTCGTTCTGGCTCAAGACAAGTGGTATAGTATCGTTAGTAGATTCAATACGGTTACACAAGGTACACAGAGCTAGAGGTACGTGCAGGGTCGCCAAGGTTCGGAATGTTGGCAGGCGTACAGGTACTACCCCTCATGTGTACGTGTCTGCTGCTGGCACTGAGAAAAGTCTTGAAAGAGGACAGGCCAGCCGGCCAGAGAGCCTTTCCACAGCCCTGGAGATCATCTTGTGGTCAGCTTGCAATGGTGCCAGTGCGGATTACCCATACAAGGAGTGGACAGTGGTGGCAGAGAGCCGGAAAGGGGTGGCAAGTTATCCATATACGGATGACATGCATATACAAGTGGGCACTTTCACTACCTCTGAAAGGCTCTGATGCCACCCACATAACCTCCAGTTCTACTCAAGCACACATACCGGTAGATACTGATTGCATCGAGAATTTGTCTCAGTTTTTGACGGCACCATTAACGTTGTACACAAGTTGGGGGCCGCGACTCCATGATTATGTCGGCACGCACCGTCATGCAGTACGGCCGACCAGCGTCGTGCCACACCAGAACCTTCCAACGCACACAGAGACACGCAATCGGTCCCTCCGTTCGCTGATGTCACAAGAAACCGGCGGCGCGACATCAACAGCACAAGCAGCAAACGAACTAGTGTCGTCACCGCGTGCTAGTCTCCAACGGTCCGGTGACATACTGTGTGTAGCTCTTGACACGAGAGAAGATAGCTGGTGGGTAGAAGTTTCCCAGTTGGAGATCATCTCGGTAGACCAAACCGCGTTGCCTGAGCACAATGGTGACAAGACGCAAGAGGAGAGAGAGAGAGAGAGAGAGAGAGAGAGAGAGAGAGAGAGAGAGAGAGAGAGAGAGAGAGAGAGAGAGAGAGAGAGAGAGAGAGAGAGAGAGAGAGAGAGAGAGAGAGAGAGAGAGGGAGGGAGCATTAACAGTCTTGAGCAGAGATACACGCTGCAATCTGATTCCCCACATCACCATCACCGACCGCACTAACGTTATACTGCTAGATGCACACCAATTGATTATCGCAGTGCTGGCCATCACAGGGTGCAATACAAAATCGTTTACTTAGTTTCGCCTCTCCAGTATGTGTGTGCGGGTGTGTGTGTGTGTGTCTGCAAGTTGCTATGGCTCCTGCTCAAGCATCGCTGTCATCGCCTCCGGCGTTGGCCGGCAAAAGGTCAAAGGTGTGTGTGTGTGTGTGTGTGTGTGTGTGTGTGTGTGTGTGCGTGTCTGTGCGGTGTGTGCGTACATCCGAAGAAAGAACATCCCACAATCTACTTACGGATGCAAGCTTTCGTAGTAATAGTGGTCCCAGACAAGACGATTGAATGGCTGGCGTTTTGTTGCTTCCAAATGCCAACCCTGAAACAAGCCCAACAACCATTCAAAGTGGAGCTCTGGAAATGATAAATACAATAGGATACTGGAACAAGACAGTTCAGTTTGATGTTCAACATTTTCCCATACTCTCTGTATCAACCTTGGAAGAGGAGGGAACGAAAACGTTCAGTTCTGTAACTTTGGCTTAACAAGACTGGTATGGATTAGGTCGATGCATTCACTACTTTCGAAATGGAAACAATACAGACTAACATTAAATGTTATCCCCCTCCCTTACTCACTTACTGACATCAAGATTACATAATTATTAAACCAAGAGTGTGCAACTCCTATCTTGAGCTGCGATGGCTTCACCCACGGCGGAATTTTTTTTATTGCGTCATTCTTTGGCAGAAGCATGACGAAGTGGGTCTCCTTTCCCGCGCTTGTTTTGTAGATACGGTGAGAGTTCGTCAGGTTCAAGACACATCGATCTATCGTCCGTTGTTCTGCTTCGACTACCGTAGCTGTAATGTACAAATCATTTTTACTTTGGTCTCTGGCTACGCATGATGGCATCAGTGAGCCAAACCGCCGCCAAAGACTGATGTCATAAAAAAAATTCCGCCGTGGGCTGGGGGATCGTTGAGTGGCACACTCTTGGTTATGTACTCTTGCTGACATGTGACATGCACATATGATGAAACTGCCCTGTTGTTTGGAGGTATGGTTGTGTCACGGGTAACCTCCATCAAGTTTCTTCGACATTTCACTACAAGCTTTCCTGCAGCCACCAGTCTCCTCTTCTGCAACCCGTACGCATTTGCGATTACTACTAGCCTCGGATTAGGGATTAGGCTTCTTGCACAGCGCTGCACAGGTCTTGACCCCAGATGGCCAGGCTGTAGTATACGACGGCTTTATCCGACCGGCCCCTGTTGATGACGTCACTAGGGCAGTGCCTATACACAGGTCGTGTGTGTATACTGCCCGCATTGAAGAAAGAACTCAGTTTCCGGCACTCCAATACACTTCTTCCCAAATTCATAGCAACGCACGTGTTTCTTACAGATAATGGAACGTCAGTCCGCTCACTTCAGCATGGAGAGAGTTACCTGGTTTCTCATGCACACACACACGGGCATGGGCAGTGGTTCTGTGTAGAAGAAGTACTACCCTTCACAGTTTTTGTAGTGGTGTCATCGACAGGGCATTTTCGCAGGGCTGCACATGCTAAAATGCAGGCTCTGCCCAAATGGAGAGCAATATCCTTTTTCGATTCTGACTGAGGGTGATGTTGGCCGATGGTGGACCCATACAATATTCCTGGGTGGAGATTAGTAGTTCGTGTAAGTTACCCTACCGCAGGTGACACGGCGAGATTCGAATGTGGCTACAGTACTGTCGGTCGCCGAAGAACGGGGGGGGGTCAGCCACCTAGCCTAGACCGTTCTTATTTTCATGTATTACAGTCTGTGCACGGTTGAGTCACCCCGTATACATTGGGATGCTGTGCTTGGTAAAATTCTAGCCTGATCGTTCTTCGGCGCCCGACAGTACTATATGCATTTTGTGTCAACGCTCCAGCCCCTACCATGTGGAAGATGTGACGCATGACGTCATTCCTATCCTGTTGCTGGCCAGCACGGCGTCTTCCGCTGGCAGCGGCGGCGCTGTGATCAGACGGCCGCTCCACCGTATAAGTACCAATGATCTGAACACACAACAAACGACACACCAATTTTATGTACTGTAAAACACGATATTTTCGGTGTAACGTTAATTTCGGTGATTTAGGTAGAGAAACCAGTCACCTAAAATTTAGATTGCACCTAAAAGGCACCAGGGTATGCACTGCATGTGAATGGAATGCTGGTCTCCTAATTCTACACTACACCTGAAACCTGGCAGGTCCCTGATACCGAAATTTGAATACACCTGAAACTACACACCGTGAAACCTGTCTAAGACAGCCGCTCAAGGGACCTTCAAAACACGGTCTCTGTTGCCAGGTGGTCTCCTTATCCAGGGTCATTTGACTGGAAATAGCATCCATCGGTCCTGGTTGCAGTGGTCTTCAGGAACAGGTGGTCGAGTGGTCGCCATACCAGGTTTCACTGTATGTGCTAGTGCAATAAGTAATTACGAGTGTGCTCACAGTGTGCTCACAGGGTGCTCACAGTGTGCTCACAGTGTGCTCACAGGGTGCTCACAGTGTGCTCACAGGGTGCTCACAGGGTGCTCACAGTGTGCTCACAGGGTGCTCACAGGGTGCTCACAGTGTGCTCACAGGGTGCTCACAGGGTGCTCACAGTGTGCTCACAGGGTGCTCACAGGGTGCAGACCTTGGCCATAAAAACGCACGCACGTCACGTTAGCCAGTTAGTTGTGGAACGCCAGTACCGTCGGTCAGTGTCGTGCAGTGTTATCGCATGAGCTGATTGTTTAGTAACTGCTGGTGTTAGTGGACAGTATAGCGTAACTTGCAGTTCCTTGGTCCTTTCTCTTTTGCACGTCAATACAGTAATAAAAAATAAATAAATAAACACCGGCTGAGTAAACCTGTCCAGTTGGCGCTGCTCAGTACCTTATCTCCCTGTATGCAGTAGGTACCGGCATAGGCATCGACGCCAGGCACCGACACGGTGCCGGGCGTGAGCTTGCCCACGACAAGACGCGGATGCTTGGAGCCGCAACCAATAATCAACGCACCTGCAGCAGTGTGTGTGTGAAGAAGAACAGTGCAGAGCTTTAGTGGGGAAAGAACAGCGCAGGGCAGTAGATTGTGAAGAGCCGGACAGCTGTAATAATAAAATTTAATACTGCAACGAGTGTGTTGCTCCCTACATGGGAGCTCGCGGTTTTCCTGCCAGGAAATCATTATAATAATTTGCAACTCGTTTAGAATAATGGCTTTTACTTAGTTTTACAGTTTTACGATGGCAGCAGAGCCAGTAGATGCATACATCGTTGATCAGGGTGTCAAAGATACGATTGTATGTCACTGTCAGTCCATGCAAGCGCTTACCGTCCACGAAGAAGCGTATATAGCGGTAGTACACAACGGTGTGGTACGGCTTGTAGAACTCATCCAGCGACTTCTCTCCACTACGATAGTACATTGTGGAGCTTACATAACAACCTGGGACACGGATTAACACACACACACGTAGACACACACACACACACACACACACACACACACACACACACACACACACACACACACACACACGTAGACACACACACTCACATACACGGTGCATGTTGTCAGTCTGATCGACTCTCATGCAAACCAAAAAAAGTTATTCAATGTGTCGCATCCCTGCGCTCAGTGACCGGACCCCGAAATCACGAGCGGCGACTGAATAGACGTGTGGCCTCATGACAAGCCCAACACAACCCAGGGGCCAACCAGTATAGTTGGCTTGGTCCAAGTTCAACCCCACACGATCAACAGACAAGGATTGTAAGCTTCATGTTGTGAGTAGTATTCAAATCCGAGCTCAAAGTAAAACCAAGACTAAGAGCAGAGACCGAGTCTCGACTGCTGTAGTAAAAGAGAGAATGAGAGCTTCTTTTATAGGGCATTTCAGAGATATGGCGTGATCATTGCTTACAATGGTACAAGGTAATTCCAGGAAATAGGAGAACAGGTAAAACCGGAATATGCGCAGCCAGTCAGCAGGATAGCAGAATACAAGGACGGTAATCATTCGAGAAGAAAGAGGAAGAAAGACATGGAGAGAAGGAAGACCAAATTGGGACGTGGGGAGCCCGCTCACACACGTCAGAGTACAATGTGCGTATATGAGGGTACCGGGTCACATTGGGGAGCCCGCTCACCCAACGTGCCATTGCTCAGCGGCTTCTTATGGGTAAGTTCTGCGGTGTTCTTCGCTTTGCTTGCGTGATACCCTTGACCTGGCGTGGTTCTTGCGTCCGTCTTGGCTCTGCACTCTTTGCACTTACCGTAAAGTCGCGGATAAAAGCCGGGCTTATAAGCACATAACTTCATAAGCCGCTTTCTGCATCAGGCTTTAATGCAAACCATGCTTATACATGTATGCACCATTGATATTTTTGCCAGGCTTGTATGCACATAGAACCAGGCTTGTATGCACATCGAACCAGGCTTGTATGCACATAGAACCAGGCTTCTACACGCGACACGCGTAGATCTACCACTGACTACCGGTATGGCGGCAGTTTTACTATGCACCGTACATAGCGCATGCACTCTTGACCTACCCGACCCGCGCTTGCATAGAAGCCAGGTTTCTACGCGCGACAGGCTTATATGCATTTGACCCGTTTGATTTTCAGGCTTCTATCCGCGATGTGCTTGTATGCAAACCCGGCTTTTATCCGCGACTTTACGGTAGCTCGGTTAGTCTTGGCTCTTTGCACAACGCACCGATGCATCGTGGAAACCTGTAGAGCGTCGTAGTGACGTGGTTTTGCACAAAGCCTGGAGTCACATTTCCAGGAAGTGAAGCACTTCCAGGAAACGTACAACGCGAGAACCTACCTGACCAGGTTCCGGCCTTGGATCACATGATGTGTCATGCCAAGAAGGCATGTCACCTACGTGGGAAAGCGCATGTCGCTCAACCTA
>NC_088643.1:18473774-18678774 GCF_964019385.1 Sycon ciliatum | reverse complement strand
ATGCCGACACTATGCAAGCCCACGAGTGTGGATCCATTGCCACCGTCACATTCACACATACGCGTAGCATCCCCCCCCCCCCACACACACACATGCACACAATAGCTACGGATATCTAGGCTGGTTCTTTCACTAACACCTAATAGCCAATGCTATCTGATGATCGCTCTGGTGAGTGTAAATTTGATGCCACAGCCCTCTCTCTCTCAATCACTTTGGTGTATAATACATGAAACCACACACAAGGGATCGCTTTTGTCACGTTTTGTGTATAACACTTGAAGCCACAGCCAAACAGCCTCAGATTGCTCTTGTGCATCCTACACCATGCATGATGTCCTGCTCACCGTCCGTGTCACCATCAGAGTCACTGGGGATTTCCCTTCCAGAATGCACTGAGGCTGCATCGTGGTGGCCAGAAGGCGCGGACTGTGCCGATGCTGCTGCTACAGCAGCCGATGCCTCTTCACCTTCACCACTGGTCTGTTCTTGAACTTCTTGCGTGGGGCAGGCGTCCTTTGCTGGGCAACTGGCCGATGGCGATGTGCTGCCGGCTGTACATGCAGCTGAGCTGTCCACCTCCGCAGCGTCAACGTGTCTGTCCGCTGCAGCAGGCTCGACGGGGTCGTTTGCGGTCGCTTGCGCCTGCGAGGCGGTGACGCTCGATGCCGACGCTGCTGCTGCTGCTGCTGCTGGGAGAGTGGCTGTAGTTGTAGCCGCAGGCACACGATCGGCAGTTGCCTTTGCACCGTCCTGACCTGCAACAGAAACAACCGGAAGACATGTAGGCATGCACTTCACTTAGCATGTCACCGTGTATGTGCAGAGCATACAGTGACAACCACCTGTCTGGATTATTTGAATTATTTGAATTTATTTCACAAATCAAATCCCCTCCCTCGGCCTCAATGAACACTGAATGAATTCGGACTGTCCAGCCAGGCCTTCCTCTGTGGTACACCCCCACTTTGGACGAAGACATTTCAAATTGTTAATGGAAGAAACCTGGTAGTGAATGCACTATGTATAGGGTAACACTACCCACAGCTCACGGTCAGATCTACTGATTTACAGAGGTGAGGAAAGCAGGAGAGATACCGTAATGCCGCGCACTAAAGCCGGGCTTATTCCTGTAAAAGCCGATGTCAGGGCTAGGCTTCTATTCGCATCAGTCTTCTATTCAAACCAGGTGTTTCTATGTGTGTCAGCACTAAAACCAGGCTTATGTCACGAATATGTGTCGACAGTGTATCTTGAAAAACAGGCTTTAATACAAGGCACTACGGTATGCGGTGTTATCCCGTGAGCGTGGGCCCGTGTGGCACCACTGCCGAGCAAAAGATCTCACCTCGTGCAGCAGTCTTGCCGCCACGGTGGCGCGACTCCACCTCCTGACGCCACTCACGGCGGAACTCCTCCAGGTCATTGTGTGGCCTCTCTGCGAGGGTGTGGCTCTCAGCCATGGCAATGCTCTCGACGGTTTCATCATGCGGGCGTTCCGTGAGGGTGAGACTCTCAGCAAGGGCAATGCTCTCAATGATTTCATCCTCGGCCTCCGCCATTGCAAGCTAATGTCTTCTTTCCTCCACTAATGCCACTGTACAGCAGCAGCAGCAACATCAGCAGCAGCAGAACAACAGTAGCACGAAAGACAGTGAGGACTTCTGAACTGGACCGAGGCGAGTGCACCCACCCCAAATGATATGATCCTCCGAGCGTAGCACAAACGGGTGACCGGCGCTGCATGCATTGAAGTGTAGAGTGAGTTTCAGCTAGGCTCCCCTCACACCATATTAGAAAATACAAAAAAATACAACTTCTCCTGCAGCTTCTCCTGCAGCTACATGTACAGCTCCTCAATGGAATCCAATGGGACGAGTCAGGTAAGTGGCGGGCGCTGTGCAGCCCTGGACCCGCGAACACTGGGATGCGAACTGCTGCGGGGCGGAAAATCACGCTCAGGCAATCAGATTACTGTACTAGGAACTTGCCAGCACTGTTTTTTGGATTGGATTGGTTTATTTAATGTCAAAGAACAAATAGGCAGTGTTGCCGTATTACATGAGATCGACTACAGGCACACAAATATATTAAAGGAAAAACTATAGCGGTCATGTGCGAGAGCGATCACAACGCCAGTGCTCTTCGTCGACTCCACACATCAAATGACATGCTGGAGTGACCGAGTCACCATGGTAATGGGTAAGGGTGATAGCCCTCAGCAAGAGTACATGAAACCCGGCGAAGTTCCGGGATATCATAGTTGGTGCAGATAAGCGGCGGGAAATGGCGCAGTGCGTACAACTGAGCTGCAGTTGTGCAGAAATAGACCTGCTGGAATCCTGCGTGTACGCACTACTAGTACATCACTAAAATAATGCAATCACGGAATTTCGCCGTGACAGCAACCCATCCGAGCTGCACTCTGGTTTTCATGTACTCTTGCTTTCCTGCACAGCGCATTCCCATGATCAAGCTGGAGGATGTCGGCGTCACGCTTGCAGAGAACCATCCGAAGTTGCAATGCCTGTAGCTGAGCAGCGACATACTTCTCGAAATATTCTCCCTGACTGTGACCAAGGGGCAACGGACTGTTGCACTGACGTCGAGTGATGATGCCAGTGTGGTGCCAAGCACACTTTGCGTACAGCACCAAAATCACGAATGTGTACGGTGCTGGGAGCACCACATTGTTCAACACCATTATCAAGTGTCGTACATGTATGTATAAAAAGCTGTGTGGACCCTGGCTAGCGCCAGACGTTACTTCAGTAACATCTTTGGCATAGCTACGGGACTAATATTATGTAATTGTAAACTCGGATGGTGAACCAATATTACAAGTAAAGAGAAAGGACCTATAAGTTACTAGTTATGACTAACAGTCCACCAAGGTAACCCATACTGACTCGTAACTTATTGGTGCTTTCTCTTTACTTATTAAAATTGTACTAGATATTATAAACACAGTAAGTCGCAGTATGGGTATCATTGGGTGAGCAGACCAATACTTTGGATGGTGTACATAGTACAGTGCATTCTGTTCTCACCTCAAAATAGCTACACCCAATGAAACAACAAATTCCTTGGAGGGAGCTGGTTCAAATAATTGAGTGGCCACAACTCGCAGCAGCAGTACAGGCCCCTTTAGGTCATTCACACGTCACCTCCTTGATACACGAACTGAGATTCCAGAGCACCTTGTATACTACTACTGGTGCTCCGCATTCATTGAGGTCGAGACAAAACTCACTGACAGCAAGAGCTAGTATAATGAGTGAAACAACAGTTACTGCAGATTCAAAAAATAAAAAGTGGCCTACATTTTCATCTCTTCATGATTATTGTCCAGATGTCAAGGAAATCAAAAAGCAAGCGCTCTGATCATCACACACGTGAAAGACACGTGGGTCGAAATTACTACTGCATGCATGCGCGCTAGCGCTAGCGAAATAATTCGCGAAGTCGAGTCCATAAGGCATAACTCGCTATCTGTGCGTGTGCACGCTAGCTATGGACTTGGATCTTGGACATACCGTATGTGATGTCCTTGCCTGTGCATGATGAGAGAGGTCTGAGGAATCAATGCTCAAGTAATTGTAATACAATCCAAGTATTTAATGGTCCGTTAGCATAATACTGTCAAATATGTCATGTTTGGAATAGCCTTGGACATGACAGATCTGATATCCACGGACTCCACCTTTGCCAAACTTTCCTCGTCAAGTCTAATAACTTTTACCCGTGTACTAGTATACGATAATACAAGTAAATGCATTGCATGCAGCCGCCGGGCCGCGTCTTTACCTCGGTCTCACGAAATTGCCCCCCCCCCCCCCCAATTATCTCATGTACAGTGTACTATAGTGTCATGTATAGATATCCGGCATACAGTACTATTGTGCAAGTGTAGCAAGAGAATATACATGTACTGTAAAACCAGAAAATTTCGGTGGAGATTTATTTTCGGTTAATTAAAATAAAACTCGACCTAGGATTCAACAAGCCATGCCATACAGTGTGCAAAAATGCATTTTTGGATCTGGAAAACTGGTTTACCGAAATTTTCGTGGTACCGAATCGTTGATTTTGGGAACTACCGAAATATTACACCACCGAAAATTCCCGGTTTTGCAGTAACCACCGGTTGATACTACAGTGCTGCTCAATGAAATCTGATTGCATAAGTCAAGTTAGCCAATCCAGCACCCGGTTCACGCCGCCCAGTGTTCGCAGGTCTACAGTGCAGGGCTGCACAGCACACTGCGTGGCATTGACCATGTGACTGCGGCGGCTTGATCGGATTTCATTCAACAGTATAGTAGTGCTAAAGGGGCACTCCGGCTTCATTTTCGACGCCGAGTTTTCGATGCCAAGACGAAGGTTGGTGAAAGAGAAGACCCCTCGAACAAGAACGAGTCTCCAGAAGCGATCGAGTCGAGCAGGAAGACGACTTTTGAATTTCGGCCGAGCGAGCGCTGATGACGTAATGAGGGATTAGCTTGCCAGTGGAAATGCATCTGCGCACATACATTTCACACACTTTTTGGCCAATTTTCAATCGAAGAGGAGGTTGTTTTCTATGTTCTCTCAACATCGTGAGCGATCCCGTCTTCTATACCCTTCCAGGTACCCTGAAGGTCCTCCAGAGGAGAATTTATCTCCAGCAAAGCGTTGTTGATCCGCTAAATTCGTCTCGAGACATATTCACCCAGTGCAGTGCTGACAAATGTAGAATGTTGAATCTGTGATAATTGTCGACGATGGACAGAACGGTTGATAGCCGCTGTCGCAGGGAAAGTGAAGCTGCTGGAAGTAACAACGGGGAGCTTGTTAGCATCACTTGATCAAAGCAGCTAGACGGAATCGGGGAGTACTGACTATTTGTCTCGCCCTCAGTTTAGTGAATTTTATGATCAGAGAATTATTCGATCAGGATCCCTTCTACAAGATGTGTAGTACAGGTGATTTCTGAACTTGACAATACGGAGACCGACCAGTAGACCTACCAACAACGTGTACCTGCAGGAAATTCACCCAAGGCTATTGCTAATGCTATCCTCTTCAGTGGCTGTTGTTTTTTTAGTAAAAATATGTTCACTTCTCTCAACATATTCCTGCATGGCAGCAAGAAGGTGCGCTATGGAATTCAACGCCACAATCTTCGCCCAGCTGTGGATGAAGCATGGTCAAGTCATGGCAGTACATATACTTGAACCAGATGAGAAATTGAAGTTCATTTGTGATGTGAAGTTTGACAGCCCCAGTGACCGAGTCAAGCGTTGTCTTTTGCCGTGGCACAAATTGTTGAAGAATCCGAGATGTTCTTGGAATTATGCACATGGATACTACCAGAAATAATGGTGGCATGAACCATTGTGGAATGGGACAGCTCACGGAGAATACTGGAAAAGCTCAAGTATCTCTAGGCGATTGTAAATCCTGTTCTGGCTTATAGCTTCGGCCTGCTGCGCCCGTCCATGTACAATGATGGGAACATGCATTTCTGTTTTCTACATATTTGCTATCTACTGTACTGTGGTATTACAGTTGCAGGTCCCTTATATAGAAATATGTTCACCCCCCCCCCCCCCCCACATACCCACATACATATGAACTAACAATTTCACTGTTGGACTCACCGGTGGCTAGAGAGCAAAGGATTAATTTATAGCAAAGAAAAGGACCAGGGAACTACAAGTTACGCTATAATGTCCACGAACTATTTCACTGTATTTGAAATAATTTTGTTTGATACCCTGAGAACTCTGAAACTTTGCAGCACTGTGGATTATATGTGGATACAACATTTATGGAAGGAACACATAGTTCAAATAATTATAGCACTGGATTGTTGAGATTGTGAGCACATTCCAATCAGTACTCTACATATTTATAAGCGGTGGCAATCGTTAGGAATAGGTCGTGAGTTGTCAGAGTGCTCTAGTATATGAGAGAATGTTTTGTTTGTCTAATCGACGGCTCGTTTGAAGCCAGAGTTGTTTGAACTTGCTTCAGTCGACTTGATTCTAGACAGTAGTCGAAGGAGTACTATGAAGTATACACCAGGCGTAGTCTGTAAGGTATCTCGTGAGAATTCTGTCGGTACACATCAGGTATCAGCTTGCAAAGATGGCTCCTCTCTGTTTCTTGAAAGCCTGTATAGTTGGACTGTGGCTCCAGCGATTCCCTTCTCAGAGCAGGTACCATACCCAATACGGTCAATGCATATTGGACAAACCTGTGTGCACAACAGAAATAGTGGAGAGAAATCTCTCAGCTCATGAACACATCAGTGAAGTTTGAACTGCCGTTGTTTGTGGCCATCAGTATAAATCTATCGACTATAAGAATAATGTGCAAAAAACCCTCTATAACTACAGCTGGGGCCATGGAATTATAAAGCATCTAACTTAGGGAACTGCCAATTCTGGTCGGAGTTGCGTTCGAGGCCTGCAATTCATGATGGCTATTGTATGTTGCATTGACCAGAGATCATATAAAACTTCCATGCCACATTGAAACACGCACTACTTTCGAGTACTTTGGTATCCCCCACCAAATGGGCATTCATTCCCGGGGTGGCAGGCGTCACCATTCGTTATGCCTGGATCAGATTTCATTGACCCCAACTGTCATGAAGAATCATTTTTACTTCGACTGGATTTCAGTACAAGTTAGTTGTAGAACTGCAGAATAAATTTTGTTGTATTTGGGCAACCATTTCTC
This sequence comes from Sycon ciliatum, assembly GCF_964019385.1. Taxonomy (NCBI): domain Eukaryota; kingdom Metazoa; phylum Porifera; class Calcarea; order Leucosolenida; family Sycettidae; genus Sycon; species Sycon ciliatum. The sequence continues at coordinate 18,672,045 of NC_088643.1, read as the reverse complement.
TACAAACGCTCTATTTGGGAAAGAATTTTTTTAATAAAATACATGTCCAAATTCCACATTTACCCAAATCGGAATACTTGATCACGTATTCAGTCCTACACGGAATGTTTAGAAAACGCCAGGGAATAGGAATTTGCTAACGAGAACTCCAGGCCAGGGTACTAGCATACGAACAGAAACAAGATAAAAACTCACCAGTATACTTGTAGTAATTCATGCCGGTGTAATATTCACGATAAGCAACGAGGCACCCTCCGATTTGGTGAAGCTGCTTTGAAGTCTGGTTGTTCAGGTGATACAAACGGGCTCCCTGTTGTTACTTCCAGCAGCTTCACTCTCCCTGCGACAGCGGCTATCAGCCTCTCTCTCCATCGTCGACAATTATCACAGATTCAACATTCTACATTTATCAGCACTGCACTGGGTGAATATGTCTCGAGACGAATTTAGCGGATCAACAACGCTTTGATGGAGATAAATTCTCCTCTGGAGGACCTTCAGGGTACCTGGAAGGGTATAGAAGACGGGATCGCTCACAGCGTTGGGAGAACATAGCAAACAACCTCTTCTTCGATTGAAAATTGGCCAAAAAGTGTGTGAAATGTATGTGCGCAGATGCATTTCCACTGGCAAGCTAATCCCTCATTACGTCATCAGCGCTCGCTCGGCCGAAATTCAAAAGTCGTCTTCCTGCTCGACTCGATCGCTTCTGGAGACTCGTTCTTGTTCGAGGTGTCTTCTCTTTCACCTACCTTCGTCTTGGCATCGAAAACTCGGCGTCGAAAATGAAGCCGGAGTGCCCCTTTAACAAGTCATAACATAACTACTACATGTACACTACATTATACACTTAATACGGGCACAGAATAATACAAACTACTTCAACTAGCCATGGCAACGTTAGTTCATGGCTGCCACCAAGAGTACAGTACATCACGGTGACCCCGGCCCGTGTCTTTTGCTGCTATACGTACACCGACGGCGCATTCGGGGGATTTCAGATTAGATCATACCGGTACTGCGAGCGGCTTTAGAATGTTGATTTGATAGGGAAATAATCAGTTTTGTTATCATTAAAAAGAGTAATAAAAATCAAATAAAAAATGTGATCACTATAAGAAGTGTAACAATCACGTACACAAGAGTGTGCACAGTGAAAAGCGACGCAAGGAAACTTGATGACAAGCGAACACCAGGTATCAGTAAAACCACCCTGACCCGAAGACCAGCAGCGCATTGAAGCCAGAGGTCAGGATGATGACATTGCACTGTGTGCGGGTACGTGAACCGTGGGATTCGGCTCGGTGGGAATGACACTTTGAAAAAGGCGGAGCGGTGAATGGAATTAATACCAAAATGCGCTGCCTATGCCACAGCCTAGCAACTTAGATAAGCAAAGCTGCAACTGTGCTTGTTCACTCGCTAGTTACAGAATCTGATACATGTACTGCTATTGCTGCTGCTGCTGCTGCTGTTTTCCCAGGCTGTACCACAATACCAGATTGGGCATACGAAGCAGGATGCTGGCAGATACAACTGGCATGGACGAGGGGCAAGCGAAATGCCGTCATGTAATGTTAACTTAGCTTGCCAGTCACCCGGCGGCACGGTCATAACCATTAGGTCGTGACTACACCGTGATATGACTCATAGTTCTCCCGGTGACATCATCCAAAGTACCATTCAGCAAAACCTCAATTTCAAAGGCCCGTTGGACTTCATGCGTTACCGAGGCCCGTTCCCGGCCGTAGGACTTCACACCGGTCACATAATGGTACAGCAGGGGCAACAGGAGCAGCAGGCATCTTCGTTCGTCCTCTTGCCGGCTGGCTTGTCGGACGACGACGATCGGCGTACAGGGCTGCCCGGCGGGCTGGAAATCAGTGGCGTCGTTTCGCCGCTGGCAAGGTCCTGTTCGCCGGAGTCCTCGTGGCCGCCACCACCGTCGCCGCTGGACGGTGCTAGTGAAGCCGGTGGAGATGATGGCCTGGTGGCGTCGGCGTCGCGCATAGCGGCCGGTGGCAGAATCGGCTCCATGGCAGGGCTGCTGCCTCCATCTGTTGGGTCAGCAACACAATCACCGAGCGCATACATGCAACATGAATTCAAGTCAGGCTATGTTGCTAGATCAGGGTTCAAGCCAAAGGAGGGGGGGGGGGGGGTGGCAGTGCCTCCCTACTCTGCTTGAGTGCCCCCGTACGTTACATTTTGCATGGCAAGACAGTTTTGGAAAATGAAAAAAATGGGCTATGGGGTAACTGTTTCGATCTGATGTTTTGTTGAAGTGCATGGAATGTTGACTTCAGATGCCCAAAAAATCACAGTCTCTAACATGTGTCATATACCGGTACTCCAACTGTCAACAAAAATACGAATTTTGGTTCTGACGGGGGGGGGAGGGGGGCTTCCCGATACTTACTGTAAGTCAACAAATATTTGGCGCATATTCATTTTCGGTTTTAAAACTGTGTATCTTTGTGTGTGTGTGTGTGTGCTTGTGTGTGTGTGTGTGTGTGTGTGTGTGTGTGTGTGTGTGTGTGTGTGTGTGTGTGTGTGTGTGTGTGTGTGTGTGTGTGTGTGTGCTTGTGTGTGTGTGTGTGTGTGTGTGTGTGTGTGTGTGTGTGTGTGTGTGTGCGTGCACAAATGTGTGTATGTGCACACAACACCCGGTTCAACACTCACCAAACTTGTCACTCTGGCCTGCTGTTGCTGCTGCTGCTGCTGCTGCATTGGACGTTCTCTCCAGCTCGTTCATGAGAGAGCGGCGATAGTCAGCACGTGCCTGCTCCATGTCACGCCACATATCCGTGAGCTTTGCAAACGGCGGCTCACTCTCTGGCAAGCCAGCGGGCATCGTTTCCTTGAGCTGTGTCTTCTCCTGCAGCTCGCCTTGCTCGTGCCTGTCCAGCTCGGCGACAAGCATCTGCAGCTCCTCGTGACTGTTGCCGGACACTGCCTGGCGGAACTTGATGCGCTGGCTGTTGGACCACTTCTGCAGTGCCTCGGCATCGTCGAGCGACTGTATCCTGCGCGCCAGTTCGGCCTTGTACTCCTGATAAACACCGTCCACGAGGCGCGTCCAGGCTTCCATCAGGTCCTCAGCATCGGGCCGGCACACGCCAGCAAGATTAGCTAACTTCTGGTCCATTCGCGGCACGTCGGCGACGCCGAACAGCTCGGCGTCGGACTGTAGCTGCTCCAGTGCTGCGCGGTCAGACGGAAACTGACGGACACTGTAACATGCTTTGTTTGACTCGGTCCAGTTTGCTAGTTCGGCGATGACACGCTTTCGCTCATCGAGAGCAGCAACAATAGCAGCACGATATGCTGTCTGCTTCCGCTGCAGCTCTTCCCATTGGCTGGCCAATGGCGAGCCAGGCTTCTCCGCCAATTCAGCATACTGGCTTTGTCGCGGCGGCAATTCCTGGATGAGGTACGCACCGTCGAATCCATGGAGACGGTCTTCCAACTCTGCACGCCTCAGCTTCTCCACGTCGTCTGCTTGGAAGCTGGCTTGCTTCTGAGCAACCCACGCCTCCAGAGAATGCCGGTTCTCGCTTTGTCGCGAAAGGCGCTCGTCCAGATGGGCCAGGCAGAGTGCACGCTTCTCCTTGAGGCGCCTCCACGCAGCGTCTGCATTCTCGTGGTACTGGGAAACGCTTGGACTCTCCAGCGTGCCTTCCTGGCCATACTCTTTGGCTTGATTTTGCACTTGGCAGCGTTGCCGCTCCAGAGCAGGTAGCATCTCCGCTGCTTGTGCCTCGAATTTGGCTTTGCGTTTCTGCACTTCATCCGCCTCTCCAGTCATGCCGTCCACATTCAATGATTCAATGTGCTCGTCGACCGCAGTGTTGAATGCAGCACAAGCACCGTCCATGGTCGTGATGGCGCTCTGGCGAAGGGCCGCCATGCGCTTGTCCAGGGCAGCCGCGTAGGCAGGCTGCTGGCGCGCCATGTCCTGCCAGGCATTCTCCAGGCGCTCCTGGTCACCGCGCACGGCATGCACCAGCTCCTGGCTGTTTGCCGTGGCCGCCAGTGATGACACTAGATCTTCAACTTGACTGCACACATCCGTCTTCTTGCTCTCCTTGCTCGGCCTGTCCTCGCTCACATGCTTCTCAAGTTCGGCCTTCAGCCTACACAGCTCACTCCAGCTGTTTGGCAAGTCATTCACCTTCTCAAACACGCGATTTCTCTGACGAGCCCACTCCACGAGATCGTCGGTGCTGCCGCTAATCGAGGCTTTCGTTGCCAAATGCTTGTTGGCACTTGCAAGTGCGGCTCGCAGAGAGGCCAGATGGTTGTCAATATCGCTCAACAGAGTGCGGTATTCCGCCGATAGTGTATCGGAGTTAGTAGCGTCAACGCTGTCCTCTTTCGCACGGGCTGCACTTTGGACATCTCCAGCACTGTCCAGCGCCGTCTTCAGTGCCTGGACGTCGTTGAACGGGATCTCTCCGTCGAGCTGCGCAACAAGACGCTTCTGCTCCTCAATCCAGGCAAGCAGCTCGGCATTACCGGAGTCTACCGCTGGCGGTTGCGATTCCTGCTGTGGTTCCTGTTGCTGCTGTTCCGAGTCATTCTGCTCAACAACCAGCTCAACAACAGGCTCAGCAACCGGCTCAGCAACCGGCTCAGCAACCGGCTCAGCAACCGGCTCAGCCGGCGGAGCAGCACTGCCGGACACTTTGAGAGGCTCGAGCTCGTTCCGCACGTCGAGCAGGTATGTGATGATGGACTTCTCGTCCGGCGACTCGACATTGACATCCTCCGGGTCGAGCAGCTGCGGGATGTTGAAGTGTTTCTCGCCGAGCTCGAATGCGCTGCGCAGGTTCTCGTTGGCGTCGCTCTGGCCGAGGGAGTCAAAGTCGACGACGTCCGGCTTGTGGTGGTGCAGCAGAGCGTTGAACGCCAGGCCATCTCTCCAGGACTTGGCCAAGTCGGTGACGTTCACGCCACTGTAACCGCCAGTGCAGTTCTTGCACCACTCCAACAGTGACTTTTTCAGGCTCCCGCTCGCCGAACCACCCTTCTGCTGGTGATGTTGAATGATCATCCAGATCAGGCCGAGTGTCAAATTCTCCTTACCTTCGAACAGGTCCTCCGCATCAATATTGATCAGCTTCATTTTGGCTTCCTTGCGCAGGTACTGCAACACAGTGTTCAGATTGGAGATGCGGTGCATTTTGCCTTTGCCCTTTTCCCGGTGCAGCTTGACTCCCGGATACAGCACACCAACCATCCGCTGCAGGATCACACCGCTGCGCAGGTCCTTGAACAGGTCGTCCACTTTCACGTCCGCCCTGCCCCGTACCAGCTGGGCATTCAGCCAGCGCGTGAATGTCTTCTTTTGTGCGTTCGTTGTGGCGACCGCCAGTTCAACCTTGGCTGATGTCGTGCGACGACCGGAACGGAGCTCCTTGGGACTTGGCTCGCGCAACAGTTCCTCATCGTCGCCAGCCTTCGCAGCCATCCTCTGTCTTCCTCTGGGCCTTCCAAATAATTAATTCAGCGAGTCCTGTGGGGACTGCTAACGGTCCCTGGCGTTCCTATGACTCAACGGAGCCGTCAGTCACAAAACGAATTAGAGAAGTGTAGTCAGTAATACTCCTAGAGGCAGTAGAGCACAGTGGGGGAATAATAATTACGACCGCTGAGCTCTGCTGCTGAAATTTCGCTGATGCGCTATCGCACTGCGATTATCCTTCCTTCTCACTTTCAGTGTGGAAGCTCGGCACAATGAGAAGAGTCTGTCTCGACCGTCGTCCAGCTTCTCAGCAGATGTATTGTGCCGTGTCCCCAGTTCTGAGCACGATGAACATCATGTCAGACATCGGGTCGTTGTGTATCGCCGTCCCTCGCGCTAGCGCTTGCCCACTCTCGAGTCTTTCCACGCTACTCTCCTGCATGCGGTGTCCTTGCAAGCTCGGCGGGCATACAACAAACAGCGCATAGCCATAAGTGCGAGCCTATCCCTGAGCTGCCGCAGTGTCGGCCTAGCCTATGCACTTCCCAGCGCCACGAGGTGAAATTTTCCGTCATTTGTCATTGTGGCACGCGATTCACGTGATCACATTGAGTTCTAAAAACTAAAGCCAAGTACAGTGTACCAGGTATAAAATAATTATAAAAGCAAAGAAGTACAACATTCGTTCAGGTCCCAGGCCAGGCGGGCGACAGGCAGTGATGACTGAGGACGATGTCATGTCATGGCAGTAGCGTTGATCCATGAAGCTGGGGCAGAAAGAGAGTCCCAACAAGAGATCTATTGCTGCTACAAGACATGATCAGTTGTTGTATTTTGTAGTTCCAATAGGGTAAAATACAAGCAACAACTGCGACACGTGGTACCCGTCCATGCGAACCGCAGGGTTGACCGGGTGACGGGTGCACCACGTGCGTCAGGTCGGCACTGTTGTGAGTAGTGGCCGAAACATACGACGCATTGATGGGCTTCGCTGTGTGACGCTTTTCGATGGTTTGTGTTGGCGATGTCGGACACTACTTGTTGCACGATTCGTACTACTAGAGCTCTTGATTCATTTCAAGCCATAGGCATTACTAGCCCCCAGGTTATCATTAGCATGGCTAGCTGTTGTCCGTGTTGGCAGTCGTTCGTCTACTGAGAGACCAACATGTAGATCATGGACTGGAGACGGGCTACAAGTCGCTAACCCAAGGCCAGGGGCTATGGACTCTTGGTATTACTATTAGTGTAAACGACAGCATTCGCTTCTAAATTTTTCGATAAAGTCAGAAGTATGGCATCGTGTGACTCCTGGCTCTAAAAGCGTAACGTAGGTGTGCCAAAGGACCTCTTCACCTGACTTGCCAAAGCCAGTGTTACATTGTTACATTGTTATGTAGACTTGTACGTGTACACGACGTGTACCGTTGATTATGGTTAGATTGACAGCGTGAAACAAGGTGGCTGAGGACACTGTGTTGGGTTATAATAATACGTGTAGTACGGTGTACCATTGTAGTTTAACCGACCGACTGCATCGTTACAGTCATATACACGAGCGAGTCACAATGGGGGAGGGTGCGAACGGGGAGATGCTGACTGCTTACATGCGCATGCGGGAGAGCTCTACGTCTAGCCCAGCTCTACACTACTGTAGCTAGCTAGTAGCTGAACTCAGATCTGCACTATTACAGTATTAGTACCGGTAATAAAAATAGACCAGAACATCATACACCCAGAAAGGACATCCGAGATGTCTACACTTTGTCTACACTTATTGTCTTTACCTCAAAGTCAAAGCGCTGCACCACACGCACCTCGTCATCATGCCTTGGCCTTCATGGTACATTGTACTTCTTGGGCTTGGGCTACAAGTAGCGGGCAGTCTTTCTTCCTGCCCAGCAATGGCAGCATGCATTCGGACCTGAACAGAAACGGCTACAGCAAGCCTATTGGTAAACGATCATGCTCATCACCAAGGCAAGACTGCCAAGACTGGCAAGAGTACATAACCCCGTTATCATGGTTATGACTTAGTGCTCGTTATGGTCGCACTCGATACATGCACACTGTAAACGGCAATGACATCATTGAAATGTCAAGCTTGCCTGCTTGGGATGGCTTTTTCAGCCACCAAAATGCTGCCAAGCCGCTCACAACTCTAATCATGGTATGCGTGCAAGCACTTTGTATATCTCTCAAATTATCATTGGAGTCATTTCCCTTTGAAAAGCCCGGTTTTGTGAATCCTGATGGGTAAGAGAGGAGGAGGTACTACTGTACTGTAGGTGCACGGTAGTCGCTAGGCAGGAGTCTGGGGTCAGGAGTGCCCGGATCCGGGAATTTTTTTACTGCCCGTCAACCACTGGTCAACATGTTCAATGCGAACCAGGGAGTCGCATACAGGGAGTCGCATATGACTCCCTGATGCGAACAGCCGAGCACCCGAAGATCGATAGTCGCTATGACCGACAACTGTACATGTAGATCATGTGTTTTGACTTTAATACATGATTGTACATATTGTTAGATCGACAGCACGAAACAATATGCGTGAACTATAACAAGGTTTATCTAATACTGGTTTTGAACCAGTGTTTATAGGTTATACATGTAATTATAATACATGTACCATGACTGTGCATGTATAGGCAGCTCAGAGTGACAGGCCGAACTGCATGACTTTGCAATGAACTGTCCAGACTCGGAACAGTACACTTACTTCCATTATTTATAATACTCTTGGAATGCAAAACTGCAAAGTACTAGTACGTGCAGTACCAAGAGTACTCTTGGTACTACAGACCAGCAAGAGTTGAAATAAGCTGCCTCTGGAGCTCACACTCATACGCTTGCAAGTATTTTCAGTTGGCACTACCTAGTATACAGTTCTATATATTTCCGAATTTGGGTTGTCTTTTTGCTTAGCCTTTGGTTCTTACTTCATGGTTTCACGGGATTGGCCCAATTGGTGTTGTGAATAAAACCGTTCTCAACCTACAGTCACGTGCACGTAACAAGTAAGGCGAGTTGCGCATTGACTACTTCAGAAGTGCACACTTTAAACATGTGTTGGTTGCCATCTCATCAGAAGGATTGTACTGGCAAAACCAAATGACGCGTGTAACACAATATGTATTGATAAAATAAAATTAATGATACACAAAATGCAGTAAGAAATGGCAATTTCAGTGTGACACAATGAGAGCTGAAATTGGCATTTCTTTCCTTCGCTGCATTTCGAGTATTTATAATTATAAATAATCATTCATTGTGTTACACGTTCCTTTGGCTTTGCAAGTACAATCCATCTGATGAGATGGCAACGAAAACGTTTATGGATATTTGAGAACCTTAGCCAGCGGTGTGTGTGTGTGTGTGTGTGTGTGTGTGTGTGTGTGTGTGTGTGTGTGTGTGTTGCACAGCTTGCCTTACTCATTACGTTCATATACATTATTTCTTGTCTCCCCGAAAACTTTGGCCTTCTGAAACAGCAGTCACATAAGCAAGTACAACGCAAGGTTGAAGGTAGAGAGACGTACAAATTAATCACGACACCCTGGCTGGAGCAGTGGAGACTGTGATGTGCGTGTATTGTGCGAGTTAAATAGAGGCAAAAGAAAGCTGCAGAGCCACCAAGAAAGCTGCAAAAGAAGAAAGAGAAAGATGTGGCAAGTACAACACACACACACACACACACACACCACACACACACACACACACACACCTTCAGGATTTTTAAAAGAAAAGCAGCAAAACAATCGGTGAGAATTCAATAGGTCGTCTGTTCAGTTGCCGAAGCAAAATATACTGGTACATACATGACACTTTTAAAATAATGCCACGGCACCAGGCGCATGTGCAGCACGTACACACACACACACACACACACACACGCACAGTGAGTCAAGGGCAGGTACAGACTAAACGGGCACAAGAATGAGAACGCTACGGAGCTGAACTACAAGCGTAGATGCATTGACGAGGTGGCTACAACAAGCTGGCTGGCTCTTCTCCCAAATACGAACACAACACAATGCCCAGTCCACACACTCACTCACGCACTCACACACACTCTCTCTCTCTCTCTCATATACACACACACACACATACACACCCGTGTCTTGAAACAACTGCACGGGAGCATTGAGGTGAATGCGAGACGTGACGGCTGTCACGTTGCTAACAGCATCAACACACGGCGCTGGATTGTTGATTCCAGGGGTACATCCTTACGCGCAGCATCAATGAAAGGATCCTGGACCAGGTTACAAGTACAACAGCATAAAATCGGGCCAGCCAAACCTCAAGATAGCCGTTAGCATGCATTGTACTGTGGCGGCACCAGTAGTGAAAACAGCAGCAGTAGCTCAATACAATTACTTCATAAAGCTGGATTCACAGAAGCATTTTTGCGATGGGATGCGCGATGCGACGGCCGCGAAACCGGGAAATCCCCGAATCGCATCCACCTCGCAGCTCACGCAACTGTGCCGTCGCAGAAGTTGAGCTTGGCGCATTATGCCCAGCTGATTAATCCCGTACGGCTTGCATATACGCAAGCACCGGCAGCAACGGCCGCTGCCACGGGAATAGAGAGCGCGGCAGCGCGGAACGAACGCGATTGCAGGAAAGACGTGCCCTGCCCTCCGTCCTCATCGTCTCCCTCGTTCACCAGCTGAGTGGTACAGCAGAACACAAACACACACAGCGGTATTACTACTGGTGCTAGGCTTTTTGCTGCATACCCAGGCCTGAGAAATAAATTGCCTTTCACACCGTTATTACTAAGTGTGTGTGTGGGGGGGGGGGGGGGGGGGGGAGGAACTGAGATTTCTACACACAGGTAGGACAAAACAAAAAAGAAGGATTCTCGTACATGTATATATGCATACTCTTTTCACCAACAGAGGCTGCACATCACATAGCACATCACATAGTGTAGTGATGCTTTGGCCAATGCGGTACTTTATACTTATAGTAAAACCTGTCAAGGCGACCACCTGTTCTAACAGACCACTGAAACCAGCACCGATGAATGCTATTTCCAGTCACATGACCTTGAACAAGGAGACCACCCGGTAACAGAGACCAGGTTTTGAAGGTCCCGTCAGCGGTCGTCTTAGACAGATTTCACGGTACTTACATACTGACTTACTTATCGACACACGCCCATCGCTGAAGTGATGATTGCGAACACGCTATGTTACAAAACAACTTGCTTATCTACACACGCTCATCGCTGAAGCGATGATTGCGAACAAGCTATGTTAGACATAGCAACTTGTGCTGGGATTATACCATTCACCAGCTTGCAAGGCATATGAATTGACCGCCACTAATTTTAGCCTAATCTACACCACACAGCTGATTGAAGTGGATTTTTTTCTGGCCAGCAAAATCCCTATTAGACAGAGTAACTCAGAGGACATACCATGTCAGCGCAGGCCAGGGTGTCGTCGGCAGTGTCGAAGAGTGTTTGCGTCGCCTCCTGAAGGCCGCTGGACTTCTTCACCAGGTCATTCAGATCCCGTTCCTGCAGTGCACAGACGAGACAATGAACAATCGGTACTCCGTCACAGCCACCACTTATTCTATCGTCCTACACGTACTTCTCTTTTCCTTTCAGACTGTTTTCGCATTGTTTCCATTGCTTGACATTTTTGATAAAATCATCCAATGTCACTTCAGCTCGTCTTCCTTGTTGTGATACTAAAAAGGCCTTCAGTTGATATTTGATTAGAACTTTGGCAACGGAAGACGTGAGCATTCCCGACTTTCGGCCCGGCCGACAACCGAAGAAGGAAACAATTACGTCTTTGCAGCTTCAAGGGGTGCAAGTGCCTAGCATAATTTGCCATCAGTTACCTTTCACTCACACAACGTGTAAACCGACAGCAATGAGAAACTGACTCACTTACTTACTTACTGAGGTGTGCGTGCGGTCATGTAACTAGAAAATATATTTAAAAAACACCTCCAGCTCCAATAGGGAGGTTTCGCTCTCCGGAATTACGTATGAAAATAACGTATGAACTGCACGGAATTTTCATACGTAAAAATCAGAGCTGTTGGGTTTCGCTCTACGTGATTTCTCCACGACTGCTAAACATGCGTTGTTGCTTTGGAGACGCGTTGGCGGCATGCGCCCACCGCATGCACCATGAACCGAAACCCCGTTTCCATCTTATTTTGCACGTGGTGTACCATGGTGTACGGTGTGTGTACCTTGTGTTCCGCGCGGCTTGAATGTTGCCATTGACAAATGCGGAAAATGCGAAAAAATATTTCAAAAAGTCCTACGGAGGACCCATCGTAGGCAAGAGCTTTCCTACGGAAATCCGTAGAGAGATTTACGTATGAAAGTTGCCCTCGCTCCCCGGCGCGTACGACATACGGATTTTCATACGTAATTACGTAGAGCGAAACCTCCCTAATGTGACCAAGTCACAGCAAGGCAATGCCAGTGCAGCAAGCGTGTGCACGCAGAGAGACAGACCGACAGACAGACACACATGGCAAACACACACACATACATACACACACACACACACAGAAAGACAGACACTCGGACAGACACACCAAACCAAACACACCTACCTGTATAAGGTTAATATTCAATGGCTGTCGTTGCAATTCCGTCAACAGGTATTCAGCCGCCTCGCGCTGGAACTTGAGGTGGCGATTGAGATTACGCAGGATTTGGCACACATCATCCAACCTGGCAATACACACACACATACATACACACACGCCCCCACACACACACACACACACCACACACACACACACCACACACACACACACACACAGACACACACTCACAACACACACATACACCACACACACAACACACACACACACACACACACACACACACACACACACACACACACACACACACAAGCACATAATATTATAAAACAAACAATAGGAGGACAGAGAAAGCCCTCCTATTGTTTGAACTAGCTCTACCACTCGGTATTGAGCACTCTCTTGGACAGCCTGGAACCCCTCTGTTTTATATAATAATATATAATAATTATTAACTAGGTTGAGTATAATATTATTATATTAATACCATATTTAATATGTCTACTTCAAGCACGGAATCGATTACAGTATAAGCGTACTCCAAGAGCGCTTCAAAGATCTAGAAGTACAGTTCTCCGTTAACATAAGCGCAGCGCTTATGTTAACGGAGAACTGTATGGATCAGCGCATACATGTTTGACGTCACACTCGATCACGTGCATACATGTGTAGAGCTAGTGCGCGATCCTCGAGATAAAAGTACAAACTCAGTGAACCAGAAGGTAGTACTGATAGCCTAAATTAGTACCAGTTCTGCACATTTCTGTAGCTGTTTAGTGAAGCTAAATTTTGTTTGCAGGCTCGGACTCCGAGTTTGGCATTTTATGTTTCCCCTTCATCATGAACGGACATGAACGAATTCCTGCTGCTCATTTAGCATCAGGAAAGAAAAGAATTGCCATTCCCAATTTCCCACTCAGAACAAGCTCAAGGTAGTGAAATTCGTATAGGAAACTTCAAACCCAGATGTTGTTAGAAAACAGCTGTAGAATTGGAGACGGACAAAGGCAAGAATCGAGGTGGCTGTGACAAGCGGTGGTTCAAAGAAGACGAGAGGCTCAACCATGGAAGGAGGAAGCAAGCGTATCGAGGCGTTAACGAACACACTCAAGAATGGATTCCTGAAAACGACGCCTGCGACAAAGTGTCACTGTGTCTGGCTGTCTGATTCGTCTGCAAGTGAAACAGATTACGATAGAGCGTGCTGACTGCCAGGGTTTCACCGTTAGTTTGGGTTGGTTGGGCAAGTTTCTCCGGGGAAACAGCTTCACCCGGAGAGCCACAACCACGGCATGCCAACGTCCACTGGCCGACTCCATTGACCAAATCGTCAATCTCGTCATGTACCTGCGTAAGGAGGGTACCGAGAATGCGGCAACGTCTTTGCATGCGACGAGACTGCTGTGAGGTTGGACCCGATCGGTGGACGGTGTATCGAGCCGCGAGGCACTAGAGTACAAGAAATTCAGCTCGGAATCTCTAAACTCCGTCTTTCACCGAAGATGTTTTCGACTTGTTAGAGATGCGACGGTGCAAACTATGGGCCACGAGAAGGTCCACATCACAGTAACGCTGCACACTCGGTACACACGCTAAATCTCCGCATCCGTCTGGCCACAAAATGTCATAAGCTGGTGGGTGGAATGGAGTCTCTTCGGTTCTATTTGAACTCTTTCCCCGCAGACCAAGCAACACTTTAGGACCATGAAGCAACATTCTGCTGAACAGTTTGCATCAATCAATGCTACTCTACAGGAGCTAGGGCAAAAGGTAAGCAAACAGTGCTGCATCCCAGCAATGTGACTGTAACGAAAGTGTTTTTTCCTCATGAGAGAATGTCCGAGAGGCCACAAAAGCCGTGCTTAACCTTGTCTCCAAATCCGCTCAAGTTTGAGCAGACAAGTGATTACAAGTACTACGACTACGTGCAAACACCCGAAGGCATAGAGCTACAGGTAGGTTTCTTTGGGGTCTACAACAACCATAGAAAAGGTTGTGTTGTACAGCGTACAAACACCATTGACGAAATGCTAGCCGCAAGTGCTGCTAAACCGTAAGCGGCCTCTCCCAGCTGTAGTGCAGGAGTTCTCCAGCAGCCAAGTCTTGTCATGGGCTGGTAGAGTCTGGATGGACAACAACCTACACTTTGTAGTGAAACCAGTCAGTAACAAAAAAGAATGTCGCATTTGTTTGTGTCGGAGGTGTCACCTCAATAAGAGACTTCCTTCGCCCACTCTCGTTGGGCAAGCAGTTCCTGGCCTGGGACTCATTTCGATGCCATATGTCCCAGGACACCAAGACTCACTGTGATCAAAGAACTGCACCATGTAATTAGTCTTGTCATTGGGCTGGTAGAGTATGGATGGACAACAGCCTCACCGAAGAAACCCTTCGCCGTGTCATTGAACCACTGCCGTTGCGCAAGCGCCCCCTGGTCTGGGACTCATTCCAATGCCACCTACCCCAGGACACCCCAGGACACCAAGACTCGCTGTGCTCCAAGAACTGCACCGTGCACCATGCAGTCGTTACGTGAGCTTGCACCAAGCACGCTCAGGCGCCTGATGTGTCTTGGAACAAACCTTTCAAGGCGGCAATTTCCAGGCTCCATGAGGACTGGATGGCTGATGGCTCTGAGAGAAAGAGAGAGTGTTCAGCAGGGGTGGCAACCGTTGACCGTCACCAATCAAAGCCTATCCACCGGTATGCCTGGCTATGGTGAAGTAACTATAAAGGTAACATAACACAACCTACAGTGGATAGTGTATGTCTGGGATAGCCTATCCGATGCTGCTTCCACGTGCATACTTGCTCACATGCCATAGCTTATTCTAGGCGAACCACGCCAGAAAACTACGTGTAGCGACTTTGTTTAGTTTGCATGCTTGACGCATTCTTGTGACTGATGCACCACATGCGGTGTCATACAGTGCCATGATTGTTTTATGCACACCGTGCTGAGACTAGCAGTTGCGAGAACACAAGCCATGGGGTAGTCGGTCCCTCGTCCCCCCTCCCCCTCTCACTCTCTGCTTTCCTTGCTGTCAGAAAAAATGAATACATACCATAAAGTACTGCGAGAGCGTCCCACCTTGATTTTACGGACAGGGAAAAGAAAATTATGGCAGAATGCAACTAAGTTTGTACGATGTGAAAACCACCGTGCACTAAGGGCACACTTGGCATGTGCTTGTGTGGAGTTCGCGTCCGCTTGAAGGAAACGGAGTACGGGATTGACTATAAAGAGCATACATGTACTTGCCAAACCAGCCAAAGCAAATCCCTTAGTCACACACCCAGTTTCCCTTAATTTTCACTCATTTCCCTTACTTTACTGGTTTTCGCCAATTTCGGCCATTTCCATTTTTTGCGCAATTTTTGAGCATTTTTGCGCCTGAAACCTGAGTTTCTTCATTATCAGATCGCCCCTACACGTGCGACTCTGTGAATGAAGGGCCGCACGGCCCTTGTCATACTACAAATCAACCTTTTCTGTAACACCCATGGTTCAGTTCCAATTCCGGTAGTTTTTCGATCAATGTCAAAAATCCCCGGTATGCCGGTAGTTAACCTAGTTTTCCGCTAGTATACCGGGAAAACCGGTATGGTTGGCAAGTTTGAAAGAGCCACATGTAAACAAGGCACCGTTGTGGACACTGAAATCCGTTCAAGCAGGCAAGGGGTGATGGCCTTGCAGCCACGAGCACTGCCGGTTCATTTTTACACGGGGCACGTGAACTACAGTGCATGTACTTGTACATGTACTCGCTAAAAGCAGTAAGGCCGCCGGCCCCGGTCATCCCATCGGATTTCAATGGCCACGCCAGTACATGTCGTGTGACCTACAGACAGGACACTAGCTCCACAGCAAGACCAAGGGGCACGGCGGTAGGGCGCTCTTCCATACTCTGCGGGGCTAATTTGAGCATTACTGGACGCAGTATTAAACACTGTATACCTGATTTGATGTCGATGCATTGCCCTTGCACTCTCCCTACCAGCGGATGCTTGTTCGGACGGGTTTGCCAAACGGCGCGCCCCTTCAGCAATGACGTGCCGTGCTTGACCGTCGACGACGCCCATCTGAAACCGCACGCACAGCCGTAAAAACAAACGTCAGCAAAGCACACCCGTGCAACATGACTGTGTTTCCGGAGTATACGCCACACTCAGTCAACAGGTTGGCGTGGCTTATAAGGGGCCGTCCGTAAATATCGATATTTTTCCAAGACAATTCATTTCTCCCCCTCCCCCCCCCCCCTCAAAATGAACATACACATGTTTATGCAGAGGATCGATATTTTCTTAACCTTTTGAGCACACGTGACGTTCTGACACAAGCAGTCACGTGCTCCTGCGTACACCAGTTACCTGGTCACCGTGCCTGCAGGGTACAACTTACTAGCCTGTTTGACCTTTTTTGGGTGCAGTCCTGTCACTAGAGTTGAACTCGAGTTGAACCTTGGTGTGAAAGTTGTTGCCTGCTGGCGTGGTGACCAGGTGATTTGGGCACCCAGGAGCACGTGACCGCTTGTTCAACCATGTTCGATTGGGAATAAAGGAGGAACGCTGCATTGCAGCCTTTTCGGACCAAAACCAATCGACTCAGTGTCCAAAAGACTACAACATATGGGCCAATCGCGGTCATCCGTGCTTTTATAAGAATGAAATGGCGCTTTTAGTGACATTTTGCATACAAATCCCCATCTAGTAGGGCGCAGTCACCCAGTTTCGGTGGAAGTGCGCGAGTTCGATTGGGATTCAAGTAGGAAGGGAGCGTCTCAGCTTTCTCGGACCAAGACCATTCGACTCAGCACCCCGAAGACTACAACTGGTGAAATTTTGATTTTAGCCTTAACTTCCCCTTTAATGAAGTGCAATCTCCTTATGAAACGTGACCAACTGCAACTCTAAAATCACCATACCGTAGGTTCACGTTGCCACGGTCGCACAACCTTGCCCTGGCTATGTTCACGAGGTTGACTTTCACTTTGTGTAGGTCTACACAGTGTCCATCCATAGATAGAGTTGGATTTTTTTTCACAAAGACGAGACGAACAGGGCCCAAACCCCCTCCCCCAAACGAACGAATATCTTCTCTTAAAAATATATATTGATATTTGTGGACATGCCGACAACTCCTAAAACGTTTATGAATCACATTTTTTATGGAGGTTTGCACATTGCAAACCGTAGTTAACATTCACGACACCAACAAGCCAAAGGCCCCATGGCAACCAGTAAACGAACCCGCAAAAATAATAAAAATTAGAATAAGAAAAAGAAAAAGAAAAAAATCAAGGTAGTGTGACATCGAATGCAAGGTTTCCTTTCCGGCGAAAGTCGTTGCCGAGGAGCATAGTAGCCTTCCCACAGTCGTATTCCTGGGAACGTACTGCCAAATTCAGTATGGCCTTCACTCCTGACCAGCAGCTGTCTCCTGCTGAGATGATTTCGGCTTCGGTCTCGTCGGCGTTGTCGGCCCACTCCGCATCTCGAGGACCGGATCGGGGAGCGTCTGATGGGCCATCAGACCAAGCCGGTATGTATTAGAATTCTGCCCGTGCTGAGATGCCGGCCAGTTTACATTGTAGATTCTGCCCTCGCATTCCCTGCATGCGTATGTCATGTGAGTAACGAATCCATTGCAAAAATTTGCAAGGTTGAGTTTTTTGATCTGGCGCTCCTACTTCCCGCCAAGTATGAGAGGCCCTCTGTCGATCAGCCTCTTTCTAAGCGGGTCAAATTAGGCGAGGACGGCGATAGCTTGTTGATCTCCGCCTCTCAAGCCTCCAAGAGGCGAATTGACTCCTTAGCTTTGTGGCTAGAAGCATGGTCTATCTTCACGATCATAGCTACTTCTAACGACCCGGCCTGCGCTGCTAGCTTAGCAGAACACCAGCTACGTATTGTGCAAGCCGCAGCAAAGTACCGCCTGGCTGCGGTGCTTGAGTATGACATCCGGGTTCGGCAATCGGTGGCTCGTGCACGCACCCCGCTTTCATCGCTTGACACGGCACTCTACACAGTGTGTTTCACGGGCCAGGCACTGCCCACGTGTTCCAAGTGCCGGAAGGTGGGCCACCTGGCCAACAATTGTCTTTTTCGTGGCTCCGACAGCCGGACGCTGCATGCCACCTCGGGCGCAATAGGTGGAGGAAGTGTTCACACACCCGGACAGTCCACCATCTGCCGCAAGTTCAATACGAGCAACTGCTCCTTCAATCAATGCCGCTTCAAGCACTGCTGTTCCTTCTGCCGCTTCAAGCACTGCTGTTCCTTCTGCTCTGGCACCCACCCGGCCAAGGAATGCCCAGCCCACATTTTTTTATACATTTTTGCATTTCATGATTGTTACATGGTATTATGTTGGCATCATTTGTTCTATTTATCGCATTGTTAAAACGGGGAAACCTTTGCGCGGGAAACCGTTGCGATTTTCGCGATAGGAGTGAAATCGCAAAAGTAAGCCGGCGCAAAACGTAGAGTTGCAGTAATAAAACTTACGAAATTGACTCCAATCGCAAACATGTCCAGGTGCAAATTGGTCGGCGCAAGCAAATTGCAAACTAACACCGGCGCAACAGTTTCCTGGTTTTACAGTAAGGTAACGACCATGCACAAATCCAACAACAGTACATGGTATGTTACAGTCGGACCTCGCATAACCGCACACATCCGTTTCCACAAAAAATATCCGGATAGGATAATCATACACATATACTGTATGTATGCATGGCATATGCTGTAAATCGGTAACCAACGATTTTCTTCCGGCTGGCGAGCGATCCGGATAAAAGAGGACCGGATAAGCGAGGTCTGGCTGTATGTTCTATGGAGTGTAGTTGATACTGACCTGTTTCCCCGTAGGGTATATCCAGGATACTTTATACTGAAGTGTTAAACAGTGTTCCGAATCCCCCTGAACTACAGCTGCACAGAGGCAGAGTGCGCCTTAACCTGTGATGATGCTCAAATGCCCGGAATGGGCAGAGCGTAGTTATGTTGGCTGATGATAGTTTTTTTTGCCATGAAAGTAACAACAAAACAGGCCTATGTTACTTCCTTTTGTGTACCTCTTGCAAACTACAACTGCATACGGTAGACTAAGAGAGTACGACAGCAGCTGGATGCCATTGTCAACAAGAGAAATATAGCTCACCTTCGCCAAGTCATCTTCAGAAATGGTCGCCAGCTGAGCAAACGATATATTGTTTTCCTAACCGGCACAGAAATCGAAGCGAAGGCGAATAAACAGAACCGATTCGCAGGAGTCACGGACACACGGGGGATAAAAACACAAAGACCGATCCAGTGTGGATGATGAACAGAGCAGTGCAGGAGATTCACAATTATAATATGAAGGTGCTCAAAACTTCAAAAGTTTAGATATCGGGCCAAAAGACCAGGTGAGGTGAACAGAAAATTTAGGTACAGAGAAGCAGTCCCTACTGGATGATGCGTGCCAGTGTTTGTGCTGCTACAGCGTATTGAAAATTTAGGTATGAAAGAGATGCACCGAAAGCACTGAAAATAGACTGCGCTAGCCGCTCACCTTGAACAACTCGATGAGATGACCGAGTCGTAGACCATCCAGAAATATCTCCAATTGTCCCACGGCACTTTTAGACCGATTGGCTTTCGCACTACAGATGCACACAGCACGCATAGCAAACGTGCTTGAGAAAAATTCAGCTCCAAGGGGGAGATAATACTTCACAAGGAAAAATCAAGATTTTTAAGGGGAGATGTTTCTTCACCCAGGGAAATCAAGCTTGCAAATGTTGAGCAACAGTACGTACCCCTATTACTGGACTTTTCAGTGCCCGTTCTCGGGTCTTGGAGAACTGATTTGAAAAATGCTTTCCGCAATCTTATAGCCCTTCAGTCAAGGAATCCTCCCTAAATGTGGCATGGTTCTCTAGTAAGTCGATCTTGAAAACGAATCGATAGAAAACGTGATTGGCTGAAAGACGGTTTTCACCGATTACACCCGTACCATAGCATAGGAAAGGGGTTGCTCCACACTGGAGGGACCTGGCTACCACTATTTATTACACCAAGTACCACGTGAAAAACAAAATGGCACGGACACTGAATGTACACAACCGTGGTACACAACCGTGGACCCTAGACTGATAAATATAATTATATTTTGAAGTAGACTTATTATTATTGTAGCTCACCTGCCACCATCATCATCGGAGACGTGGTCCAGCGGCTGGTGTCGCCGTTCGTTACGCACTTGCTCCAAGTAGTCGCATACCTGAGCAGCAACACATGTCAGTGCACGCCATAACAATTAAGCCATAGTCATGAAATTAAACCAGTCGCCTGTGTAATCCACAGCGTACCGTTTCAGTATTTCGTCCAGGAGAGGTGAAAGGGGTAGGGACGGTGAAAGAAATATAGCCCTCTTTTGAATAAAGGCAGCCACAGGCGCTTACAAGCATAAGCAGATTCGGTTTAGATTTTCTTTGGATTTCGTCGTGCTTCCGCTGAAGTAGTTAGACAAACACACACATGCACATACATACGCACGCATACACGCACACACACACACACACGCGTGCACACACACACACACACACACACACAAGCACACCAGTGCGTTCCTTACAGGAGTATGCTCCGCTGCATATGCCATGCTCTCGGCGGTCTCGGACGCGTTGTTCTCCTGGTTCAGCTCGGCACCAGCCAGCACAAGCACACGCACGATGGCCAGCTGTCCCTCTTGCGCTGCCCACATCAGAGCCTGCACAAAAATAGCAAAATTCCAGAATTACACGGTTACCGTAATGTTGCACAAACACCGAAGTAAAATGTCCCTGCATTTCACACAAAAAGACAACAATACGCCTTGCTTTAAGTGCACGCACTGGCTCGAAAAACAGTCCAGAATTTTCGTTTTCCATAGCAGACGTACTGTAAATCCACAAATCTATTTTCGGGCATTTTTGGCTTGACACTTTGAGACCAGAACATTGCTGCGATGGAAAATATTATTTGCACAATACAGTATGACAGTATATACAGGCAGGGGCATCACGAAGGCTACTGGCCACCAACAATGCCATTTTAGCAGATGTCGGGCACTGGGCAGCTGTGATACGGAAAGAAATAGATACAGATATTGACACAGACAGACACACACGGGAATCCCGTTGGCAGCAAACACTCACCGTGGTTCCCGTTAAATCGGCGAGACACACGGACGCCCCGTGCTGTAGCAGCATGCGGCACACGGCGAGACGCCCCTTGCGTGCCGCCATCATCAGCGGTGACATACCATGGCTACAGAACAACAACAACAGCACACACACACACGCGCACACACGCACAATATAGAACATGCAGTCATATCCATACAGAGACATACGCACTGCGCTGTCTTAATTTTGTCGACAGCCAGGGTAAATATATAAACTGAGATGTTGGGATTTGTGAAATTGTCAGGGAAGTGAACTGCCTCAAAAGAGAAAAAAAGCAAATCCCACCAGGACTCGAACATGGGACCTTGCTTGTCATGAGCAACAAGATGTTGCAATTTTGCTGGTAATATCTGAAATAGGTGGCTGTTCCGAATGTTGGAGCTTGCGCTTCCTGCCGACTAACTGACACTTGAGTGACTCGCGACTGCCGCCTGGGGCATGCGAGATGCACGTCGAACCTTCCACATGGCGAGCGTGCAAGAAAGCGCCGCTCTCTGCTTAAGACAGAGTCTTTTGAGGGAATTCACCCCTCCTCAGTTGAGCTTGAGTAGGCAAATGAAATTTGTGCTGCAGGAGCACTACAATACACTGCACTCAAGCAGCCCAAACATCACTAGTGATACTCGTACCAGGGAGTAGTAAACTACCGGTATTTTACTACTCCCTGGTGATACCAACTAACAGTAAAGCATTGTCGGGCGCTGAAGAACTGGGGGTCAGGGCTCTAGCCTAGCCCGTTCTTATTTTTAGCAAACACAGCAGGTTTGTTCTTATTCGATGGTACAGTCTTACATTATTGTACATTAATGCAGAGCTATACGTCCGAGTATACATTATAATTACGGTTTCCGTTCTTATCTGCAAAAAATCCAGCCTACACTATTCTTAAAAATTGGTGAAATTCTAGCCTGGTCGTTCTTCGGCGGTCCGTTCTTCGGCGCCCGACAGTACTGTAAGACTCCGTTTCCAGTGTGACACACACACCCAGTGAGTCCGTGTCACATATGAAGTGATGGGAACACTGACGTATGCAGCATTAAGCAGGGAGTGGTGCTTTCTTGCAGGTTCGCCAAGTGGATGGTTCGACGTGCTTCTTTGTGTGCTCCAGTCGTGAGCGCTAGTCAAGTGTCAAGTCAGTCGGCAGGAAGCGTGAGCTCAAACTTCCGGAGCGGAGGAAATGCCAAAATAAACAGGGGATAATAAGAAAGAGCAAAAACTTCAGGTTTCTTCAACGCCAAACATTGGCAACAAGAGTATTGTACATAACCCCGAGAGTGTCCAACTCCCGCATACCAGTGCCGTCTTGACGGAATTTCAAGTCGACGTTACTATTATACTGCATGCTCCTCGCCCGGGTGATTTACGATGCGTGCACTGGGTGTCAACGCACCACACATATTTCCTTGAACAAGTTTGTGCAGGATCAAAATGGGATTCGTCCGATACTGGTCCAGGATACGTCGGATGATATGCGTACAACACGTATTGCATCATAAAAAATTGATGTCACCTTGACATTCTGACAGGACAGCACTGATAGTGAAGTAGTATACTAGTTTGCTAGTAGTACTCCTGGGAGTTACGCACTCTTGCTTACACCAAGAACCTACCTGTCTCTGATATTGGCCTTTGCTCC
Source organism: Sycon ciliatum (assembly GCF_964019385.1). Lineage (NCBI taxonomy): Eukaryota > Metazoa > Porifera > Calcarea > Leucosolenida > Sycettidae > Sycon > Sycon ciliatum. The sequence continues at coordinate 18,649,136 of NC_088643.1, read as the reverse complement.
GCTTTCAATGAGAACCTTGACACTTTCCTGCACTCCAGTCTCCTGGGACGAGCTAGTATCGCAGGCTACCATTAGTGCAGTCTTCTTACCTGTTCAACAATACAGAGAAGGTTCAATTGCAGTGACATTAACAAACGTCGCAATAACCAAAAATTAAGATTTCTGAACATCAAAACAATCGGATTGTACACCGAAATGCAGAAGCGTGTTCAATGCCCATGCACTGTGCGTGTGCCACTGACCGCAATCGTAGTTGACGTTCGGCTCGAAGCGCAGAATGAGAGCCACCATCTCCGGCAAGGCACTCGACGCAGCACACATCAACGGTGACCAACCACCAGGCATGGGTGTATCCACAGGAATACGGCCATCACCGGCACCGGGTCCTGTAACGAACAAAAAACCAGACCGAAACAAAACAAAAACGATATCGTGGTGATGGTCGATTTTTTTCTTCAGACTTTTCCATTTTCCATTCTCTCAACTAGTGAATATGTGTTATCGTTTAAAGTTCAGTCATCAAAATAGCAGCTGCTGGTATTCGAAATTTCCGAAATTGGGCGTTTGTTATCCAATGGCCTAGAAATCTCTAATTTTGAGAAAAATCTGGGGAACTGCCTGAGCAAATATCCCGAAGAAATTCCTCAAAAAGCTCAAACCAAATTCGAAAAAGTCTAGAGAACTATACTTTTGAAACGCCAATAGGGATGCAGCTGAGCTCCTGTCCGCTGCCATATACACCACCTACGCTGGTGTACAGGCAACGCGTCCTTCAGCCTGCCTTAGCGGCTGATGTGTTGCAACCTGCATCTGCCTCATGCTTCGCCTGCTGTTGCAGATAACACTCACTACTATAATCTAAGACCATTTGCAACAAAGCCGTGGCTGAGTTTGGGAGCTTTCCAAAATTATTGACCTTTTTCTCAGGAAACTAACGTAAAGTACCGCGAGAGCGCACCGCCATCTCGTCCTTTCGTGGTCGTATTGTGGAGGTGGTGTCCTGTGTGAAGGTCTCACGACACGTACCTTGTACACACATTGCACGTCGTGCAGCCAATCCTTACTCAATTTACCTTGGAGCGGACACAAGCTCCACAAAAAAAAACCCTGATAAGTGCTACCATAGTACACCAAGGTCCGCACACCGTACAGGCGCTGTTGCACTCTCCCATACAAATGCCCTTTCCCTGGCTGTAAAATCAAGGTGGGGCGCTCTCGCGGTACCTTACACTTACAGTAAAAAGTTTTCGTTTGTGGGTGAGTGGGTCCGTTGGTTGAGGCCAGTTTCATTCTGAAAAACTATGGATAACTGGAAATAAATCTGAACTAGATTTCATACTCAAGAAAGGAACAAGCTTCAGGCTCTTGGAAACTTTTCCAAAAAAATCACGGTTCGCGTGAGACTCGGCTGGAAGCCGAGTTTTCCGCATCCGTAGGAACGCCACCACCCTCTAGGATCAAGGCGCAGATGCAGCTCCTAAGCGGTGGGAGGCGAGTAGATCAGACCCACCACAAAGTGGTCAAAGACCGAAATCCCATTCACTGCATCCAAACTTTTCCAAGCGTAACTTTAATTGCCTTCTCATCAGGAGGAATACAGGCAAAGAGAAACTGACCAAGCGCAATGAATTTTTATCCACGGAGATGTGATAGAAACAGCGCAATGAAGAGTAGTCAGAAACAACACGGTAAAATGCACAACCTCGTACACATACACATAGAAGGATCGACAAACTAACAAGTTGTTGACAACCTACTAAACAGCGTAGGGGTGAATTTTTACCGTAATCTGGCGCATACAAGACCATAACACCGAGAAGAAGGGCCTGAAGCTGGAACTGTTCCCATGGTTTTATATATCGATAAGTCGCTGTTTTCAGTCCTTTTTCGTTCGAATAATAATCAAACGTTATTCGAACGAAAATATAAGACCATGCATGTCCTTATATTTATTATGAAGTTCATGGCCCTATATGCAAGAGATGAATGTCGCATTACCGGTTGTAAGTCGACCCCGGTTATAGGTCGACCCCCGTATCCGGAGGTCTCAGTTCTGCTTTTTAACCCCTTTAGCGCGAGCGTCGTACTAGTACGACGCACATGAGTTGCATGCCCCACGGCCGTCGTACTAGTACGACGCGCGCTGTACACTGTACAGTGAACCTGCATCTCATAGTCGTGGGGTGCGTGTTGAGTCCATAGTGACTTGTTCAAACTATCGTAACTCACTCAATTCTTGGTCGATTCTCACAATCGAAACATGTATCTGCAAGAGAAAACTCCCAGCTGGCGATAGAAGCAATCGCCGAAGCGATGCGACTACCGGTTGTTGAGATATGCGACTCGACACGGCAAATTACAACTCGATTTTTTTGCGCGCTCTGCAGAACGCGTATTTTCCATCATGGATCATTTGTGCGCTACCTGCTGCCATGGAAACAAGATGCAAATGATGGTAGTGGATCCCGTGAGTCATCACAAAAAATTTGAGCTCGATACGAGCAAGGAGACCGAAATGGCAGCTGAATATTTGAGCTCGGTTAGTCTTGGCCGTGCTCAAGTCTGTCGAGCGCGTGGATGAAGTTTGCCAGACTGTAGCACGGGGTTTGGGTTTCGCTCCGAGCTGGGTTTGACACCAGTTTGTCCCTCGTCTCCAGACCTTTCCAGGAAGCTCAAGATCGTGGAATTCGTCCAAGGGAAGGTAAAGTTATCGATCCTTGAGCAGCTAGTACTTTCATGGGAAAATGCGACTTTTACAGGTGTTGACGTGGGGCGCGCTCAGGTAGCGTCGTGCTAAAGAGGTTAAAGTTATCACCCAACGAAGCACTACTAACTACTCCCTGCTACTAACACATCAACAAATCATGTAAACATTCATTAGTGGAGGGTATAAGGTCCCAATCCTTGAAAAAGGCCACTAAACTGGCAAAAATGTGTACACATGGTGCACTCGTGCATGCAGTGCAGGTCATTTTTTTAGGATACTGATAGTTCCCGGTTATAAGTCGAATCCCGGCTGTAAGTCGACCCCACTAAGGTGTAAAGGCATAGTGGTGGCCTGCGGAAGCGAAGGCTATAGCTTGTGTGTTTCTGAACATTCAAGTGATGCTAACGCGGATCCCGCGAATATTATAAGTCGACCCCACCCTTTCTCCTTCCATTTTTAGTCATAAAAGGCCGACCTACAACCGGAAAAATACGGTACAGTGGAGATTGGATATAACGACACTCTTTCGGGAGAAAGCAAAATGTCGCTATATTCGATCTGCCACTAAACCCGATCTTCACATTTAGTATGCAATATGTATATCAAAAAGAAAGAAATGCATTGTAGATATACATGTACATGATGGTACATGTGGATAACAGATGTGTATGATTGTACAGTCATGTGTCTTGCATGCATTGTTCAAGGTAAAGTCATCCCGCACCGCTGCACTGCGGCTACAACGTGCAATATAAAGCACACATGAGTGACCCGGAGGTCCGGGCACGTGGCACAGCCATAATATACCATGTTCCAGACATGCCTGGATTGCCAGTCTGCCTAGTACAAGAGGAAAGTCGTTATATCCGATGTATTTTCACTGTTTTTCAGGTCTTCGGGCACAAAAATCGATCTGTCGTTATTTTCGAGGTCGTTATACCCGATCTATAATGTACAGAAAGGACTTGCTAAACGACTTAGGCACCAGAATTGTGTCGCTAAACTCGATTTGTCGTTATGCCCAAGGTCGTTATATCCAATCTCCACTGTACATGGTTGTGCAACTTTCAAGTAATTTGTTTTTGCTTGCATGGGGTTAGGCTTCCTCGTGCAAAGAAAACAGCTTCAAACAAATCATCATCCCTCGGGTCTTCGACAAAGCCACGGACCTTGACACCATTGTTTCTGGTGCTTTACTCGAAGATACTTAGAATTTCAAATGATTGATGAAATAGAGAATGCGTCAAGCGGGAAGATCTCGCTGTGTTACACGGATATCAGTGTTTATCAACTGATCCTCAACGGTAGTGCAATGTTCTTTGCCGTGCCGGTTGGCACAAGCTACAGTGTCGTCATTTCTTCCTGCCGATGTCCATTCAGGGACGTGACGTACACGACGTAATGTAGGGATTTCGCCCGGCGCTAGGTGAATGCAATGCTAGCTAGCTGCACATTCTTGGGAGGGGAGGGGGGGGGGGGGGCGGGGGGCATGTTACCGGTACGGACTCTTCAATCTTGCTATCATGAATACCATTAGTGACAATATCATTTTTTTAGGTATTGTAGTAAAATAACATTTTCGTTCTCACCTTCAGAGAGAAGGGATTCTACAACTTCAAGTCTTCCCAGTCGTATTGCCATGTTAAGGCTCTCCAAGTCAGCCTGCTTAAGCCGATCACTACGACCACTCTTGCGCGTCCAGGGGTTTTGTGGTCCGCCTGAGGACAATTGGTCAGTGCCTGCGTGCTGTTGCTGCTGACCAGTATTCCGCAATCGACCTCTCCCGCGACCTGTTTGTGCGCCAGGCGCGACATCTCCCCACTTCCGATCTCCTCCATTAGTAGTGCCGGGAGCGCCAGTAGAACCGTCATTGCTCGTGCTTATGTTGGACTTGGGAGTAGTTCGTGGTAGCACTGGTACAGGGGGACCTGGAGCTACACGGACAGTGGGAACCATACACAAATCATCATCATCATCATCGTCATCGAAACCAGCATCTGCGAGGCGCTCAAAGTTGCCGAAATTAAAATCCATCGCAGCTCTTCGAGCTTCTTGCACCTCCTCCAAACTATTTTATTTCTTCTGATGTAAGAGACTTCCTCACCGGACCAACACAGGAGGCAAGAGGTTTTCAAATCTTTGTCGTTTGTACGACTTGTTTTACTGAGTACATGACATAATTGTCTCCCCCGCTATCATCATGATCGATCATAGCCTAGCCCTGTGCAAAACAGTAGTTTTTGTTTTTGATTTGCATTGCATTCAGAGCACGTGCGAGCGCGTACGTACTGACTGTACTGTGTAGGGAATGGGACTTTCCCTAAAAAGTAACTTTAGTTTTGCTTGCGCGAATTGCTAGGCCAAAACCGAAAAAAAGAAAAAAACGGCTCAAATAATTATGTTTTTCCCCCGATAGCTGAGTTTTAGTTGCGATGGTGACAGTTCCACGTCTGTGATCGATCGATCCTACACCGTACACGTAGATCTACGTCACGATACGTCAGCTGCACGCATCCTGGGCTGGAGAAAAACTAACTCCAGAACCTTTTACCACTTGATATTTTGATTCTGAACAAAGGAAGTGATATTATTGATCAGCAACCTTCTCTCATTCACATGTGGAAAGAAGGCTCTTCACTGCCATTAGTTTTGCATTCTCTTCAACTTCACGTGCTTCTGGCTTACCAAATTTGCTGACTACGGGCTCTCGGACGATTTTTTTGCCAACCTGTAATAAATTGCTGATCTTGATCACGTCTGTCGTGGAGTTGCAATTCTCTCTGTGAGGATGAGGAGCCTTGGCCTTGGTCTGCTGCTATGCGCAGCCCTCTGTGCTGCCGTTCCCATACCAAAGGAGAAAGGCCACCAGAAGAAAGAGGAGCCTGTGACCGGTGCTCCCTTGTCCCCAGAGCGCAGAGCAGAGTACCAAAGATATCTTGATGAGCTTATGACCGAGCTTGGCGGTGATCCGGAGCTGAAGAAGGAGCTGGAAAAGCTGTCTCCCGATGAGCTGGCAAAATTGATGGAATTGCCTGGCGGACACAAGGATGAACGCACACTTGAGGAGGAAGAGTGGAGAGATGAAGTGGATGAGCAGCGGAGATTACAGCGGCATCGCTTTGACAAGGAGAATGATTTTGACGAGAGACCCGACGGCCTGCATCTGGATGAACTGCCCGAGGACAATGCCGAAATCGAGCGCATGCTGCAGGAGCAGAACCAGAAGATGGAGAACACGGAGAAGCGTCACCACGACGACTTTGTTAAGTTCGAGATGGAGCGAGAGTACGAGCGCCGACAGAAACTCAAATCCCTGTCCGAGAAGGACCGCTTAGAGGCTGACGAGAAGCACCAGGCTGAGGTTGCAAAGGCCAGGGATCACCCCAAGGTGAGTGCATGTAGGCTTGCAGTGGCTTCTATCCAGCTGACAAGCACAGTGCTGGCCAAAGAAATCCAACCTCATGAATAAAGTAGTGCCGCATTCCAGTACACAGACCAGTATGCGTAGTGCTAGGGCTGCGTAGCGCCCGGCACTGATTTATTCATGAGGTTGGATTTCTTTGGCCAGCACTGTAGGTGAGATGCACAAACAGTTTGGAATGCATATCTTTTTAAAAGCATGTTCATCACTTCTTGGATTGCATCATTCGACTGGTCCAAACAGATTCAATAGGGCTTGAAAGTGATGACGTCAAAACGGCCAGGGAGTAGTAAGTTGACATCAGATTTCTATTTTTGGATCCACTAAGGTGTGACTTTGCTATTGCCTATGTATGTGGGTGCATAGCAACCCACTCATGTCGCATGCAGGTGTGACTTTTATTTCGCCACCAGTTGTAACCCCGCCCCCAGTAGCCAAATCAGTCAGTTTCACTGGCTACATCACCATGCTGTGGGTAAGACCGCTTGAAATGTGCTTGGATCCATACAAAAACTGGATCCAAGTGGATCCAGTTTTTGAATTTTTGAAATTGTTGCTATGCTGTGACGTAGCACTTTCAAGCCCTATATCATGCTTGCTACTCCCTGGAGGTTGTACTGGAGGGCTCTTGTCATTTCCTTGACCTCACCCTACATACTCGTATGCTCTTTTTCTGGTGTCCAGGTATTGTATAACATTTGAGCTGCTCGTCCTGGAAAGGCCTCGCAACCTAATCTCTCTTTGTTCTCTCTATCTATCTATCTATCTCCATATCTCTCTTTCTCTCTCTCGCTCTCTCTCTCTCTATCTATCTATCTATCTATCTCTCTTCGTGGTGGCGGTGTTTGTGTATATGTGCTCCTAGGTTCACCATCCTGGCAGCGAGCAGCAGTTACGACAGGAGTGGGAGGATGAGGGCTTCGACCCAGACTCGTTCAATGTGGAGACATTCTTCCACATGCAGGACCATAACCAGGACGGACAGCTGGATGCCGGCGAGGTTGAGGGCATGCTGGTAAACGAAGTCGAGAAGATTCATCATGACCCAGCTTCTGCCGAGTACCACGAGGAGCTGCTGCGTATGCGCCAGCATGTCGTCCACGAAGTCGACAAGAATCGTGACGGACTTCTGTCGATGGAGGAGTTCCTGGCGTCCACCAAGCTGAAGTCATTTGCTAACGATGATTCGTGGAAGGGGCTCGACTACGACGATGACTACACCGATGAAGAGTATGAGGAGTATGAGCGGCTGATGGAGGAGCAGCGTCGCCAGCATGAGACCCAGATGCAGGGCGGCGACGCGGGTGTTCCGCATGATATGCTGCCTGAGCACCAGCAGCCCGTGGCCGATGGCAACGTTCAACCGCAGCATGCCATCCCACAACCAGGTGATCACGAGCAGCAGCAGCAACAACACGAGCAGCCCCCTCATCACGAACAACAGCAGCAGCAGCAACATCACGAGCAACAGCAACCCCCTCATCATGAGCAACAGCAACAGCAGCAACCACCTCATCACGAGCAGCAACAGCAGCATCATGAGCAGCAGCAACCTCCCCATCATGAACAGCAGCAGCAGCAACAACCTCCCCATCATGAGCAGCAGCAGCAGCAACAACCTCCCCATCATGAGCAGCAGCAGCAGCAACAACCTCCCCATCATGAACAGCAGCAGCAGCAACCTCCCCATCATGAACAGCAGCAGCAGCAACCTCCCCATCATGAACAGCAGCAGCAGCAGCAACCACAAGCTGCACACTAGACATAGAAATACACATTCTCGCAGTGTTTATATCACCCATTGCCTGTGTGTGTGTGTGTGTGTGTGTGTGTGTGTGTGTGTGTGTGTGTGTGTGTGTGTGTGTGCCAATGTGCACATTGCACCATAATTATGCAGGTGCATGCTGCTTTTTTAATCCAGTGCTGTTTTGCTATGCTTTTATGCCAGTTGTCTGATGTTTCTCATTGTACGGATGGTTTCATTTTTCATTTGGTTTCCTATTCCGAATAGGGCTGGCTGTGTGCTACTGGATCGCGTGGAAGCTATTGACCCTATTGCTGTTGTGTTGCTCCACTGTCAGCACGAAGGCTTGAAGCAAACTTGCTTCGAGTCGTCAAATTTATCCCTACATCTACACTCTCGAGCCTGTTTGAAGCTGGCCGCGTGCGTTTTAAAACCGTAGTCAGTACATGTACTTGACGAACATTCTGTCACGTTGGAATTGAGTGGATGAGTGCGTTTGGAGTAAGTGATGCATCCGCAGGAGTTGAATTGGGTGTTACTAGTACTAGTGTACTGGTACCTACATGTGCCTGATCTGTCTGTACAAAGCAACGTGGGCATAATGATTTGTGGAATCAAAAACAGGGCGTCAATATAATGTACCGTAAAGTACCATTGGTCTGCCCCCCACGCCATGTCGCTTCCCAGCTGGATTTTCGGCAGGGGGGGGGGGGGGGGGGGGGGCGGGAATTAGATCAAGGCTGTCAAGTGCAGTACGATGTACAACAACGTAGAGGATCAGACTCGATGTGCTGGATTGTGCTCATTTTCATCCGGGATTGGCATGTATTGTGTACAGCAGTGCATGCGTCGGTTCAACATCGTATTTCGTTGTGTACGCCGAAGTCGCTTCACATGTAGAAAATCGACAGGGGGGGATCAACGGTACTTTACGGTATTATCCGTCATTGGTACAACTTTATTGTCCCTATTCCCGGTATCAGTAACCATTGCTGGACTGCATATTGCTCCCATACTCGTACAACAGCATCAAGAGTGGAGTTATGTCCTCTTGTCAGCATTGCTGTACAGTCATGTTCATGCAAACGTACAATCTTTCTGTGCGGTGCTGCACTCCAGTGCAGTATACATAAACCGAGGAGCACAGCTGTTTTATTTTGTCAAAAAGTGGAACAAAACGTGTACAGATGTTACGTGAATTACATCAAGAGTACTAGTATGATTGTACTCTTGATGATATGCTGACTCTTGCTTGTGTCAAGAGCACCTAATTACATCATCAGTTGAGACACGTTGGCAAGGCGGTGGCACAGCGATGCACTAGCGACTCATGCTGTATACCAAGTACACACAGCACCAAGAGTACATAACCCGGGGTTATGTCCTCTTGACAGCACCAAGAGTAACAGTTACATAAGCTCCCTGGCCTGGAAGCTAAACCACATTCGCTTCGAAATGAATTTGATATCCAGCTCACTGAATATTTCATGAAGAAAACACCAGTACATGTAATGTATTCTAAATGTTTGTAGACAAGCAGCAGAGTACAGAGTAGAAGACTAGAGACGCAGAGTGTCGTATCCTGTGTTGCGGACACATCGTGTGATAGTTTGGGGTTGAAAATCTCAGCATTGTACACGTACCGATACATTGTATACGTGCTGATCTATTGTTCAACTGGTTGAACTGGGAATAGTACTGGTCGAAGATAATAATTATAATATATTATTATTATTATTAAGAAAGGGTTTGCTCCCCACACTGGAGCTCGCGCTATTCCGCCGACTTTACTTGACACTTCGTATTATTATTATTATTATTATAGTTTTCACATACAAGTAAGCCTTTGCGGTACATGCACATCAGCTGTAGGATCGTGAAAGAAACACGTTTGAGAAGCTTCGAAGCACCGAGGCCAGGAGAATAGAGAACGCTGTTCCTCCTTTGATCAAATGCTATGGGCTACTAGAGTAGTGTCTTATTTTGTGTTCCAATTGACATACTAGTGTTTAAATTGATTTTATACTTCGTAGTAGTTTACTGGATTTGTTTGATGATAATTATGTGCAATTCATTCTGCTCGTCCAAGAGGCTTTACTACTAGTGTAGTGTCGACCATGGAGATTCCTAACAACAGCAGGGTGATGATGCCTGGGTATGTGATGACAGTGCAGTGTTGACAGCATGGGGGAGGGGCAACTCAATTGGAAAGCGAATAAATAATGGTAAACTCAAGATGGCTATTTAAGTCTGCACGGGCACGTGTCCGTTCAACGTAGCGTCGATCTCCATCCAGCAGTAAGGCTGGACGCTCATGTCTCCGGTACACAGCAGGCCGGTCGCTTGCGCGGGTTGGCCACTGTATAGCTGTATGCAATTGTGGCACTAGGAGGATCTGGCGAAAGGCAAAGGAAAGAGAAGAAAACAAAGATCTTCAGGGAAGCTTAGTTGGTCCCCGTTCCACTTTCGAAACTTTCACGGACGAGCAGCCCCAAGAATACAGTGCAGTTATGGGGAGCTGAGTTTTCATTGCCTATGGCCTCATCTCTCTTCGCTTTTGTTTTCGCTGTGGGCTCTCCTTTATCTTTGCTTGCTGAGGGAACATATGCTGGTTTGTATTCATGGGTCCCCATGACGCATGGGCCACGCGTACTCATCCGGCGGATATGTGTGAATAATAATAGTAATAATAATAATAATAATAATAGGGAGGTTTCGCTCTACGGAATTACGTATGAAAATAACGTATGAACTGCACGGAATTTTCATACGTAAAAAAATAAAAATCAGAGCTGTTGGGTTTCGCTCTACGTGATTTCTCCACGACTGCTAAACATGCGTTGTTGCTTTGGAGACGCGTTGGCTGCATGCGCCCACCGCATGCACCATGAACCGAAACCGCGTTTTCCAATATATTTTGCACGTGGTGTACGGTCTGTGTACCTTGTGTTTCGCGCGGCTTGAATGTTGCCATGGTCAAATGCGAAAAAATATTTCAAAAAGTCCTACGGAGGGCCCAACGTAGGAAAGAGCTTTCCTACGGAAATCCGTATAGAGATTTACGTATGAAAGTTGCCCTCGCTCCCCGGCGCGTACGACATACGGATTTTCATACGTAATTACGTAGAGCAAAACCTCCCTATTATGGGGCGCTGACAACCTTACTCTGATAATCTTCGTTTCCAGACATGCCCGTAGCATACACAGGCCACGCACATTGTCGGCGCAACTCACTTGTTGTGGGATTGACATGGTGCAGTGTCACCGTGCTCGCACAGCCACCGACAGACACGGATGCTATGCCACCTCGTTGCCAGGCACCACTGTGGAACTTCAAGAATTCAATCGGAACAGTTGCCTACAAATAAGCAGCACAACACACATATACAAGTACTAGGATTAAAGTCATGCCAAGAAACAAGCTTCGAACACACATGTGAAACATCTCTGCCATATGGATACATTAGTAACATTACAAATACAAAAACCCGGTTTGAGATGTCTGTGTAAAGATGCGCATACAGCTGGGTGGCCAGGTAGCCATCGTTAAACTTCACGTTATCATGCCAAAATTACAAAAACATTATACTTTTTGGTCGTTAAACTTTCCGGTTTTACAGTACATAACGTGTACTTGAAATAAAGTGCAACATTTTGCATGACACTAATTGCAGCTTCCTAAGACATTAACAGCTGCATTTCACATAAAGGCTTGTGAATGGTCCAACGTTTTGGTCATCATGACCGTCATCAGGAGGTCGCAGACAACCGTAACAATTCGAAATGAAATACTAACAAAACTGGATCACACTACAAGCAGCGTAGCTGCAACGCATGTGACCTACCTTGTGCGCCATACTTGCCGTCGTGTAACTACCAGCACCCACGACAAACATCTCGACACTGTGATTCGATGTACGCACATGCTGTAAGTTGTGGTCGTGCCCGGAGAAATACCTAAAAATTACACACAGCCACAAACAGCCAGGGAAAGGCCGAGACATCCAGGCTAAAACCCAGAGTGATTTCACAGCCACCACACAAACCCCTCTATGACTAGAATCTCACCGAAGAATTCATTTTTGCCACAGAGAAGGGAGTGTATCGTGCATGAAATATTACAGTCACGCTCTGTGAAATCCGACTCAAAGTATAAAACTGGCACCCTGGCCCCTGTGCCAGTTCTGATTACATCATTGCATTTGTACATGTGTACGTCCAGCCGCATCCGTGCAACTAACTTCCAGGGTGTCAACGGCCGTGCAAATTGAGGGCGCCAAACGTGCACTCTGGGTCGGATTTCACCGCGCACAACTGTACTATTGTAGCACTGAAGTACATATAATGCCATGTCTTCTTCTTGCAGCAATACAATACTTAGTGCAGGTGCCACCCTAATTTTACACAGTAGCACAGCCATTAGCTATTATCCACCTATGGAGAGCACCTCTGCTTCTCTCTCCTTACCTCAGGCAAATCACCTCAACTGGGAAATGAATGAGGCTGGTTTTTCAGTGTCTTTAGTAGGGACAGGCAACAACCTTTCGCAGGATTTCCAGCGGTCATACATTCGAGAATGGTCTTTGAATTGGTCATGGTCTACTTAAAAGTTACTACGTCAGGAAACGCAGTGTGCCGCATTTTAAAAACATAGGCTTCGACTCCTTACAGTGCTACGCCGTGGCGGTCCAAGAGAGGCAGGAGCTCTTGAACAAGGATCGGGTTTGTGCCTCTGTCGGCGACGCTGTAAACTGGAAGCAGGCAAAACAAACCACACGTACACAGTCACACTCTTTTAAATCTGACAGAGTAAGAACGTTTCCAGTTTTGAAACACACAACAGTCTTCCCAGATGCTTTAGATAACTATCGTACACCATTGACAGAAAAAGAATCTTATCTTGTACAGTGCACATGTAAGCCGGCCGTTTAAGACCTAAAGGCAAACTAAAAAGGGGTATGAAAAAAGGGGTAGTCGACTAACAACCGGGTTGAACTATATTATTGTAGGAAATCCAGGCCCCAAATATGGGGGTTCGACTCATAACCGGGGTCGACTTATCGCTCACAAAATACGGTATTGACTATAAATATCGCACCACACTGCTACCCAGACAGCCAGCTTTGCATGCCACGAAAAGGCCAGCAATGAGGGCGAGAAGACGTGAAACTTACTCGGGTGATGGCCGACTGCAAATATCCAGTCGGCTGTGCTGCTCGCTAGCTGGTCTGAGATCCAATCCCACTGGTCGGAGTCCCGCTCAGGAAGGCGCTTGAATTGACGAACCAGGCGATTGGTGTCCAGGAACAGTATTTGATATGTGACAGAGCTAGACCTGGTGTGCATAGCATCACGCAAGGCAAACCATAAAACAACAGGAGGTATTCAACTATTCATACCGGTAAGTAAACGGGGTGTGCACAGCACGCCGGTGTGCATTGATCCCCGCACACCCGGCAAAATTGCACAATGAGTGAGCGCATGTCTTAAAGTGATGTTTTGCTCAAATGTCAGGCACTTCTTACAGCGTAAGCATGCATATACAAGTAGACTATTAATGGGAATCCAAGTGTAAATTACTTGAAGTAGCTATTAGAATAATGGCCGATGGCTCCCCCATTCATTACAATTGGATTCACAGCCACATCTCTCCTAATATGCACGGCCTACAGCAGCAAATCTCCAATGCACTGACAGGCTGCCTACCGGATACCACAGCAACCCTGGCCAGGACAGGCAGTGCAAGGTTACATCAGAAACCAAGACGCAGGAAATAGGATAGGAGAATGTTTCATAAGCCCCAGTGCCGCCAAGGGCCACAGGCAGGTGTAGATTCTAAATTTGCAAACGACACAGGTACACATGCACTGCACAACTTACTCTGAGAGGTTCATCGAAAAGACATGGCTGTAGTAGAGCGAAGGCAGATTCCAGCGCCGGGACGTTTTGCCGTACTCCATCAACGGCTTGAGCTTACCCTCGTAGTCATGGTTACCCAAGGCCATGTACCAGGGAATCTGTAGCGATGGGTGAGAGAACTGCTCCTAAAGTGATGGCATAGCCGGGATGGAAAGCGTGCACAGCCGGCAGCAAGGCAGGCAGCATCAGTCAGTCCACTGTACAAGCAGAAATACTAGCAGAGAATTTTATTTTATCACACGAAGAGATGAAGCTACAGTGTAGTTGTAAACCTGATGTAAACCTGATGAGGCCGTTCGTGCCATTGCTTCTCAAATCAAAACATGGTGATAATGTGACGAAGCACAACGATGTCAATTTATACAGCATATTGCCGGTGAAATGGAATTTCATTTCATCATTTTCGTAGAGTTTTCAGACTAAGTGAAATGCAGAAGTAAACGTCGGTCTGTCCAGGGGATAGGACAAGCGAAGTTTGCCTACAAATCACTTGTGTGGCATACTAGCATACAGTTAAGCTCTTGGTTATACATGCACATGTAGATACGGGCGCCCAAACTGGTTCGGGCAAGGTTTTCATGTATTCACCTGCAACATTGACACGAAGAGAGTGGAGTTTCCTTGCCAACCAATGACAAGAGTATAAAATAAGCCTGAATGTGAAACTCTACTTATGGATTCTGGTCAGCGAATACAGTGTTTGAGTTACTTTTGATGATCCAAGGAAGCCATGGGCACTTGGCACCTGGTGCTCACCTCAAACGTGACTCTGAATCTGAAGTCGTTCACTTTCTTCACGCCGCTGGGGTAGAACGCGTCCCCAGGCGACAGGACTGCCACGGCGCTCAGTGCCTGCGCTAGCTGGCCGGACACGACACCCACGGCGCGAGACACGGGGGTCATGTACGGTGATCTTCCCCTGCCACCCCAGTCACCGATGACGAGTAGCTCACTAGTAGCCTTGCTAGAGCGGGCCAGGCACGGCGGGGCAATCGCGCTGGCTAAGCCGCCGTGGAGAAGAGTTGCCCGAGGAGGTTCCTCCACGGGCTCGAGCAGCCTGCCCGAAGTCATTGTCGTTGCCCATAGCGGCAGCATACCACTGCTCGTCCACCAGAGGAGGAGAGTAATGGATGATAACACAGCGATGCAGACAAGATGGCAGGCGTGGCGCGACACCACGGAGCTAAGCAGCCTCGGGCATGACGCAGCGCCGCTATTATTCCCCATGCCCCAAGCACTTGTGCAGACTAGTAGCTGTCAGTGTGGAAAGTGACGTCTGCGTTATGATCCCGCTACTTTACTTGCCAGCCGTCTGTTGTGTTGCCAGATGAGCCAGCCATGACCGTCACACAGAAAGTACCTGACTGCCACGTCACCCGGCAAGGAAAACGTGCTGGCCGACAGCCTGGAACTGCAAGAGCATTGTGCTATTCCCGCTGCACTGGGTCGTCAGTGTCTCCCGTAGCAAGTCCGGACAATGCAACGGACAGCAGCAGTGCAGCGTTCCTGGTGGCCCCGTGTATAAAGCAATGCTGATACAACAAACAACAAACAACATAATACAGACACAGCAGAATGAAAAACTGGAAATGGTGCAGACTGCAGCATCAAAGATTCAAAACACTGCATACAGTCACATCTCACTTGATTGCGCAAATTCAAATCCCTACCCCCTTCGGTGGAACAAGGTGGGGTGTTGTAAAATGATGTTGTTTTCTTGTGTTCATGGCTGCGTCTGTATTGCAGCTATCTGAAACGTCTGGCGAATCCGTCACAGCGAGGCTGGGATTCGCTGATCCCGAGCACCGTAGAGAAGTTATGTCGTGATCTGGAGGCACAGTTAGCTGCCGGAGATCCTGTCCGTGGCAAGTGGGGCATTGAGGCGAGCTCATCCGACTGGAATCTGTGGTGTGGCGTGCTGCTAACGATTGATGATTCCGAAGTTCGTTGGCATGCTGACCGTAGCTATTGGCCGGTGAAGTGGCGCTGAGTCAATGGAGGAGCACCTACTCGGCCAATAGGGATCGGCGAGTATGGCAGAGGAAAATCGTCGGAAGCGGAGGAAGAGAAGTTCCAGGAAGAGGTGCGCATGTGGATGGGCAACGGCTGGCTTGTCCCGTATAACGAGGAAATGCCCGGTTCACCTGGGGCTGTACTGCCGCTTCTCGCTGTGAGTCAAGAGCACAAGCCAACGACGCCTGTTCGGCCATGCCTTGACTACAGGTGCCTGAACCAGATGATCAAATCCAGTCATGGAGCTGACGCGCCAGCTACTGATCAAAAGCTCCGTGAGTGGTGCCAGCGAGGAACAGAGAACGTTGTTCTCGACATCTGCAAAGCGTATCTGCAGGTGCGCATGCACCCCAGTTTGCAAAAGTATCAAGTGGTCGTGTATGACGGCAAGATGTACACGCGCGGGAGATTGGGTTTCGGGCTCAGCATAGCCCCGAAGGTGATGGACACCATCGTGAAGTTCGTGACGCGTGACTTCCCCAACGTCGATAACTTCGTGGACGACTTGTTCATGCCGCGGTCCATCATGGCGTCTGTGAAGGACACGCTGGCTCGGTTCGGTCTGCCAACCAAACCTGCGCAAGAGCTGTAGAAGGCCCGAGTGCTTGGACTGCAGCTAAGCGGGTCGTCGGGCAATCTACGGTGGCAGCAACGAGACGGCGTTGACATGAAGCTGCCGGTGAGTCCCGTGTCGCAACGTATTCCAGTGGTGCGGCCGTATCATTGGGCACTACCCCGTGTGTTAATGGCTGTGATTCCGTGACAACGAGGTGCCGAAACCCGGGACGCAGAGGATGAGTTAGTTTGTCATGAGTCTGTTCGTCGTCGTCGTCAACAACAAATAGTACAACTAGAGGGTAAGCCTGGGGATGGAGGTGATCAGGAGAGGTGGGAGCGCAAGTCGATGGAAAGGAGGCAGAGGAGGTGGTGGGCTGAACCTGTGGACTGGAGCCCGGGACGGCAGTATCGCATGGAGCGTGTGGCCGTGGCTCGCCAGAGGCCAGTGGACGAGTCTGGTATCACCGACTGTGTGTCGTCCTTTGTTGTTCGTCTTGTTGTCTTGCTCGCTGCGTTGTCTGATCGTGTTTCTCTCGCTGTTCAGTTCGTTGCTTGTTGCTGTGTTGTTGAGTTTGGTTGTTGTCGTTCTGTTGCTCTTCTCGTCGTTCTGTTATTCCGTATAGTTTTGTTTAGTAGATTTATTTTGTGCTGGTCTGTTGTCAGTTTTTGTTTTGCTGTTGCTGAGGTGCGAAGGATCCTGGATGGATATGAGGCTGCAGGAATCGTGGAGACGGCATGGTTGGTCGTCCGTGGCAGTGGGGTCTTGCTCCGAGGAACGTGAAAGCTTGTTGCATGCACAAAATTTAATCTTTACTTGTTTCCAGTTGCATTTTTCGGTTTTATGTTTTTGGTTTGGCCCTGTGTCGCGGCCTGGTTTGATGAACGTTGGCTCCTGGTTGATTTCTGTTGCCTTGCTTGCCCGTTTGAGTGGCTTGGGTTTTTTGGCTTGCTACAGCAAGCCAAAAAACCCAAGCCACTCAAAGCTTGTTGTGCTACGATGTAAGCTGGTTATTTTTTGATTTTTCTCTTTGGCTGTGGTTCCTTTTGCTGTTGTGCATGTGGAACGTGGTGTCGGTTTTTTTTAATTTTGTGGAATGTCATCAAGGGGGCAGGTGTTGTAAAATGATGTGTTGTTTTCCTGTGTGATGGTATTCCCCAAACTGTCTCGTCTAGTCGCGTGCATGTGTGATATGAGCATGCGCAATTTTGTAGTCGAGAGTCCTTTTGTCAGTCTTCTTGTTCGTCCCTTTCAGTGTAGTCTTCATTTCCGTAATGTCAAAATATATAAATGTAAAACAAAACTAGTCTTGTCCTTTATGTCCTGCGTCCCGGGGAACGGAATAGCTGAGATTCCGTAACAGTGGTAAAAACAGTACATAAACGAGAGTGTGCAACTCCGCATCTATGCTGCATAAAACAAATCCCATGGCGAAGTTGTGGTGTTATAGGTCATCATGAGTCATAGATAACCCAGCAAATCACCGTTTTACGGATACGGTGAAGATGGGAAATTCGCGTATGCTTTCCAGTTTCTTGATCCAAGAGGGTGGTGGCGTTCCTGCGGATGCGGAAAACTGGGCCTTTGGCCGAGTCTCACGCGAACCGTGAATTTTTTTTTTTTTTTTTTTCCAGTTTCCACCATTTTCATGATACTGTTAACGTAAGTCAACAAAATTTTCGGCGCATATTTTATTTTCGACTATTTTCGCCCTGATCATATTTGGCCGAAAATTTGCTGCAGCCGAAATTTTGTTTTGCAAGGTTCAATGTGACAGTCTATACAGGCAACAGCAGTAAGACTAGTAGTGCATGCAGTACAGGCCGAACATTTTTTGCAGCCGAAATGTGTTTTAGCCCTGGGAGGTTGAAATTTGAATGGGCCGAAAATTTGTCGACTTACAGTAAGCAGCAAAACAAAAAAGGAAAAAAAAGTGTGACCCTGAGTGCTGGTCTCCATTACATCGTACGTCGTACTGTAACTACTGCAAACTGGTAAACGGACTATACATCGATGTTCTACCGAACTGGTGGATGGACGAGCATTCGTGAACTACCATCTACCATCTTTCCTTTATCCGTTCTTACCGTAATGTCGCGTATAAAAGCAGGTGCTTACGGCCGTACAAGCCGTCATTCAACCCGTGCTTCAAGATATGCTTCTATTCAAAACATGCTTCTACATGTCAACATTTTCAGTCTACACTGTACAGTGTACATTGTCACACATGTAGTGTGCAAGTACATGTGCTTCTATTCAAACCATGCTTCTGTGTTACGGCACGCTTTGGAAAATCGGCTTCTATTCGAGTCATGCTTCTATACAGGTCATGCTTCTATACAGGTCATGCTTCTATACAGGTCATGCTTCTATACAGATCATGCTTCTATACAGGTCATGCTTCTATACAGATCATGCTTCTTTACAGATCATGCTTCTATACAGGTCATGCTTCTATACAGATCATGCTTCCATACAGATCATGCTTTTATACAGATCATGCTTCTATACAGGTCATGCTTTTATACAGATCATGCTTCTATACAGGTCATGCTTCTATACAGGTCATGCTTCTATACAGATCATGCTTCTATACAGGTCATGCTTCTATACAGATCATGCTTCTATACAGGTCATGCTTCTATACAGATCATGCTTCTATACAGGTCATGCTTTTATACGCGACACTACAGTAACCAGGAGTGTGCAACTCGACGATTCCCTAGCCCACGGCGGCATTTTTAAATGACATCAGTCTTTCGCGGTTGTTTGGCTCACTAATGCCACCATGCGTAGCCGCAGCCAGCGATCAAAGTACACAACAATTGCAGATCGCAGCTACGGTAGTCAAGGCAGAACAACGGACGATAGATCGATATGTCCTGAACCTGATGAACTCTGTGCCGTATCTACAAAACAAGCACGGGAAAGCATATACACCTGGGCATACTTCTTCCAAAGAATGACGCAATCAAAAATTCCGCTGTTGGTGAATCCATTGCAGATCAAGATAGGGTGTTGCACACTCTTGGTTCTACTCTACTCTACCAAGTAGACAAAAATGAACCCATCCTAAGGGAGCATCTCATAAGTTCGCATTTTTTTCTAAACGTAATGCATTTCGAAACGGGGGTAGGGGGTAGCGCCCATTTCGAATAGAAAAATGACAGTTCGCACATTTTCTGGATGTGTACAATACTGTGCTGTGCACATGGTGCATGTGCTAGACCGCTTCAGCAGGGCCTAGGGCGTGTTCATATCATGGTGTTCAGGTGTAGATCTACCTAGTACAGTGTAGTACGTTCGCAGATCAGCTGAGCTAACCCTGCACTGCATGCAATCAATCACGCAGGCTAACCATCAGAGGTGTCAAATTTCACACCAGCATTATCAAACCGTGTACCTGGCCAGCTTTCACAGTACATTGTACAGTCTTTGTGGAGAAACTCTGTTTATGTGCGTGTACATGTCATTGGTTGTACTTGTACTCAGTAGATGCGGTACTACTGTATGCCATTCACTTCCACACTAGCAAAACATTCATGTACATGTACATGTACAATAGTAGATCTACATGTACACGGAAAATGTGCGATAAGACTTTCAAATAGTGGGGGGAGGTAGGGGGGTAAAGTCTATTCGAAATGCGTTACGTTTACAAAAAAAGTGCGAACTTATGAGATGCTCCCTAAAGCGGGATTCACAGAAGCTTTTTTGCGATGCGACACGCGATGCGACAGACGCGAAACCGGGAAAACCCCAAATCGCAGCCATGTCGCACCCCACGCAACTGCCGCAACTGGGCCATCGCAGGCCATCGCAGAAGTTGAGCTTGGCTCAACTTTTGCGATGCGATGCGATGCGACAAGCGATTTGGTGTACGATTTTGACCTTTTCTACAGCAAAGTTGTACAAAGGTGCAAGAGTTGCCTATAAATTTTTATAAGTTGTGTCAAACCGCGCGAATATCATGGTGACGTACCCAAATCAGCAAAACTTTGTCACATCGCTGACTTCTTCTGTGAATGGTATTTCGCGCGTTCGCATCGCACGCATCCATCGCAGATCGCGTCGCATCGCGTGTCGCATCGCAAAAAAAGCTTCTGTGAATCCCGCTTAACCCCTTTAGCGCGAGCGTCGTACTAGTACGACGCACATGAGTTGCATGCCCCACGGCCGTCGTACTAGTACGACGCGCGCTGTACACTGTACAGTGAACCTGCATCTCATAGTCGTGGGGTCCGTGTTGAGTCCATAGTGACTTGTTCAAACTATCGTAACTCACTCAATACTTGGTCGATTCTCACAATCGAAACATGTATCTGCAAGAGAAAACTCTCAGCTGGCGATAGAAACAATCGCCGAAGCGATGCGACCACCGGTTGTTGAGATATGCGACTCGACACGGCAAATTTCAACTCGATTTATTTGCGCAGTCTGCAGAACGCGCATCTCATAGTCGTGGGGTCCGTGTTGAGTCCATAGTGACTTGTTCAAACTATCGTAACTCACTCAATACTTGGTCGATTCTCACAATCGAAACATGTATCTGCAAGAGAAAACTCTCAGCTGGCGATAGAAACAATCGCCGAAGCGATGCGACCACCGGTTGTTGAGATATGCGACTCGACACGGCAAATTTCAACTCGATTTATTTGCGCAGTCTGCAGAACGCGCATCTCATAGTCGTGGGGTCCGTGTTGAGTCCATAGTGACTTGTTCAAACTATCGTAACTCACTCAATACTTGGTCGATTCTCACAATCGAAACATGTATCTGCAAGAGAAAACTCTCAGCTGGCGATAGAAACAATCGCCGAAGCGATGCGACCACCGGTTGTTGAGATATGCGACTCGACACGGCAAATTTCAACTCGATTTATTTGCGCAGTCTGCAGAACGCGTATTTTCCATCATGGATCACTTGTGCGCTACCTGCTGCCATGGAAACAAGATTCAAATGATGGTAGTGGATCCCGTGAGTCCTCACAAAAAATTTGAGCTCGATACGAGCAAGGAGACCGAAATGGCAGCTGAATATTTGAGCTTGGTTAGTCTTGGCCGTGCTCAAGTCTGTCGAGCGCGTGGATGAAGTTTGCCAGACTGTAGCACGGGGTTTTGGTTTCGCTCCGAGCTAGGTTTGACACCAGTTTGTCACTCGTCTCAAGACCTTTCCAGGAAGCTCAAGATCGTGGAATTCGTCCAAGGGAAGGTAAAGTTATCGATCCTTGAGCAGCTAGTACTTTCATGGGAAAATGCGACTTTTACAGGTGTTGTCGCGTGGGGCGCGCTCAGGTAGCGTCGTGCTAAAGAGGTTAAGTGAGAAATCTGGCGCTGGTCGGCTTAAAATTATTTTATAATTCCTAGAAAAAGTGTTTTGGGGGTCAAATGTAGGGGTGAGGAATGCACTAATGGTTGTAAAACCAGGATCATGTATGTCGTCAAGCTGCTAGATGATCCCCAATTCACCTATCGTAAGTCACAAGTTGCCTGTATGTACTAACCTGCAAGAGAAACCGTAGGACTATAACGTGGGCGTCGTGATATTCACGAGACGAAATCTTACTCGTGTCTGCACCGCTGCATGAAAATGACCTGCCATTCACGCTCCATTCAACATCTTTGAGTTGTGTTTACATCTGAAGTAACTCTACTTTCTGGATTCTGCCATGCTGATCTGCAGGACAGCAAATTCTGACTCTACCCCCAGTTGTAGATATAGACCTGTCTATGTTAGTTCTCCTTTGGCTTCTCTTTCACTACCATTCAACTCATGAAATCTTCTCAAAGAATCGTCCACCTGCATGCAGCGGTGCGGCACCGCCGGCGGCCGAGTCAACCTGACGACGCGACACGTACACATCGATCATGGATATCGACAATCAACAATCAAGAGTACATAACCATGATAACCCGGGGGGTTAATTAAATGTACTCTTGCAACAATGAATCATGATCAAAATAATTCAAAAATGAACGAGTCAAAAACGTCGTCATCGTCGTCCTACATACATGTACTCAGTGCAGTAGTCATGCCTCATGGTAGTACAGTACTCAGTAGTCTGTATTCTGCGATTCGGGCCTCTTCAAGGCTGTAGTCTGGACTTGAGGCTTCTCCTGTTCTCGTCTTCTTGCCTCTTGAGTCTTGGCGAAAGCATGCAGCTCCGGGCCTCCCTGATCACGCTGCCAATCGGCAATCCTGACAATAAATTTTCGTCATTTCTAGGAGTTTGGAGGTCGAGGGGTCATGACCTCTTTGCTGCACATGTACTGTAGAATGTAGATCTACTATGCTATGAAACACATGGAGCTACATCACGTACATAATTGTCAGGATTCGACGTTTGTCCACAAAACCGGCCAGCAGGGGAAGTTCTTGCTTCCTTCGACCTCGCAGACGAATGGGAGGAGAAACCTCAGAGAAGGAGGATGATACTCAAAGACTAAGTAGCTGTACTTGATGATCCGTTTCTGCGCTTTGCTTGACAAAGTACACTGTATGTAGTGTGAACTGTACGAATGATGGCTGTTTTGAAAGTTTTGAGAAAATAAGTACGGTGTTTGGTGAACTCAATTGCCTGGACAGTTTGGCAAAATCATCAGTCAAATGCTGCTTTGTTGTAGGAGTAGACCTGCCGGTACATAATGTCATGTTCAAGCGTGACCGCTCTGTCCAACCATGGCGGAAGCCGAGCTCTAGCCCGGCCCCGTTTGATTTCCTGGAGGTGAGGTCTGTGGTCGAAGCTCGCATCAGACACTACTGCAGCCAGTGCAGGCCAAGATCACAGCTCCTGGTGCTCGTTGTAGTCCTTGCACTGGTCTGCGCGTTTCTGTCAAGCGTAAGTCCCTTGTTTCAACACACCCATCGCCTGCACAGGAGAGTGAGTTCGCAATCTACATGGAGCGGCTTTATCTTTCCAGGTTTCGACTGGCTGGTTCGCTGCTGGTCGTTTGCAGGTGTATTTGCAGTGGAGCTGAAAATAACAGGACTTCCCCTACCCAGCCAGCCTGGCTGTGGCAGTAAGAATGACATCACCGGCAACACGCTCATCATCGGTGACTGGGGTGGCCAGGGCACACCACCGTACAAAACCTCCATCTCGGCGTCGGTTGGCAGCGCGGCGGGGCGAACAGCCAAGCAACTTGGCGTCGACAAAGTGCTTTCACCGGGAGATCTCTTCTACCCATACGGCGTGACCTCGGTGGACGACAAGCGGTTCCAGGGGACGTTCGAGGTGAGTGCACATTTCTGGTCTTTTCCGGCATATGTACAATTATGTACATTGCACATGGTTGTAATTCAGCCTCACGCTAAATGGGAGGGGATGAAAAGGAAAGGGGAGTGGTACAGGTGCACCCCCCCCCCCCCCGACATACCAAGTTCAGTTTGAAAAGTGCATTCCGTCTTCAGTTGAAGACTCTTAACCCACCCTCTTCAGATTTCTTACACCGAGTTGCTAGAACCCTGCACCATCATAGCAGGGTTCTAGCCAGGTCAAAATAGTAGGGGGGCGGGCATGGGAAAAGGTTACCCCATGACCAATTTTTTCCATTGTCCAAAATTGTCTTGCCATGCAAAATGTAACGTACAGGGTGAAGTCCCGACTTCATCCCTCACAAATGTGCCTTTATGAACCCTCTAGTAGTGACTATCGGCTGTATTTTCGTTGAATGGCGTGAAAAAACACAAAAATCGGAAAAATGAGAAGGGGGCGGCACTTTTTCACAGGGGGGCGCGCAAACGGAGTAGGGGGCGCTGCCCCCCCCCCCTACCCCCCTTTGGCTAGAACCCTGCATAGCATCTAACCGCCGGTAAGCACGGCCTGGGAGTTGGCATTCTGCACCACCCTCTGACTAGCTACTGGGTTGCTGCACGCATTCTAGCTGAATGGAAGCCTGCTTGCCTGCGGTTCTCCTCACGGCCAGTTTTCCTTGACTGTGCCGTTTTTATGCCCCCTCTTCACCCTGTATCATAGGAGCAGTTCTCTCACCCGTCTCTACAAGTCCCATGGTACGTTATCCTCGGCAATCACGACCACAGAGGTGAGGTTCAAGCTCTGCTGGACTATCACGCAAGGTCGTCGCGCTGGAACTTCCCATCTCGCTACTACACCAAGCAGTTTTCAATCCAGGTCACCAAGTGAGTTCTTCAGCTCGTTATCGAGTCTCCACATCCCGGAGTATGTATTTTGTCTATGAGTATAACTATAATCATGGAGTTTGACTGCACGGATTGCACGGATACATAACAATCATGATTATGGGGTTAGTACAGTGAAACTTCAGTAAAAAGTAGACCTGCCCTGGCTGTAACTAGGGGTTCCAGGATCTGGCCGACTGGGTTCGAGGACTTTCTCCACGCGCTACACACAAAAGTTTGGTCGCGCGATGACGGCTCATTCTAGGCCAGTGCGCTGGGATATCGTAAGTTCTGGAGGATTTTTGAAGTCACCAGTGGCTTCCTGAGGTTTTCAGCTGTCCAATGTGGGGTTCTTGATCGCCGTGCGGCGAAATTAGGCCATTGCAATCAGTCAAAGAAGAAATTGAAGGCGATTTTCAAGTCTAAAATGGCATCTTGGGGGATTCTTAAACCGATTTTCAGCTTCAGCACCCAAATACCTTTCGGAATCACCCGTGCCGGTGTTTTTCTCAAGCAAGGTAGAGCAGCGCAACAAAATTTGAGTGCGCCGAGTAGGACTAAAAGCACCTCCGACATGGCGATTTTTTCAAGAGCGAGGAAGAAGAGTAGATCTACACTAGAAACTAGGTGTTACCCCCAGCGCAGTCAGCTGATCGCGAGTATCAAGCAGCACGAAGACCAGGATTGCGCTGTGCCTAGTGAGCACGACGTAGTACACGATTCTGTACTATCTCCTGTTTGCGAGGAACAAGGAGAACAGGCGGCGGCTTGGATTTACGACTCGTGCGCTGGCGGAGAACAGTGAGCTGCCGTCATTACCGATCGAACTGGTTGGTGTTGGAGCTGATGCAGTATCTCTCACCATGATCAGCCTGATCCCAGCTCCCATCGACAGCGTCTTCTGGATTTGGTTCACAACTTGCAAGCTCTGCAGATGACGGCATCGGCAACATTGGCGTGTTTGTGACTTGCCATCCTTGTCCGCAATGGCCAAAGCCGTGCTGGTGACTTGACGTCCTTGTCGGCCAAAGCCGTGTGAAGAAGAGGGGTAGGTTGCCGAATCGAAGCGTGCATATGCCATCCGCTCAAGGCAAGGATAAGAGGCCGGCTGTAAACAAAATTTCATCTGATTCGTGTGAAAATGTATGTAGCTAGGTGGTGGCTATGCAGTAGTTTGACCATGTTTTGAGCTGATTTCCCATTTGATCGCCAGAGAAAAATACACCCATTTCGCTGTAGAAAAATGGCTATAACTTTCGAATGCCTGGACCGATTTTGATAAAATTGGTACCATTGGATTTCTCATTACCTCGGTGACATTGTCCAAGAACAAGCTAGCTTGAATTATGAATTTGAAATTTTGACTGGAATCCCTACTGTAACCTGCCATTGGATATTGTAACAAGTACATTTGCAGTGTGCTATATCAATCATATTTTAGTTAACCTCGGATGTATTAAAGGGGAAGTTAAGGCAAAAATCAAAATTTCACCAGTTGTAGTCTTCGGGGTGCTGAGTCGAATGGTCTTGGTCCGAGAAAGCTGAGACGCTCCCTTCCTACTTGAATCCCAATCGAACTCGCGCACTTCCACCGAAACTGGGTGACTGCGCCCTACTAGATGGGGATTTGTATGCAAAATGTCACTAAAAGCGCCATTTCGTTCTTATAAAAGCACGGATGACCGCGATTGGCCCATATGTTGTAGTCTTTTGGACGCTGGGTCGACTGGTTTTGGTCCGAAAAGACTGCGATGCAGCGTTCCTCCTTTATTCCCAATCGAACATGGTTGAACAAGCGGTCACGTGCTCCTGGGTGCCCAAATCACCTGGTCACCACGCCAGTAGGCGACAACTTTCACACCAAGGTTCAACTCGAGTTCAACTCGAGTGACAGGAGTGCACCCAAAAAAGGTCAAACAGGCTAGTAAGTTGTACCCTGCAGGCACGGTGACCAGGTGACTGGTGTATGCAGGAGCACGTGACCGCTTGTTCAACCATGTTCGATTGGGAATAAAGGAGGAACGCTGCATCGCAGCCTTTTCGGACCAAAACCAGTCGACTCAGCGTCCAAAAGACTACAACATATGGGCCAATCGCGGTCATCCGTGCTTTTATAAGAACGAAATGGCGCTTTTAGTGACATTTTGCATACAAATCCCCATCTAGTAGGGCGCAGTCACCCAGTTTTGTTGGAAGTGCGCGAGTTCGATTGGGAATAAAGTAGGAAGGGAGCGTCTCAGCTTCCTCGGACCACGATTATTCGACTCAGCAATTCGAAGACTACAACTGGTGAAATTTTGATTTTTGCCTTAACTTCCCCTTTAAAAGCAGCTATGAAGTACAGATTTTCATCATTTTATAGACCTTCAGGTTACATGTATGTTCTACTGCAGTTTCACAGCACATATAGAATAAACACCGGTGTCGTAATGTTTATGGGAATATAAACACTGCTATAAACTCATGTTATTTCTATAACTTTGAACCTTCCAAGTTGGAAGGCTGTTGGAGTGCGCATCCAAGATGTGCTAGAGCTGTTAGCCAGTTAGTTATACAACTTCAGTACCGTCGGTCAGTGTCGTGCAGTGTTATCTCATGAGCTGATTGTTTAGTAACTTTATTAATGCGATTAATAGCATACCGTATTATCTCTAATATAAGCACAGTCCTTTATTTGTTCAATGTACCTCCGCCCCGTGCTATTATTGGAGACGTTCCTTTATTGGAGACTGTTCCATTATTATTTCAACCTCATTTCAGAGGCTTGTTGCCATGCCAAATTCATGTCAGACTCACACATTTCAGGGGTTTTTCGCCGGTACAGATAATGAATTTACACAGTGTGCTTATAATGGAGACTGAGCACTTTATTTTTTGAATGCCGCCCCAAGGTGTTCTATTATTGGAGACGTGCTATTATTGGAGACTGTGCTTATATTAGAGATAATACGGTAAGTGAAGCGGACATTACAAAATGATGAATGAGAATACATGTATCTAAAATGGTTGTTCCTAATCGATTTTCTTGAGACTATCATCAGGGAAAAATCGTCTCACAATAGAGGCTATACGGAGAAACAAACTACTTATAGGTTATAGGATAGTGGGAAGTATACAAGGTGAAATGAAGGCGTGGAAGCAGGTGAATGTGATAGAGTGAGGAACTGTGAGGTGTAGGTGCATGCGAATGAATACGTGTGTAAATGCTAGGTGAAGAGTCTTCATTTCACTCACCTTTTGTAGTAGCTCACACCGTCGGAACACTCTCACATCTTTTCTTCTAATTTCTTTCGTCTTCTCTCCCACTTTATTTTTTCTTTTCACGCCTCACCTTGTATACTTCCCACTATCCTATAACCAAGAGTAGATAAACAAGAGTGTGCAACTCGCGGATGGGTTGGCCCACGGCGGAATTTTTTGTTGACGTAATCTTTTCGACGACGCACGCGCTGCGAGCCTTTTGGAGAGGTTTCCCTCGTGCACTTGGCCGGGCTTTACACTACAAGGTCGGTGCCCAGCACGTGCTCTCACACTGCTCTGCGGCAAAGTCCGCGTTTCTCTGAAAAAAGGTGACGTCAACAAAAAATTCCGCCGTGGGCGGGGGTATCTGGAGATTGTGCAGGAGAGATCCGGAGTTGCACACTCTTGTTTATGTACTCTTGCTATAACCTATAAGTAGTTTGTTTCTCCGTATAGCCTCTATTGTGAGACGATTTTTCCCTGATGATAGTCTCAAGAAAATCGATTAGGAACAACCATTTTAGAACCTTTTTTCTTTACTATAAATATATTGCATATCCTCTACTGTTTTGTTTCTTCCTACTTCCTTGCAGCACTTCCACCCTCTCCTATCAAATCCTGTTCTTAGACACACAAACGTTGCTGTTCGGCTTCTTCCGAGAAGCTGCGACTGACGAAAAGCAATGGAGCTGGATATCTTCTCGGCTCTCCAAGAGTACGGCCGACTGGATCATAGTGGTTGGCCATCATCCGAGTAAGCTTGTGCCCGTAATATGCGTGACATGTCTGTGCGTGCATCAGGGAGTCGTAAAATACCGGTATTTTACGACTCCCCGGCGTGCATGTGCATGTACCGTATTTCTATACATGTACTCCGGAAAATACGGTATAATATTATGTCGATGAGGGAAGGGGTGGGTAGCCCTGTCAGTTCTCACTACGCAAGGTATTCCATGACTATTTGCGAGATGGGAAGGAAGATATCTGTTTCACAATTAGATGGGGAACGGTAATTTAGGTTCAAATGCACATGGCTCAGTGCAGGAATCCACCCTGAGTGGGCTGAACTAGTACTGGTGTTTCTGTCAGAATGAAAAAAAAATGCCTTTGTCCAACCTCTGTCTTCTGTGATTCTTTTTCGTTTGGTCTACCAGTTTACAGTGTTGGCAGCCATGGATCAAGTTCTCTCCTGGTTAGGCGATTGCTGCCATTATTGGAGCGACACGGCGTGGCCATGTGAGTAATACCCACGTGCTTACTTGTATCAAGAGTACATAGCCCCCCAGAGTGTGCAACACCTGATCCAGCTCTGCATAGGGTGTTGGTGAGCGTAATCGGATCTTCTGATGTCATGCGTACACTCCACACCAGCGCAAGGCCGGTCTCGAGGCAGGGCACCGTTGTTTTTGATCCTAGAGTACCCGCGACTCCCCGGGCTCCCCTCAGATGTGTACGGTATTATGACGCAAAGATCCGATTACGCTCGACCAGGACCCTATGCAGAGCTGGATCAGGCGTTGCACACTCTGGGGGGTTTAAAGGGGAAGTAAGGCAAAAATTAAAATTTCACCAGTTGTAGTCTTCGGGGTGCTGAGTCGAATGGTCTTGGTCCGAGAAAGCTGAGACACTCCCTTCCTACTTGAATCCCAATTGAACTCGCGCACTTCCACCGAAACTGGGTGCCTGCGCCCTACTAGACGGGGATTTGTATGCAAAATGTCACTAAAAGCGCCATTTCGTTCTTATAAAGGCACGGATGACCGCGATTGGCCCATATGTTGTAGTCTTTTGGATGCTGGGTCGACTGGTTTTGGTCCGAAAAAACTGCGATGCAGCGTTCCTCCTTTATTCCCAATCGAACATGGTTGAACAAGCGGTCACGTGCTCCTGGGTGCCCAAATCACCTGGTCACCACACCAGCAGGCGACAACTTTCACACCAAGGTTCAACTCGAGTGACAGGACTGCACCCAAAAAAGGTCAAAGAGGCTAGTAAGTTGTACCCTGCAAGGGCGTCGGAACCGCACCGGCCGGGGCGGCCATGGCCGCCCCACTTTTTCGGCCGTTTTTTTTTTTTTTTTTTTTTTTTAGCACACTGCAACAAAGCGCGATGATCTCAGCGCAAACGTGGCAAATCCTTGTCCCCGATCGTGGTTTGTTGCAGAATCAAAAGTCCATGTAGATCTAATGGCACCAAATGCCTGGGAATGCTTGCAATTGGCTTCAATTGTTGAATTTTTTTCCCTGGGGAGGGTAATGTTTGTCCCCGATCGTAGCATCTTCTTGTTTTTTTGCAGAATCAAAAAGTCTTTCATTGTAGATACCGTACACTGAAATGGCACCAAATGCCCGGAAATGCTTGCAATTGGCTTCAATTTTTGAAATTTTTTCCCGGGAGACGACCCCCGGACCCCCCTTCCATGGCCGCCCCACCTCCAAAGTCCTTCCGACGCGCCTGCCCTGCAGGCACGGTGACCAGGTGGCTGGTGTACGCAGGAGCACGTGACCGCTTGTTCAACCATGTTCGATTGGGAATAAAGGAGGAAAGCTGCATCGCAGCCTTTTCGGACCAAAACCAGTCGACTCAGCGTCCAAAAGACTACAACATATGGGTCAATCGTGGTCATCCGTGCTTTTATAAGAACGAAATGGCGCTTTTAGTGACATTTTGCATACAAATCCCCACCTAGTAGGGCGCAGTCACCCAGTTTCGGTGGAAGTGCGCGAGTTCGATTGGGATTCAAGTAGGAAGGGAGCATCTCAGCTTTCTCGGACCAAGACCATTCGACTCAGCACCCCGAAGACTACAACTGGTGAAATTTTAATTTTTGCCTTAACTTCCCCTTTAAAATGTACTCTTGCTTGTATGTTACAATTCTGTGTGTTTTCTTGCACCAATGAGCAAGGGAGAGCAGGCATAAGTTTACTAGCTTGCTTTTAATTTAAGATGTTGCCCTGCATACATGGGAACTGCACTGAGTTCTGTAATGTTTGGGGTTGTGTGCTATTTTGCATCCGTGCCAGTGGATCGGTGCCACTGACACCCTCTCCAACCACCAGACCAGGTATCACATTGTTTCCTAGTATTGAGTGTTTAACAGTGGTCCACAGAAACAGAAATGTGGTTTGCGATCTGTTCTGCTTTGTTCTTCTTTTTCCTGTGCTCAGGTATTTCTCTGGTCACGACCATAACCTGCAGCATATCCACTCTGTGACGCAAAAGGTGGATATGTTTGTTGTGGGCTCGGCAACATTCAGCTCCAGCAGCACTGAACGGAAGGTAGGTGCCCTGAATAGCTGCTCAATTCCACATAGGTGTGCTGGCTTTGGTCCTTTGCGTACATTCCAGTACCAGTGGAAGCAGTTTTGGATTGGTCCGGCCATACAATAGCCCTTCACGCATTGTGCATGACAGGACCGCGGGAAGCAGTTTTTGATTGGTCCGGTAGTTTCAGTGCCTTTCATAGTTTGTGTATGATATGGCGGGTACACATGACCTCCACAGCATTAGTAGGTGTTGGTGGCTAAAATGTTGGTCCGGTGAAAACCTGACCAACCGGACCGGTTCCGGCGGCCCTGCATGATATGGCGGGTGCGCACGGCCACCGCACGTGTTGGTGGCTAAAACGTTGGTCCAGCCAGGGCCTGACCAACCGGACTGGTTCCGCCGGGCCTGTGTTCAACTGTCGAGGGTGATTCTTGGCTAAGTCAGTGGTACCGGTACTAAGAGCTCTGCTCAAATTTCACATCTTGCGGCTCCTCTACTGTATGCGCTCAGCCACTATTTGTCCACAATTGATACCGGCTCTTTGTGGCGCTATTGACAGTAAGCCTGTGTGTGTGTAGGGGAGCGGTCTGATAAGGCGACCGACCGCCTGTTCCAGAGGACCACTAGAACTGTGACCAAAGGGTGTCACTTGCAGGAAACTGGCCCTGGTTCAGTAGGGGGACTATTTGGACCATGTGTGGGTGTCCTTGAATGGTCGGCAATGACAGACTTTACTGTATGTTGAACCGTTTTCTCCCTGCACTTCGGGAACGGATACGATAATTTACTCTTTTTTTTATTCAAACTAAATTCTGATGATCCGCCTGGCGTGCGAGAAGACACGTTTGTACCTCCACTAAAGCAGGCCGATTGATTCCCTATTTCCCTGTACATGTATAGAGCTCAGTACCCGAAGGATTGCTGAAGTTTTGGCACGGTGGTAACTCCATGGGAGGATTTGCCTCGCTATCCATCAGCCTCTGCTCAAGTGTGGTTACATTTTTTGAAGTGGATTCCACAGAAAGTGAGTACAGTGCGCGAAATGAGGTGTTCAGAAAGGTTTTCATCCCTTGTGTCTGGAGGCAAACGAAAGAGTTGTACTTATTGTACTTGAAATTAGAAGGAAATTTTCTGTTAAGGGTAAGGACCTGTACTGTATAAGCAGAAATATTCGTCTGGAATTTAATTTCGTCTTTTTCGTCCAAGGAGCTTTTGGACTAAATTAAATGTAGGACGAATATCGATTTGTCCAGTGTTTCTATACACTCTTATGACCCATGGACGAAATTTTCAACCGGACGAACTCCTTTTCTTTGGAGTTGGACGAAATTATTGACCGACGAAATTTTCTGCCTCTACAGTATGTTACGAGTAACACATAGGTCCATACTCTGTACAATCATACTACTATTGCTCAACATCCGAGTTTTATTACATTTTTCTGCCAAAGGATTTATTCCCAAATCGTCATCTTATGTAGTGGAGAGGGTCTAGATTCAAGCGGTTGCGTCATTTCTAAGATGACCCTAGCACCTGCTATCATTGTTGCAGTTCAGTGAACGGCCTGTACTCTCTCTTTTCAATGTCAAACGTGTGTGCTCTCTTCGTTGCCATTGCTGTAGGTGACCCAACAGCGCGGGCAGTGTACGCGTATCGGATGGCCAATCCGCGTGGCCAGCCATCCTGCTGTGGAATTCCATCACCTGGTGCAGAAAAAAGTGAGAGCTTGAAGTGACTGCACATAATCAGCGTCTCCCCGTGTGACATTTCCGGCAGTAGATGATGCCACTAGAATGGCATAACATATAGCATGTACATCTAACCACATTGCGATGGTAGTAGGTTATTCTTAGCAGATTATGTATCAGATTTTTCTATTTAGGATTTATTGAATTTAAAATTTGCAACGGTAGTAATTCGAAGTAGTTCTACATAATTATTTGTTTTAATTACCGTAAAGTCTTGTATAAAAGCCGCACTTGAATAGAAGCCGCAATTTTGGGCCCATCAAATCACACATAAGCCTGCTTTTAGTGTTGATATACATACCTGTCTCATATAGAAGCCTGCAAAATTTCACCAAGAAAGTCATAGAAGCCGCCGCGGCTTTTATACAAGACTTTACGGTATTTGTTTTTATACTGGCACAAGTGTCATCATGTCAAGCTTACGGCCACTGTTATAGGTCCTCCCTCGTTAGTAGATAATTTCTGAACCATCAAATAAATTAATTACCCGCTGATACCCACTCAATTAGAAGCCTCTCTCGAATATAAGCCCCTCTTGAATAATGCACCCACCTCCCCCTGCAACAACCATTTTGAATTAATACAAGCCCCTCTTGAATAGAAGCGCAGACTTTTCAGTTTTCACGAAGCAATGGGTGACAGCTTTGATTCAAAAAATTGCGCACGAATATCATCTGTGGCAGATAGATTACCTTGTGTCTTTCTAACAAACTATATTGTAATCGGTGAACAATTTCGCCACGTTTTGCCAGGGAATCTCAGATTTCTATTTACTAACGGGGTTTCAGTCCCAGCATCTAGGTACATCCATATATTCATGTAGTTTTGTTGAAAAATACTAGATGCGCTTCCAAGTTAGTAGGCTGCATGCTAGCGTTATTATGCTCAGATTTTTTTCAGTTTCGGTTGACTGGAGGAAACGTGCTCAGAATGCTGTAGTGATGCTTGCACATGAGTCATTGACATAGTCAATGTGGTAGCATGACTCAGTTGCCGCATTCACGGTCTTTCCGGCTGGCTGCTTGCATTGTTACTTTCCTTACCATGGTATGGCGCTGGCTCCTGCTGACCTCTGCTTGCTGTTGCCTGCTCGATCCTTCTCTTCGCAGCTGCTCGCTGGAAAAAAGACGTTAGCGTAGTATAAGTTCACTGAACTTGCCAGATATCGAAGAGGTTTTTGGATCAGCTTAGAGTAGCTCGGACTTGAATAGACTTTGTTCATGATAGGAGTTCCGCTTCCGCCTAGTGTACAGTGCATTTCAAAACTATAGACGCGTAGGGTTTTTGAAATATTTCAAATTTGGCTGGAACTTTTTGAGAATACTTTTCGGAATATTGCTCAGGATCGCTCCACAATTACTCTCATATAGTTTCTAAAGGATTGGATAACAGACGCCCAATTTGGAAAAATTTATGCACAAAGTGATCACAGATTCTATGTGGTATACTAGTAGATGCTGGCATAACGGTTTTTGCCTAGGTACGCGTCTATAGTTTTGAAATGGACTGTAGTCATGATTCTCTGTTTCCTCAATCCAAAATAACAAGAGGCCTGACTCAACTCATGCACAGCAACTAAAACCCGCCAAGTCCAGGCTAGATGCATAACATAACACAATATGCCATAGTGACTATCATGGATGTCTGGGGTGGCCAAGAAGTACAACAGCGCATACGATAATTATGTAGATGTGGACACTAACAGTACATGTAACACCGCCCAAGCGGACTTATCCGCTTGAGCCGGGTTTGGCCAGTTCCCTGAGTTGCAGCCTTTCTTCTCACCTACTTTTGCTTTGTCTTTCTATGTTTTACTCAGTACCGGACCTGAGGGTTCCCCCCACCCTAGTTTCTCTGTGCTTTGGGTCTGAGGTCCGCCTGGGGGGGGGATGACCATCACCAACTTGAGGGCAGGCACACATTGACTTCGTGCCAACTGGCTTGGGATACTGGTAACCATGACAACAAGAGTTCATAACCCCCATGAATGTTATGAACTCTTGATGATAACTGACACGTACTAGTAGCCGTAGGACCGCTGAGAATAGCCGGCCACGACACAACGTGGGTGCTGAGTCCTTGCAATCGGTTTAGTCAGTGGCTCTGAGCTCAGCCAAGGCCAAGGAGACCTACCCTTGAAAGGCGAAACAGCTAGCTGTCCGGGGGAGAGGTCACGATGTGTACTCTCGGTAGCCTCGGATTCTACCAAAAGTACCATGGCCCGGACTTGACATATGAATGAGTAGATCTACGGTTTTTTATCTCTAATATAAGCACGGTCCTTTATTTTTTCAATGTACCTCCGCCCCGTGCTATTAATCAACCTCATTTCACACACTGAGGCATGTTGCCATGCCAAATTCATGTCAGACGCACACATTTCAGGGTTTTTTTCGCACGTACAGATAATGAATTTACACAGTGTACTTATAATGGAAACTGAGCACTTTATTTTTTGAATGCCGCCCAAGGTGTTTTATTATTGGAGACGTGCTATTATGAGACTGTGCTTATAATACGGTAAGTAGATCTAGTACGAGTCGTAGATCTACAGAGTACAGTACGTACACCCTGGCCTGGTCAGATCAGGGAACCCGAAGATGACGACGCCACAGAAGCCAGTTGCCACTCGCAACCAGACAAAATGGCTGCGTACGTGGGTGACGCTTTTTTTTCGCTTTCGCATGAGCAAAATTCAAAAAGAACATCAATAATTTTTATAGTGGGCGCTGATTATTTTGCCTGCACGAAGAAGATGCAAGTAATTTATTAGTTCAAGCCTTCTTTCTTACAGAAGAGTGTTGATCTCCTGAGCTAGAGCAGGAGGAATTTAGATCGTTTGGAGAGTACTGTAACGGAAATTGCAGAGTCATGGCGAGCAGGGAAAAGGATTTCTATCTCCGTTACTATGTTGGACACAAAGGAAAATTTGGCCATGAATTCTTGGAATTTGAAGTTAGACCCGACGGTAAGGTCCTAAAGTTATCGAGTACATAACAGGTGTAAAAGCAGGCGTTCTTGTCAACTGAGCTACTGAATAGATGCAGTGGCGTTCCATTCCCCCCTCACATTTTCACATCCATTTTTGTATGGTGTCATTTTCTATTGCCTACGAAGCCTGGGTTTTTATCATTTGTAATAGTTTTGTATACAAGGCCGTGAAAAGTAGCGTAGTGTTCACGTTTATCACACTGTGTTATATTTATGTGAGTTTAATAATACTAATAGGCCCAGTTCTTTTTTCGATTTGTCTGAATTAATAGGATTATGTGCAAGGCGTCTTTACGTGTAGTAACGGAGAAAATAGGCATACTGTACCCACATTTCCTGGCTCACTTTATTGTAGTTAGTGTTTGTTTAGGATAGCCCAGGCACAAGTAGCTTATCAAGGGGCTCTGGACATGACCACCGCCGATGACCCAGACTCACACTGTAGTAGCTAACAAACGCTTCACATGTGGAGAGCAAGTAGATACTAGGAAGAGTAAATGAAACCAAGAATAATACAGTATGTAACTGGACTGTGTTGCTGTCACAGCGAACGTCCTGGATTACATTTTAGTGATGTAGTACCTATGAGCAGCTTTCAAGCAGGTCTCCTGTTGCACAACTGCAGCTCAATTGTACGCGTTACGCCACTTCCCGCCGCATATCCGCACCAACTATGATGTATCTGGGAATTTTGCCCCTAGCAGACGCCCCTGCAGCAAAAGTCTGAAGCTGCACCCTCTTGGCACAAGTACCATGCGGTACAATAAAGTGCACAGCAAAGTGTAATGCCCCACCCTGTTGGGCCAAACATTTTGTACAGGTGGTAAGGTAGTGGATTTGCACTGGTGCTGTGAACATACATGCTTGTATAGACACAGCAATAGAGAGGTTTCGCACAACATACGTTATTAAAAACCGTGGTCAATCTACGGGAAGTTGTACGTACACTGCATGCAGATCCGTGGAGTTTTCGAATCACGTAGCTGCCCATTGCAACCCCGGATGCGAAGTGTACGGCCCAGAGAGAGAGTCATGAAAATCCCTCAATTCGCCCACGGAGCCCCATGTACGTACTCTACATAGACAACTTTCCGTATTAAAGTGGAGTACAAATTCACGTTTTTTCCCCCTGCCTACTCAAGTCAAATTGCTCGACTTTACGTAGCGTGGAACCTTTCTATTTTCACTGGAAGTGGGTGTCGCAAAGTCTAGCCATGAGTGTTGTATGGTATGTCATTCAGTGGGATGGTGGCTACACTGTACCAGGGCAGTTAGAGCGAGTAGTGTCCCGCGTTGAATCCCGCATTTCAAACGGCACCTGTTTGTACCCCCGTTACATGTCCTTGCAGGCCGCCTCAGATACGTAAATAATTCCAAGTACAAGAACGATACAATGATCCGCAAGGAGGTAAGATCCACTGCTGCTGCTGCTGCTGCTTTATCAAACGAAAGATAAGCTACACCCGCCCGCAAGGCCACTTACCAGCATTCCACATGTTATAATTAATGGGAGATCAGCGAGAACCCCTCCAGGACCATACAGTGAAATTCATCTACACTGCATTTCCCCAGTGTTACTTGGATTGCGACGTGTGTTGGAATGCACCGTTGCTATATAATATTCATTGAGTGGGTTTCACCCTTAGGCCGGTACTGTTGCTATCAGTGACGAGGTAGTGCCTGGTTCTGATTTTCTCCGGGAGATTTCTGTGCTAGTTATTGCTGCTTGTATTGGAGCATAGTGTTAAGCCGTGGATTTGGCTTAGGGGTCTGACGAGCAGTGAAGGACCTACTCAGTTACTTCAAGTACGTTTCTTCCTTTCTTTTATTGTGTTTCCTGCTGGGTGTTCTATATGGTGGCGTGCGAATAATAATCCTTGAGCTCTGAAGGAGGGAAGCTGCTGTTTGGAAGGTCTTCAATATCAGCACTACTCGTGTTTTGTTGGGTTTTGCTACGGAATAGTTCTGTGAACAATACTGCTCATCTCTCCAACACCTTTACAACCAAGTTCTTCCACTGCAATTGAAATTAAATTAGTCTCCAAATTTCCGTCCTTGGGGTTTCATCAGGGAGAAGAAGGTGCTGGAACTTAATTGTGAAGGTGCTGGAGAGAGGATTGATTGGCTGCAGTGTAGCCTCTGAGTATTGAAGAAACAGTTCCCTCTCACCTCTATTATCGTCACCGCCACCCCTCTCTCTTCACCATCATGACCATGCCTGTTACGGATTCTTCTCTTTTTTTTGCCATTGCAGTGTGTTGTACACAAAGCTGTTGTACAGGAGCTGATGAGAGTTATCGATGACAGTGAGGTACGGCTGGTTTGTAATGTTGTTGCTGGACATGCCATGGCTGTAGCCTATTTGAAATTGAAGAGGGGTGACTGGGAAAGTATGTGCATAGCTGTACAAATCTGCATCACTCCACACATCATGACATGGAGTACAGCATGATAATGTAGGCCGATCGCCATTTTGACACAACTGTAGCAATGAACTAGTACAGTGATCTACTCTTTACACACCCGTAGGCAATCCATCCTGCATTGAGAGAACAGAGGTGTCGATACGTCGATTCTTGCATTGTACAGTGGTGCTTTTGACTTTGGAAGGGGTGGCCAAAACGTGAAGGGAGCTGCAACGCCGACTGTAATGTTTTGGCTATGCCGTGCCAGTAAAATCATGTACTAGTGCCTTGTTTCCCGGATCGTATTACAGTGGCGCTATTGCAATTTTCTTTACGATGTTGACATGATCATACCTTGCTCCATGCTGCAGACAGCTAACTGTTCAGCCAGGTAATTCTCATGTGTGCAACTACGAGCTAAACAGAATCGAACTGGCAGCCACGGTGCTAGTGTTAGTGCAGGCTATCATTGTCTTGAATGCCACCAAAGCATTGAAAATACTTAGTAGTCTGTATCCATTGGTGGCTTACGTGGATCCTGAATCTTGCCTGTGGTTGATCAGGTGATGAAGGAAGATGACAAGATGTGGCCGTCACCTGACCGTGTTGGTCGTCAGGAGCTGGAAATTGTCTTTGACGATCAGCACATCTCGTTTACCACATCGAAGATTGGATCACTCATCGACGTCACCAAGTCCAAGTAAGGGCCTTATCCTCCTGTTTCTGCTGCCATTGCAGCTGATGATAACGGTAATGGATGCATCGATGCTGCTGCCGGTGCTCCCACCGGGTTCGATGTGTGTGTGTGTGTGTGTGTGTGTGTGTGTGTGTGTGTGTGTGTGTGTGTGTGTGTATGTGTGTGTGTGTGTATGTGAGGAGAGAGAGAGAGAGAGCAATTTGCTTTGTGAAACTGTTACATTTTTTTCCATATTCAGCAAACGTGTCGGTGTCTGTCTTATCCATGGTTTGTGCAGGGATCCGGAGGGCCTCCGTAACTTCTACTACCTGGTACAAGATATCAAGTGCATGGTCTTCTCACTAATCGGTCTGCACTTCAAGATCAAGCCCATCTGATGAGCCTGTCAGCCACCCCCTACTTGCTGCCGGTTCCACTCTCGTCGTTGCAAGCGCGCCGTCTTCGCCCCCTGCACGTCTTGCTGCCCGGTATTCTCTTCTTGACCGATGCGTTGCTCCGCTTGTATCAATTTTGTCCTGTCGCATTGTAGCTACATGGCCGTGTGGACATTGCCATGCCACGTGACCGTGCTCCATGGCGCTATTCTCTTTTCCCATTTTTTTTTTAAATTAGTACGAGCGACTCGTACGTGGCATGCGCATGCCCATGTGTAACAACTCGTGCATGTGTCCTATTTGTTGCATGGCGTGCTTGCCGGGGGTTCGGTCTGATGTTGCTCGCAACAGCCTTTGTAAAAAAAAACTTCCTTTGACATGTTCGTTCTCGTGTTGCCATGCTATGGTCTTGAATCTTCTCTTCGTATTGCTGTCCATGCTGTATATTCGCTCCATTCTTGCTGTCTGATCGAAGTACATCATCGCATGTTCTGTTTTAAAAATGGTGTTGGGCTGGTGGCCTTGCTGTGTCTGTTCTGTGTGATGTACTGTCGTGGACATGGAAATTCGGTCGCACGTCTAGTGGCCCCAGGACGCTGGCCATGCAGGCGTGGATAACGTGGACATGAATTATGCGCTGCAGCGCGCTGGTCGCATCGGATCAACATGACTTTGTGCACTGCACGCAGCGTTCTGTACACGCTGAGGGCCAGTGAGGGCGCCGGCCCCGGTCAATCGACTGGATTTCCATGTCCGCTACAGTAGGTGCATCTGTGTGTGTGTGTGTGTGTGTGTATGTGTGTGTGTGTGTGTGTATGTGTATCAGGTTATGTATGTGCTGGAAAGCAGATACGTGTAGAGTGTTTGTGCACTCATGGTTGCATGTTTGCATTTCAAGACTTTTATTGGAAGAGGTCTTATTCTTGACAATGGAGGCTTGTGCTGCAAGTTTCTTACTTTTCTATCACCGGTACATGCCGACGACTGAAAAATATACTAGTACTAAGTATCTGCTAACCTGGGTTTCGTGGGGTTACAACCAAGGAGTAGTACTGGTTACAACAACGGCACAAAAGACAGGAATCCAGAAAGACAAGAGTAAAGAAAAGAGTAGAGTCTTGTCTTGATCTTGCCGTCTTGACTTGAGATACATCTACACAAACATGCCTTGGTATCCGATCCGACTAGACTAGACTGACTATATCATGACGTCATGTTCGGCTTACATCGTGACGAAGATGACGACGCCTACATGCCACATCTGTCATCGACAGACTGCTGAGTTCATCACACGCACGAAACATGTTCATTCATGTTCAGCTCAGCTCACTGTAAAAAATTAATGGTGGAGCTGAAGCTCAGTGCCAGTGGAAGCTTCGTCTAGTGTTGCATGATTTCTTTGAAGGCCACATAACCAGCTGTGTCTTCACGTCTCATAGTGAGGTCTATTACCTTTCCACCAGCGAGTTTTTATTGAGTATTTGCTATTCCTGGTTCAAACGTTTGAAACAATTGTGTGAATGTAACGGATTCCAGGCCCGAGCCTGTGTGCAATTATGAAGCGCTCATTGCCGCCGCAGGTAGCTTCAGAAACCAGCGAAGCAGTGGCGAAGAAAGCTCGAAGCATTGACGAGGATTCTGGTTTGGGTAAGCTGACTTGACGAGGAGAAAACAGAAGAGAGAAAATTGCATTGTATTAAAAAAAACCTTCTACATTCCATTTCAAAACTATAGACGCGTACCTAGGCAAAAACCGTTATGCCAGCATCTATACCACATAAAATCTGTGATCACTTTGTGCATAATTTTTTCCAAATTTGGCGTCTGTTATCCAATCGTTTAGAAACTATATGAGAGTAATTGTGGAGCGGACCTGAGCAATATTCCGAAAAGTATTCTCTAAAAGTTCCAGCCAAATTTGAAATATTTCAAACCCTACGCGTCTATAGTTTTGAAATGGACTGTAGTCGGAGACAAGATCAGATGGCAATTATTGATAGAAGCACAACCAATACACAACCAACGGACACCGATTTGTTTTGACAGACCATGAGCTGCTTCCTTCATTCTCGCCCGTCATCAAGCAGAAGTAGTCACTGATGAATTCTGGAGAAAAACGTTTCTGTCAAAACGAATCGGTATCCGTTGGTTGTGGATTGGTTTTTGTTTCTATCAATATCTTTAAAAAAAACCTTATGATAGGCAAGGCCACTAGCACTGCTGGCCAACTAAGCACCATGCATGTCTGAAGTGCACGAGTGGTCGAATATGCATTAGTCAGCATATTCTGGTGCGTACGGCATGAGGTGTTGTTAGTAGAATGAAGAGTACAGTCATAACCCCCAGAGTGCGCACCTGGGATGGGGTTGTGGGACGGCGTAATCCGTGATGTACGTCGTTTTTTGGGTCGGACTCGCCTCATTCCATTGACGCGGTGCACCACGTACGTCCACACTTCCCCTGCTCATGATGTCGTTATTATGACGTGCAACACGGATTTCGCCGTCCCAGATCTGATAGGTGAACTTGCGCACTCTGGGGGGTTACTGTAAGACATGTAAATATAATGAGGAAGCAAATCTAACGTTTTAACGGGTGACATTGCTTCGTTATAATAAGTTCTGTTGAGGCTGTAAGGCCACGTATGTGATATGCCTGAAGACTGCAAGATCGTTACCGTATGTTCTCGTTAACCTATGGATTTGGGGCAATCGTTAAATGTGCGACTCGTTATAATAACATGTCTTACAGTATGTACTCTTGGTAGAATGCATTCTACCAAGAGTACATACTGTAAGACATGTTATTATAACGAGTCGCACATTTAACGATTGACGGGTTTTACTGTAATTCCCACAGTAGAACAGTGGAGCAAGGCTAGTTCGTTGCAACGGTTTTTTGCTCAATACAGTACAATCATCAGGCAACCTATTACATACTAATCCCCAAAACATGCATGTGGCATTGAGGTGACATGCCCAAGCTACAAGCAGTTATCACTTGAGGCTGATCTTCAAATGGAATAGTTGGGCCGTCGCGAAGCGCCATACACACGCACATGTGCACACACACACTCACACACACCCTCCTTCCTTCCTTGTACCACTGCTGTGTCCGGCTATGTGGCCCCCAAAGGGGCAGACTCGGATTTGTGCTGTCCATCAGGGCACTCGACGGGAGTGTCTTGTCGCGTTACATTTGTGGCGACTCTCATCCTGCCGTCGACGACAACTGCGGTGGCATACCGGGCATTGGAACGGCTTCGTTACCAGTAGAGTCCTGATGTTGACGATGTGCTCAACTCCGTCACGGCACCTCGGCCGCCATTTCTCCCTGTCCCGGGCGATGTCATTGAAGTCTTCAACTGGAATGCCGATGGAGGTAAGGCCAGCCTTTGCAGCATCCTTCCACCGCTTCCTGGAGCCACGAGGCGGGTGCTTAGCTGGCAAGGCACCGTACACCAGCTGCAGCGGAATGCGATTCCCCATCCGAGCAACGTGTCCCAGCCACCGGAGCCGGCGCCTCTGAACCTTATCGACGACACGCTCATGGTCACCACCCCACATGCGATGAACCTGGAGGGAAGAGATTCGGTTGCTGATCTGCCATCCCCGATCCACCGATAAGGCATTGACCTTATACATTGCAGGTGACATGACTCGAGCTTCCGTACGTCCCTCTGTCTCAGTGTCCAATTCTCTGAGCCATAGAGCAGGATAGCAAGGACCGTGACGCCATATACCACTCGTTTTGCACCGATGTGGAAATCATCATTGCAGAAAATGGTCTCTTTCAAGCTGAAAATGCACCCAAGGCAGCAGCGACTCGCCGCGATACATCGAATGTGCTGCGAGCATCGGGCGTAACCTGGCATCCCAGGTAGCGGAAGGCATCTACACACTCTACTGTGCCATCTAAAGGAGCTCTGTCTGGTGGTAATACTCCACTCCCGGCAGGCATGTACTTAGTCTTTGCTATGTTGACGGTCAAGCCAAACACGCTCGCGACTGTCTGGAAGGCAGAGAGAGAGAGAGAGAGAGA
This sequence comes from Sycon ciliatum, assembly GCF_964019385.1. Lineage (NCBI taxonomy): Eukaryota > Metazoa > Porifera > Calcarea > Leucosolenida > Sycettidae > Sycon > Sycon ciliatum. Next base: position 18,605,874 of record NC_088643.1, on the reverse strand, counting down.
GAGCCCATTCAGCTCCAGCATACATGTTGGCAAGCAGCGCCGAGTCATCGGCAAATTGGCACTCAGTAATTCGAACCCGGGTGAGATCCCTTAGCCTTGTGTTGAATAAACGATTCACTCGGTATTGGGAAATGTCAATCCCGATCTCGTCACCATCCGCAATCATAACATGCCACCTATCGACAACAGCGCCCATGTATAGATTGAATAATACCGGCGCCATAGTACAACCTTGGCGTAAGCCAGTTCCAACGGATTTGGGGTCCAACAGAGTACCATCTATGCGGATAGATGCCGACATGACATCATGGAATCATGTTCCATTACTGGTGCTTTAATTCCCGTAGCTATGCAGGAGACGTTACTTCAACTTACTTCAGTAACGTCTGGCGCTAGCCAGGGTCCACACAGCTTTAATTTGGTGTTTATTTATTTGTTTGTTTGTTTGTGTCACGCCTTCGCTATCCCGTATCTGTCCCGTACCGTACCAGCAAACACAGCTGGTCACAAACAGCTGGCCACAATATTTGCTGGCGCTATCCCGTATCTGTCCCGTACCGTACCATCAAATACAGCTGGCCACAAACAGCTGGCCACAATATTCGTCGTATTATGTATACGACTCCCTGATGTATAGGGAGATTTTCTGGAAAGAAATAGGGAGACGAGGAAATGCAATTGGAATGGACGTTAGTTGCCGAATAGGTGATAGGATGCGTCAGCAAAAACGTACTTTGGAAGAGAGATCCCGTCATCTCCAAAATAAGCGTGAACGGGCGAGTCAGCGCTGGTCACAGGAAACGTCGGAAGAGAGATCCCGTCGACTCCAGAACGCCCGTGATCGGCAGAGTCAGCGCCAGTCCCAGGAAACGTCAGGACAGACATCCCGTCGACTCCAGAACGCCAGTGATCGGCAGAGTCAGCGCCGGTCCCAGGAAACGTCAGCACAGACATCCCGTCGACTCCAGAACGCCCGTGATCGGCAGAGTCAGCGCCGGTCCCGTAGCTATGCAGAAGACGTTACTTCAGTAACTCATTGAAACGTTTTTGCAATACAATGATGTAGCTAATCAAAGGAAAAAAACCATTTCCATCAGTTCTAACAACATGCACGATGAGCTAGGCAACAAAGCATAGCGTAGGGCCCTGAGCTTCCAAGCTCTCTCGTCATAGTCCAAACCTCTAACCCTGTGCTGTGCATGTTACTGTGTTTATTTCTCCTGCAGATGATGCCGACTTACTGGCGGCTGTACCGAGCGAAACCGAGGCGGCCATTCAGCTAGTCTCGGCCAGATTCCCGTCAGCCGGTGTTCTAGGCGGTGCCATGCCACCACTGGCTCTGAAGCACCAGCTCTACGCCGTGGTCAACGACAGGACGCTGGTCGATCGACAGCTGGTACGTACTGCCGTGCAGTTTTCCCGCTTTCTCCCGGCCTTATTGATTAGTCAAGCCATTCATGTTCACTGGTTGAGGGAATGGAAAAGGGAAAAGTCTGAAGAAAAATTTGACTGTCACCACCAGTACTTTCACTGCCTTCTCATCAGATGGAGTACAGGCAAAAAGGAACTGACCAAGGACTGCACAATGACTTGTATACAGTACAGTAGTGGTGTGATAACAACGGCTCAAAGAAGAGTAGCTAAAAACAACACCCTAAAATGCATAATCTGACTCTCACGCATATAAAGGAATGACAAAAAATGAAACAATTTCACACTTGGGCTGTTTGGCCGGTCGTCAACAGCTTGTTACTTCTGTACCTTGGTAGTCTATTGTTGTCGCAGTACATTACACTCTTTGCTTGGTTTCTTCGCACTGGCACCTCTTTGCCATTCCTCCTGTGTGTAGGAGGTTATGCGTTTCACCGTGTTGTTTTTAGCTACTCTTGCTTGTGCTGTTGTTATCACATCACTACTGTTTATATATCATTGTGCAGTGCTTGGTCAGCTTCTTTCTGACTGTGTTTCACCTGATGAGAAGGGCACTAGTGGAAGAGTTACTAGTAATTGAGGATGTTGATTGTGAGGAGCCTGAAGCTTTTTCTTTTCTTAGGTTTTATTTGTATACTGGTGTGCTACCTGTATTGCAGACAGTAATGTGCATGCCTACATGTACCCAGTATGCTGTAGAATAAGCTCCAAGCTTGCAACCAATAGCAGCTTCTTTGCACCTGGACATCAGGTCTTCCTCTGAAGCGGCTCTCAACTTCACCTCTTCCTTTCTCACTTATTTTGTTGTTGCTGAAGGTTGATTTGTCTCAACGAGGTGTTGTTCAGCAGTTCCACTTGACGACGGGACTCGATGAGTACGCGGTCGTCTTCCAGAGTGACTACAAGCGACATGTGCAGGGCTGCTGCGTGTCGACGGACACCGAATCTGACATAGGTATGGCCGTGTGTGTGTCCTTTTATCATGTTTGTAGCTGTAGACTAAGAGGTCACGTGGCTAGTCAGAGTGTATCATATTTTCTCATGTCAGAGGCGTATGCCGACGTGTTGTATCTACCCCAAGAGAGGGAGGGAGAAAGAGAGGGAGAGTGAGAGAGAGAGAGAGAGAGAGAGAGAGAGGGAGGGAGGGAGGGAGGGAGGGAGAAAGAGAGTGAGAGTGAGAGAGAGAGAGGGAGAGGGAGAGGGAGGGAGGGAGAGAGAGGGAGGGAGAGTTCTGAAGTAACAACGGTACCGCACGCAAGGTACACTGTATTTGTCTAGGATCTGTAACTGTACTGTTACTCTTGTCTGTATCATTATTAATGCAAAGTGCACCGGTTTGTTTTTGATTTCTCTCGCTGTCAGGCAAGTTAGTGGACTCACTGCTGGAAGGTGTTCACGGCGATGTGACGGTCAGCAAGGAGCTTCTGAAGGAAAGGTTGGAGTTCTCGGAGAGTGATGTGACGTGAGTGCATTATTTTTATGCCCAAATACCGTACTTGCACGATTTGGGTCCCGAAGTACTACTCACGAGAGGGCACTGCTCAAGAGACTGAGAGGGCATTATTATTTCAATGCTTGTGCAATTGTATTGTCATCAGTATACGGAATTACGTATAACCCTGAAACTATGGTGCCTACATCAAGGGGTGGCAAATGGAAGAGAAGTATGGCTCAACAGAAACTGCGACAGGAACACAAGCAAAGCAATACCAAATTGGCATGAGTGCTTGATTTCAAGCCTGGGGCACTATGAAAGAGAGGGCCTTTTTTATTCGCTCTTCGCGACAGGGGCACTATTCAAGACAGGTTTTTAATTGCGAGAGTGCAATATGGATGCCCGTAGGCTACGCAGTAGGTACTACATTGTACATGGCCTGGGCCTTGTAGCACCTACTGTGTGGTGTGTACCAGTGGTGTACCCTACGCCAGAGACTAGGGATTCCCGGCCAGGGTACAAGTACGGTGTGGGAGCAGTGTGACTTAGGGCGCATTTGATTGGTCGGATCCGGAACAGGATCGTTCAGAACAGGGGCGTTTGATTGGTCGGATCCGGAACAGGATCGTTCAGAACAGGGGCGTTTGATTGGTCGGATCCGGAACAGGATTGTTCAGAACAGGGGCATTTCATTCGATTGGTCGGATCCGGAACAGGATCGTTCAGAACAGGGGCGTTTGATTGGTCTGCACTGCTTTTGGAGTGTTTGGAACATGTTCTGGTCACTCCGACCCCCAAGGCTGGAGCAGCCAGAGCAAGTTGCAAAGCCCAATGAAAACCAGACAGGGCTACGCAATGAGTTTAGTTTTTGTTTCGATTCGAACCGATTCAGACATGTTTCGGGATTTTGTAAATGACGTGGTCAAGTGCATGGAGGTCTCCACTTCCATTATTGAATTTGTGTTTGTCTTCGAAGCTTCGAAGCATCTTCTCCAGTTGTGTTTGCCTTTCAACTTCAAGTAGTTTGTTTCGCCTTCGTCATGGATTCTGGAGATCCTGAGAGGAAGAGTGGCTTCTGTTGGTCCCATTCTCTCAACCTGTCCCTGATTACGAAGCCGCACACGCCGAGATGAAATGTTTTCGGATGAGAGAGAGAGAGAACGAGAGAGAGAGAGAGAGAGAGAGAGAGAGAGAGAGAGAGAGAGAACGAGAACGAGAGAGAGAACAAGAGAGAGAGAACGAGAGAGAGAGAACGAGAGAGAGAGAACGAGAGAGAGAGAGAGAACGAGAGAAAGAGAGAGAGAGAGAGAGAGAGAGAGAGAGACAAAGAGAGAGAGAGAGACAGAGATGCGCATCTGCTACAGCCTGATGTACGCAAGATTACTGCATGATATCGCCGGTCCAAAATCAATATGAGAGTGCAAAGAGAAAGACAAACCAAAAAGGAATATCAGCACAGAATAGAATTGATGAGCTTTGTCAATCAAGCAGATAATTCTTGATCATGTCTCCCTTGTGCTCACCTGATGAATCCGCTGCATGAAAGAGTGGTGCGTTGTGTATAGGCTCCTCTGGTAGACCGAGAAGAAAGTCGTTCCCATTATCATGTTCCATAATCGCCATGTTGTGCAGCACACATGCTGCGGTGATAACATTGGGTGCATTTTCAACGTTTGACGTGTTCAAGTATTGCAGCTGCCGCCAACGCCCTTTGAGTAACGCAAACGCCTTCTCAATAACCATCCTGGAGCCGGAGTGCTTGAAGTTGAGGTGGCGTTGAGCTTCAGTCAGATGACCATTGTCACGGTAAGGAGTCAGTAGCCATGAAAGCAACGGATAAGCCGAATCACCAATGATGAAGGTTTCATTGGGGAAAAACTTGGCTTGATCATCGAGGGCATGTTGCTTTAGTGGAGAATTATTGAAGACGCGCGCATCATACAGAGCCCGGCCAGCCAACTTACACGTCTGTAAACAAGAGATTGGCGTCGCATACTGCTTGCAATACCATTGAATAAAATTTCTTGCGGTTCAGGTAGACGTCCTTTGCCTCCTTCGGCGCCTTGATCGGTATTATGTGAACCATCTATTGCGCCCACAATGCCATGCATTGATTTAAGGGAATGGAATTTCCTTTCCGTATCCAGAATTCCTTGAGCTTCCGGCCAAGAAATCAAAAGTGGGGCTAGTTCTGTTAATGCTTGGCACACACGCCTTGCAGCAAACCAAACTGTCGATTTTGAGAGACCCATTTTATCGCTCACCTCGCGTATCGTGCTCTTTGAACCCAGCCACCACAGGGTTATCAGGATCTGCTTTCGAACTGGTACTGCTGGTCTCCCTCCATGGTCTGCTGTAACTGAGAAAAGTGGAGAACCCTGGAGCTTTTCGACAACAATATCCACAGTACGTTGTGAGAGACGAAAATGTGATCTGAAGTCACTGTCTGTTTGCTGGGGGATAATGACTTCACCGTAACCATGCTGTCTTGGCACGTATTCACGACGCCCTTGCACGGCCAGCAGCGTAGCAGCAGATGTATCAAAAACTGCTAGATCAATTAGATCATTCAAAAGTCGCGGACAACGACCAGCTAGTACACCTCCGTTAGACAGCAGAATACACAGAACCGCCGAGACAATCGCAGCAGCTTGTCTCCTCTTCTTCCTTTTCCTGCGTCGCAAACGATCCATGCTTGCAATCAATCACAAGCCAGAAGTAGACACGTCAAATGATTAACAACAACAATCAACAATCTCTACAATCTGTAGTAAAATCTACGATGACATTTTTTCATCTTGAGGAACGTAAAAAAATCTATCAACTCTGTGGAAATTTTGAAGTTCGCGGCATGGTGAGCTATCATGAGTTCTACAATATTTCTGGCAAAAATATGATCTGTTTGTTCTGTTTTCTGTTTGATTGGGAACTGTTGTTCTGACTGCTCCAGTGAATCTGATCTGAATCCGGATTCACCAATCAAACATGCCCTTACCAACACACCGGGAGTTACATGGATATGAATCCAGCGCGGGATTTATTTCGCCTCGTCTCCTGTGACCATGGCTAAACGGGCGCTGATTGGCTGAAAACAGCTCCACCCCGCCTCCGTACCGCACCATGGTGTTCAGTCCTGTATTGGACAGTTGCTGGTGTTATGCCACAAAATTAAGCTTAGGTATTTTGGCCAGAAACCAGAAGCGCTCTGAAAATCTCTGGGGTTCTTTCCACAGGTTCTCTTAGAATAGGCTTGTTTCTGCCTGGTGCTTAACTTGACACTGTGGAGTGTGCCCCATAAGGAAATTATAATTTAAAAATAGCAATGACTACTATAATAATGTAGTAGTAAGAATTCCGCAGTCATCACCATACATCATCGAAGTCATAACTTGCCAAGGGCCGATCTTGTCGTAGCATGACCTGATGTGTGGGGCTGCAGGTCTGAAGCTTGGATACTAGTGGGATAATCAAGAAATCGATTTTTGAGCCTGAATTTAGCCTAAGTTCAAGTAAGTTGTAATGTGGAATACTTGCATTGTGATGCGTATGTGTGTATGTGTGTGTGTGTGTGTGTGTGTGTGTGTGTGTGTGTGTGTGTGTGTGTGTGTGTGTGTGTGTGTGTGTGTGTGTGCGTGTGTGTGTGCGTGCGTATGTGCGCGTGTGTGTGTCTGCCTGTCTGTGTCTGTGTGTGTCTGTGTGTGCGTGCGTGTGTGTGTGCGTGTGTGTGTGTGTTATAAATTCAGGTTACTAGTGAGCAGTGGCGTGCTGGTGATGTGCAATGTCAATGCATGGTACTTGGCCATACCAAATGCAAGTGTCTTCGTCAAGGCGCTCACTAAAGGTACTCATGACAAATCCTTTTGTTTCTTCATTCTGTTCCATGTCCGAGCATCTACATGTTTTCCGTGTTGTGGATTTACATGTACTTTTGTGTGTGCATGTGCATGTGTATGTTTGTATGTGTGTGTGCATGTTTGTATGTGTGTGTGTGTGTGTGTGTGTGTGTGTGTGTGTGTGTGTGTGTGTGTGTGTGTGTGTGTGTTTCTAAGTTATGGCAAAGCCCTTTGTAGCCTGGCCATCTTCATTAACGAAGAGATGAGTTCCGCATCATCACTGTAATTGGTAAAGCCAAGGATGAAAGATGGCTGCATGATCTTATTCATGAATTACCTCTGTTCCTTGTTGCTTGTGTTTGTGTAGGTCGTCAGTTGATTTTACGTTCTATTCGGCAGCAGCGGCACAAGGAAATACTTCAATTGGTGAGTGCATTGGCTGTGGAACAGCGTGAATATGAAGTACACCGATACATGCTCCGTGCCCCATATGCCGCATGCACATGTTGACTGTGGAGCCCGGTGTGGCTGTGCGAGATGCGTTCATGGACAGTACGGGTATAAGAAGTTATTTATTTGTTATGCCGGGTCCATTGGCATATGTGCCCCTCTGGAAATGGTACTCACTAGTTAAGGGAATGGAAAAGGAATTAGAAAAATTAGAAAAATTAGAAAATGAATTTCAAGGTTCACGTGAGACTCAGTTGGACGGAGTTGTCCGCATTCGTAGGAACATCACCCTCAAGGATCAAGGCGCAGATGCAGCTCCTAAAGCGGTGGGAGGTGAATAAATCCGACCCACCACCGAAGCGGTTGAAATGACTATGAATGTCAAACGTTCTAATTCTGGCTTTGTGCGCTATGCTTCCATGTGGTTGTGCAGGAGCTGGAGCAGCGGCGTATATCTGGCATTCGCCTGGGCATCCTGTACCATATCTATGACATCAAGGGTGGAGACTATGTCACAAGGTTAGATAGAGCCCCTCTTCGTGAAACACTGTATTCTATGGCTGGTACATGTGTGTTCGAGTAGTGTTGCCACACCCTGTGGCGTGCAGAACGCCAGCTTTGTATTATAGAGGTGGTTGCAGGGTAACCTTGAAAACACTCACCAGATCAAAGTGCCCAGTACAAAATTCAAAATAATTGGTGTTGAAACGAGCATATCTATAACAAACGAGCCATCAGTCCCACTAACGAGCAAGCTCTAAGTTCGATTTTTTCCAGCTGGTTCAAATTATCACCGCCGGCATTTGGGGTTGCTGCTGCTTCACTTCGGACTGCTGTTTGGTGTCGAGATGTCTTTTCAGCGCCGTCGTTGAGCAGCCTTTGAAAGAATAGACCATTTCAAAGATTGCAAGTAGCCCTGTTCTACGCTGCATCCCGGGAGAAAACTTCCAAACGACTGAGCGTAACTCGCACTCGAATGGAGAGTTGACAGAAGCATGTCCTGCGACAGGTCGGCAGATGCGGAACAAGACGTCAGTGGAGTCCACCAAAGCTGCAACGACAACTGAAACAACTCAGTGCCGTGCAGGTACACAGTCACTGTAACTGCGAGTGATTTTCACTTTGCGCGGGACTGGACTCTCGGTCAACCAGGGAGTCATAAAATATTCTACGACTCCCGGTCGACGTGTCCTGCCTTGTGTACGTAGTACGGTGTTCGTTAGTGCAAATGAGCTGGCCTCACAAACGAGCCGAGTTTCTGGCGAGCGAGCTAACGGGTACCCGGTGAGATCGTTTCAACACTAAAAATAATAGTCTGCGCTGCAGAGCCCCCCCCCCCCCCTTTTAGAGGTCATGCAAAGGAATGACATCATAGGCCGTCGAAGTCTGACGTCATAGCTTCTTGACAACGCGTAGTTACTTGGCCAAGTGGTGACAAACAAAAGTCGCATCACCTGCACTTGTCGTGTTTCCAGTGGCAGCAGCATGCAGTGAACACAGCCACAGCATCATTTTGACTGAGAAGCACGGGTGCGAGACTATTTATTTCAAATAAACTGCTACTTGTCGCCGAGTTTGTAGTTTTCGCTTTGTGGAGAAGGAGAAGCCGTAGCTGATTTTTGCTTGGCCACTGCTGTGCCTGTACTGTCGTTCGGCTTTACAGTCATGTAGTTGCCGGCCAAGAAGCAATGATGGGTGTCTCTGTTATTTCTATCACAGCGGTTGCTGATTTCTTTTAGTTCTGAGACCAACCAACTCTGGGCTCGTTTCCTTGTCCAGCGGAAATCAGAACTCCTATCTCTCAGGTGCTGGTGAACACTCAGCAGGAAAAACACTGCACGATGGCTTGAGAGCGAAGGAGAAACTTCTTTAAGTAAAACCAAATTTGAAGTCGCGATCTTGCACCAGCGAGCCCCAGTCAAAGTGATGCCGTGACCGTTGGAAACACGACGAGTGCAAGTGACGCGGTTTTTGTTTGCCACCACTGGGCCTTGTAACTACTAGTTTTCAGGCAGCGTGACGTAAGCACTTCAACGGCCTATTGTACATGCTAGTGATGATGCTCCAGGTACATGTTCCAAGTACATGCCGTGTAGTATATGCTTTGTAGTGAGTGGCCAACCTACGCTTGTGATCATGATACCACCGACACGTACACAACAACTCAAAGGATAATGGCATGGATGGCAGGTGTAAATGTACCATAAAGAAAAGTAGTACTGGTAGACATGGTTTGCATTTTTACCGCTCGCTCTTACCGTTTTTTTAGTCTTTTCTAGACATGATCAGCATCTCGGTCGTTCTCCCGCTAAACAAAGCCTTCTAAGTTCCATCATCGAAACAATAGGGAGGTTCTGGAGTACGATTTTTCGTGCCAAAATCCGTGGAGGCTCTACGGATTTTTTATACGTCGTTTTCGAGCAGTGAAAAGTTCCGGGGTACGGAACTGATATGTGTTTGCCGTCATTGCCTAGGTTACGATCGCAAACACGTCACATTCCCGCGCTATGTCTTTTTATTTTAAAAATTTGTACCGAAATCAAAACTTCCCGCGAAAAATCGATGTTTCTCGTACCAAATTTGTACGCGAAAAATCTTTCTGCACCCGATGACGCAAAATCTCCATACGAAACATGGTTCGTATGAAAGCCAGTCCACACGGATTCTCCGTGCCGAAAAATCGTATGGAGCACGCCTGGAAAAAATCCGTAGCGCTCATACGGATTTTGGCACGGAAAATCGTACCCCGGAACCTCTCTAATACCAAACCGACAGTATTTTGGGTGCTGGGTACGAGTACTGTTGGATTTAGCATACTCCCTTCAGTGACACAGATACCCCGGTAACATATGCACTTGTTGAGGAGTCACACAGATACCCCGGTAACATATTCACTTGTTGAGGAGTCACACAGATACCCCGGTAACATATTCACTTGTTGAGGAGTCACACAGATACCCCGGTAACATATTCACTTGTTGAGGAGTCTTTTAAAATGTCCTATCGTGCTTTCATGTTTTGGATATGCAGTGTGTCCACAACTTCTGGGGACCTCCTGAGGCTAGTTGAAGATAAAAAGAAAACAAGGAGATGATGAAGACTGCAGTCCATGCTTTTCCTGCTCTCTCTCCTCTCTCTCTCTCCCCCCCCCCCCCCCCCCCCCCCTCTCTCTCTCTCTCCTCTCCCCCTGTCCTTGCTGCATAAAACTAATAATGACTGTCTGTAGGTAGGGTTTTGGTTTTAGGGATTTCGTTTTCCACCTGGGCATTTATTATTACCGCACACATGAATTTCTAAATACCATATGCTGCACGCACACAACACACATCTGAAGGTTGCGTGTATATCGCAGGTCAAGTTGAATAAGTTATACTGAGCATTCAAGTGGTGTACACACAGCATTAGCAAGTAGGTTTGAAGTAATAATAGTTGAGGCATATCCTCTCCCTTCTTTAGGACAGAACTATTCACGGCGCCAGCGCAAACATATTTCGTAACTTATGATAACGGAGAAGAAAGATGAGTCAATTGAATCAAAACACGTATCAAACAAATTTAAAAGAAGGATATATAGGATTTGATAATGCCGTTCTGTATGTTCTTATTATGTGATCGGTAAAATATATCTCGGCTGATATGCATGCACACATTTTCCTCATTTCCCTGGCTCCTTACATAGTTCATTTGTCATGCTATACTTCTTCAGATTTTCCTTTCTACAACATTACCAATTTATTGAACATGCCTTTCTTATCTGTCATCATGCTGCCGGTTGGCGAAGAACGGGGGGATCAGCCTTGTAGCCTTGACCGTTCTTATTTTCATGCACAGTTGAGTCAGCCTGTTCGTTCTTCGGAGACTGCCAGTACTGTACTGTATGCTGCTGAGATGGTTGACGGTTGACTGGTGCTTCGAGATCTATTATTCATCACTTGCTGAGCGGCGCGCGGTTTTCAGCTGGAAGCCACCGCGTATCTCTCCCATCAGGTTATCAAGTATGTTGCCACCCTCGACCAGCGGTGCAGAGCCCATTGGCTGCTTGCTTCCTCCGGCAGCGCCCTTCTTCTCGGCCTTCTTTTTGGCTTCCTCCTCCAGCTGGAGTTTGCGTCTGCGCGTTCTCTCCTCCAGCTCGCGTCGCTTTGCGTTCTCCTTTAGCGCGTGAAATGTCCGTGACACGCACATATGCATGCACACACGCACATACACACACACACACACACACACACACACACACACACACACACACACACACACGCACGCACGCACCCATACACACACGCACACACTCGCACACACACACACACACACACACACACACACGCACAGCGCATACACACAATTATGTAATGCGTATTAACATGCGCATGCAGATAGACAAACATACGAGCAGACGGCACACACATACACGAACACGCATGTGCATGCACACAATGTGCGGTCATTTGCACAAACATATGCACAAACAGATGCGCAATCAGACAGCTGTCGACGAATATGTACCGGCTGGAGTAAGTGTGGCTGAAATTACGAAATCACAACTACATCTAGAAATTAACTTTACAGTCGGTCAGAAGGCCTTGGGAGGTTGATAGGTGAGGAGGGTTGCCTAAAGCAGTGATGTTTTTTTAGAATTCTGCTCTCACGTTTTCAGTCAAAGCTGAATTCTTCAGCCAGGTGTTTATGACCTTGTAAGATCCTAAGCATGCTATTCGATGCTCCTACATACGCATCCAGTGTAAGGAGAAGGGGATCATCTTTATTATGCTCACCTGTCCCGCCTCAGCAAGTCGTTTGCAAAACTTGAGCAACACCTGGAAAGTGCCTTCCAGATCGAAGTCCTTGGGCGTCTCCAGGAAGTACACTGCCAGCTCGTCTTTCTTGTCCGTCAGCTTCTTGATTGACGCTGAGACGCTGGCGACTTCATCAACTGCTTTCTGTGCGATTGATAAGAACGATTTTAGGTCACAAGCAAAGCCAGATTTCTCATTACTGTTTTCTGATGATCGCTTAGTACGTGAAACTCGGCATAAAAACACTTTCTCTGTCGGCATTAAAACACTTTCTCTGTCGGCATTAAAACACTTTCTCTGTCGGCATAAAAACACTTTCTCTGTCGGCATTAAAACACTTTCTCTGTCCTCCTATTGTTTGCAAAGCTAGTAAGTGTAGGTGACCACTAAACCTTGTTACGTTGTTCATGGCCTTCAAAATAATACTTCAATAAGTGCGGGTAATCAGGACTGGTTTGCTCACTTGGCTGGTTTCCAGGTGTGACGTGCCAGTGTTGTCTTTGACCTCTACACAACCTGCCCGCACGCGCGGTCCGCACGGACACAGCGCCAAAAGGGGACCTCGTATAGGTCACAAATATACACACACGGCCAAAGGGGTCCGCACGGACACAGCGCCAAAAGGGGACCTCGTATGGGTCACCAATACACACACACGGCCAAAGGGGGACCTTCTAGAGGTCACGTATAACACCAGTTTTCATGCTCCTTGGAGTTGCGTACAAGATAGCAACAAACAAATTGTCACAACATTTTTGTTTCTCAACGGATTTTCACAACTCGGCTTATTGGAAAGCTCCTTTCCTGCTCGTCATCTTCCACGTACTTTCAGAGCATACAGTACCTCAAAGAGGCCCCTAGCCTCGCCAACAGTGTCCAGGCTACAGTGCGCCAGTTTGGCATCAAGACCACGCTCAACTATTTCCTTCGGTTCGGGGCTCATACTCAACGTAGAACTACGATTCAAACTGCATCGAGCTCGTGAGATTCAAGCGATTCAAATGATGTACTCATACGTCATGCTGCCTTTCACACATCATTGGGAAATCCCCTTGAATCAGAAAGTAAGAAAAATGTTCAGATCGAAATCGCGCGTTCAATTTATCACCGCTCGATCATTTGTTGAGCTATCGCCACACCGAAAACACCTCTGGAAAGCGCTTTCCAAGACCGTTCCAATGAGCTATAGATCTTCGCGATGCGATAATCCGCTCCAGAGTTATCGCTGTTTGTACAGTGATCTATCAGTGCGTACGGTACGTGGACTGTACAAAAAGTATAGCGCGAGTATACTCGTCATGGCCCAGACGCGATGGGGTCTGCATGACGAGTATACTTGTCATAAACCCGGAAAGGGTTAAGAATGATGATGGCAATGTAACGGCAGGAACGCAGCCCACACACACACACACTGTTACAGGGTACAGCTCCTTGCCCGGACTTCAAACTATAGCTTAGTTTTCAAGGAATACTAATACAGTTTCAGTTTTAGACGGACCACCTTCCACAGTCTGCGTACCAATATCCCTCCTTTTATAGCTTATATGCCTATATATGGTGAAACTGTAACCTTACGTCCAGATAGTCCTTGGCCTGTTCCTTGATGTCATCCGACACGGTCGCTATGTTCTTCTGGGCCATCATGAGTCGGTTAGAGAGTGCACTGCACTCACTTTGTACATTGCTCACTGATAGCCTGTGTGTGCACAGGGAACAAACACACACACAAAGGAAAGGGACAGGGACAAGGACAAGATAGCTCAGTGGTCAGAGCATCGCTGGCCTCAAGCGAAGGTCCCTGGTTCGAGTCCTGGTGGTTACCTTTCCCATTCGCATCTTTCCCTCAAACATGTGCAGACAAGATATTACTACATGGACAAGTATATTACCAAGAGTCCATAACCCCAAGAGTGTGCAACTCTGTACATGGGGATCCACGGGGCGGAATTCCAACAGTACGTCAAAAATGATGGACACGTTCGTTGCGCTTGCACTACTCCCTGGTTCCAAGCACCGCGGAATGCAGAGTTGTGTACAGTGTGCCTCAGCGGCATGACGTAATGTTGGAATTCTGCCGCGCAGTGGGCCTACTGCAGCCAGACCCCAGTTGCACACTCTCGGGGTTATGGTCTCTTGATATTACTGTCAGCGGTAGGTCTTGAATGTACAATTTTGCTCAAATTCCGGACTGCGGACGAAGGAGTGATCTTCTGTACAAATACGGAAGGTTGGCGGCACTGCTAATGAGTATGTCACAGTATGTGTTCCGGTCAAAGCATCAACACCACCCATCCATGCTAGCAGTATCTTAGTCGAAGCAAAGAAGTGCCACCTGTCTACTTACCGCGTTGCCTTTTCCAGTATGCCTAGCTTCTGGGGCAGTCCGAGCAACTCCGGGTGCTTCTGTTCAATGAACTAGAGAAGAGTGTAGTGTAGCGGAGGAGATAGAGAACGAGAGAACGGGAGAGAGAGAGGGAGAGACCGAAAGATGGATGAATGGATGGACGGATGGATGGATGGACAGCCGGACGGACGGAGAGAGAGAGGATAGAAAACTAGATGGAAAAGCCTGAAAGAGAGCATAATTGAGAAAACTGGGCAAACATTGCGTAATTGCAGCCCTATTCTGCCAGTGATGCAGAGTACAGACTCTAAGGATCTGCATACTATTCGCTCAATTCTCACATGAAACCCATCACAGTCTGCACAAAGTAGCTGTGTAGACCAGGGCACACACGTGTGCGGTACCAGCAACGCCTGTACTCGTATGCACTAGGGCTCACCTCTGCTAGGAAGTGCACCAGTGTCATACGCGGTGCGTTTGCACGCGTGTCGTCCAGCTTGAGGAGCGTCTCCAGACGAAAGCCAGCCGCATTGCCTGCATTTCCGCCCTATCCATTGATACATGAACAACGCACACTGATGATTATCGATCAGCTAACTTCACTGCCTGAGGTACGGACCGTATCACTGATAGTCACATTCCATGCATGCACCACATGGGTACTTCAACCATGTGTTTCATGACATGTTCAAATCCAGGGCAGACAGCAGACACAGTTTCTCGGTATTCCGGGAATTTCCACCCTGTGCATCTGGTGCATGTACGAAGGGCCTCTACGCAATTAGCTTAGTGGGGATGAACGTGCAAGTAATTAGTTGTGTCAATCAAGAGCACAATGCGGTGTTGTGGAGTAACAGGACGTGTTAGTTTACACAGTGGACAGTTTCTAGTGGCCACCCATGTGTGCACAGAAAACCGGTCTTTATTGACAGGTGGTCTTTCTTTGCAGGTCTAAAGTACTAGTATGTGAAGGCATGGTCTAAGTGTGTGAGATGACCGGCCACTTAGCACAGGTGCTGGGTCTCCTATTGCAGTGGTTGCTGAACACAGGGGTTTTACCTGTAGCTGAACGAGGCATTGTGTGCTAAAGAGTCCCAGTCATGGGTAAGTACATTGAATGTATGTGTCTACTTGAAGGAATGAAATGCAAGATCACAGTTTCACTCTCGTGTCTCGATTGTGCCCTTTTTCTACGTACGGAGTTGAGGAAGTTTCCCACGGTCAGAACGATGAGGAAGACTTTGCGTAGCTCTTCACACTCGCGCACGTCTACAGCACCGGACAGCAAAGCAGCAACATGAAAATCACTCACATGTCGAAAAACACACAAACTGTTTTTCACTGAATGCCATTTTCACCCCGCTGGTGATTACGGTATTGTCTCAAACCAAGCCTTGGGAAAATGAACCGCACCAGGACTGTCTACTGTAACAGCAATGGGATCGGTACCACTTCATGAAAGACGCGTGCCAAGTGTTGTGTGGCAGGTGATAGTGCGTTGCGTAACCCACCGTTGCAAGCCTGCAGAAGAGTGTTGACCGATGGCCACAGGCTCTGCAGGCCCTCAGCGACGTCCAGCTTGAGTAACATCACCTTGACCCGGAAGCGGTAGCTAAGGTACAGCGCAACAGAAAGCAAAGCGTTCACATCGAATACGTTCTTTTTACACCAGTATACCATGCAACTTCATAATAGTCACACACACAAACACTGTGATTTGCAGTGTGTCCATATTATAAATAGTCACACACACAAACACTGTGATTTGCAGTGTGTCTTCCACCTCGCTGTACTATGTGCTACACACTGTACCAATGTGCAGGCATGTCGACTTAACAAAACACTGCTTCTTACTGGTTGAGCTGGTCCAATGCCTGGTAGAACTTCTCTGGTGTACCGAGCAATGCCGGATCACCCTTGTAGCTGCGTATGAGTTCGGTCTGCGACAAACATACCCAACAACAATATATCACATCCGTTGCCAAATTTTCTGACAGTGTAGGACCCAATGAGGTACACATGTGTACAAACAGTTGAGTATTATTTAGATTCAACGAGAGGTTTCTTACCAGGGTTTCCGGTACATCTGGAAGGATCTATCGTGATTATCGGCCATACACATATCAAGCACGCACTATGGACCAAGGTGGCACACAACTAGGATAGTAATTATCTGGGACAAATTGCACCACTTCTTTCCTACCAGTACAGTGCTCGGGACAGTGAGGTTCACCTTCAGGAGTGAGCTGTTAAGACATGTGAATGGCCCTTGAGTGAACTAACGTTAAGCTCGGTGCACTACACAGCCCGGTCACTAACTATGGACAGTGGGCCGTTCAGTCGAATGCTACGCTGCGACACTGATCACGGGGACGAATTCCACTAGCTAGCATGACATCACCGCCTCTCTCCTACCTGGTCACTGTCCGGTAGCAAGACCTCTAGAGACTTCAGCTGATCGGCTTCCACTTGTGTAGTGTCCAATTTCCTGATCAGTTCAACAAATTGATCTATACTCCTGACAACCGAAACAAGAATTGGAGACAGACAAGAGTGTGTAAAGCAGACATATGAGCATCTGTCGCCAGTCTTTGCAATGGTCAGGGGGAGGGGGGAGGGGGGAGGGGGAGGGGGGTGAATACGCTGATCACACACGTGTCTTTTTAGCTCAATCCAAACTGTCACGAACATCAGTCGTGATCATTTATGTGCCCCCTTTTTTGGCACCAAGCGATTCCCTTTTGTATGCACCCAGCCATGTCTGGCTGTCCTGCAGCTAGCAGTGTGCTCTACTTGCTCTCTGTTGTATGCATGTACCCGTTTCTGGCTGCCGTGCATGTCGCGTTGTGCTCCCCTTTCTGCGCATGTATCCATTTCTGGCTGCCATGCATGTCGCGGTGTGCTCTCTTTCTGCGCATGTATCCGTTTCTGGCTGCCGTGCATGTCGCGGTGTGCTCCCCTTTCTGCGCATGTATCGGTTTCTGGCTGCTACAGCTCGCGTTGCGCTTCCCTTGCTCTCCTATGTGTACACACGTCCATTTCTGGCTGTACCCGCATGCCTATTTCTGCCTTCGCGCTGACCCCTGAGGAATCGCTTGAGCCTAGTATGGATCCAGTGATCCGAATGTAGCGTCGTTCCCAGCAAGAACTTGCCGACTTTATATTTTGTTGCTCTACAAGCAGCTTTTCGCTAGTCTTCTTCATGTCTCTTCTTAGAGTAGAGACCAGTTTTTTCCTGCTGTAATCAGTAGCTCAGAGCTACATCAATAGCAATAATAAAACCTTATAAAAGACAAAAAAAACTCTTGTCGATGCGATGACAACGACGACACAAACTGCCAGGTACTAGAGTAGTATGTTCCGCTAACCCAAGGTGTACTGTGATTGTTATATGCACATGCATACGGATGTACTTATTTTCTGGAGGCAATGGCTATCATATTAGCAAGTTACTATGTATCCGTATCCAATTCCTGCTTCCTCTGTAATTAAACATTGGTACGCCGTGAATGATGACTGCACTGAGAACGTGACGTGTGGCTAGTTTACAGAGGAAGTGCAAGAACTGGAGGGCCTCACACCAGTGGCTTAACACACGACCACATGCAGACACACGATAGGATTTGCATCAAGCAGTGTAGGCAACATCAACGTCTTAGTCGAGAAAATTGCCATTTCAGTCAAGACGGCGATCATTCTGCCAAATGTTCATGTAAATTGCTGTACAGTCAACCTTGTGAATAACGACCTAGGGAATAACGACCTAGGGAATAACGACCTGGGGAATAACGACCTGGGGAATAACGACCTGGGGAATAACGACCTGGGGAATAACGACCTGGGAAATAACGACCTGGGAAATAACGACCTGGGGAATAACGACCTGGGGAATAACGACCTGGGGAATAACGACCTGGGGAATAACGACCTGGGGAATAACGACCTGGGGAATAACGACCTGGGGAATAACGACCTGGGGAATAACGACCTGGGGAATAACGACCTGGGGAATAACGACCTGGGGAATAACGACCTGGGGAATAACGACCTGGGGAATAACGACCTGGGGAATAACGACCTGGGGAATAACGACCTGGGGAATAACGACCTGGGGAATAACGACCTGGGGAATAACGACCTGGGGAATAACGACCTGGGGAATAACGACCTGGGGAATAACGACAACTCGCATAGTGACACAATCTTCAGACCTAGTGACCATTTGACTGCACATTTTCAACCTCACAAATAGCAACAACTCGTGAACAACGAGACTTTTCTCATGCACTATTGAGGGTCAGTATCTGCCAGGCTGACTGTACATGTACTACAAAGCCGTGTAAAGAAACTCACAGCTTGAACTGCTTGAGGAAGATGGAGACATTGAGATGGACTTTCCCATCCAGTAGTGTGACCTAATGTATGAGGAGCACAGGTAAACACCATGACGTGACAGGTTACTTACACGTTCACCATGTTCAAGGACACTGTGAGAAATTCAATTGTGATTGTATATACAACTCCATCCCGGCAGCAGATGGAGGAAACTGAGTGAACCTGAATACCCCTCAACTTGTGACAAGTCACAGGCACAAACAAACTTAACCTCATTTCAGCAGAGTACATTATGTCAGCCTTTATCAAACAGGCATACTCTCCCATATCCGGTCCCACACCCATTTTTGAAAGATATCAATGCCTGCTAGGAGTAGCTGCAGGCCAGACTTCTCCAGGGGTTGTTGACCTGCTATAACATTTAGGTATACTGGGCAAAAATGTTGCACACACGTTTGTCCTGGCTTTGCTTAGCTTCTTTGTCGTGGAAAGCGTTTTCACAAATAGTCCCACTGAGTAGCCGCTGGGCAGTGTTTATTGTCACCCTTACCACACTCGATTCCTTCTTCTTGTCCGTTTTCTCCTCTTTCTTGTCCTCCTTCTTCTTCCTTTCCACCACCTTTTGGCTGAAGAGCTCTTCGATGCGCGGAAGAGAGCTGTCGATCTCCATCGTATCCGACGCAATGATGTTCTTCCACAGGGCCTCACTGGGCATCACCTTCAAGTACAGATGTGGACAACACCAGCAGAAGAGTGGAAAGGGAGACAGACAAGAACAGTGGACATAAATGGAGGAGCCTATTTTGGTACACTCCAGTCGGAGTTTCACAAGGCTTCTTGTTAACCTAAGCAACTGTACATAGAGCATCTCCGGAACAATTGGTGACCATGAACGCGGTAAGGAGCCGTGGAGTGAAACACACAGGCCCAGTGTTCTAGCCAAATGGGGGGGGGGGGGGGGCAATACAGAACCGTGGCCTGAGTCAGCGAGGATGATTTCTTCACGTCTTCTTGCAGGCAATTGATGGCTTTGTCATTTCTGCCACCTGCTGAAGTAGTTCATGCTTTCACATTCGTTGAGCAGACGGTGGAAGGTAATATTAAAGATGATCGTGTTTCTGATCTTTTGACTCAGTGACTTGACACTGAACCCTGTCATCCCAGCTTTTGTTTGGAATTGCCAAGGAAAGGATGGGCAACATACTCCCCCCCCCCCCCATAGATATGCTACAGCCCCCCCCCCCCCATTCTTGTGTAAACCAGTGTCACAAACTCACCTTCTTTTCATGGAGCTTTCCCCAGTTGAGTTTCTTCATCTTCTTGCTGGGCCTCACCCTAGTCCCGGGCAGACTCATCTGCTGCGTAGCTGGTGCTCCACATCCTCCAAAGAAACCGGGCATTCCACCTTGCGGAGGGGGAGGTCCCATTCCGGGCATAGGAGGAGGGGGTGGTCCGCCCGATCCGGGCATTGGTGGAGGGGGAGGAGGTCCACCCATTCCGGGCATAGGAGGAGGGGGAGGAGGTCCACCCATTCCGGGCATTGGAGGAGGGGGAGGAGGCCCACCCATTCCGGGCATAGGAGGAGGGGGAGGGGGTCCACCCATTCCTGGCAGCGGGGGAGGGGGAGGAGGTCCGCCCATTCCGGGCATTGGAGGAGGGGGAGGAGGTCCACCCATTCCGGGCAGTGGGGGAGGGGGCGGTGGTCCACCCATTCCGGGAAGTGGGGGAGGAGGGGGAGGTCCACCCATTCCGGGCAGCGGAGGAGGGGGTGGTGGAGCGGGTGCGCCTGGTAGAGGCGGTGCTGGCGGAGGCGGTGTCGACTTTGTCAGCGATGTTTCATTTCCGTTCACTACTGATGCTTTGCTGTCCTTCTGGTACGACTGATTAGCATTCTTATCCGAAAGTGAGTTATCATGTCCATTACACAGTCGATTGGTGGGGTGTTTGTCAGGCTGCATTATCTGCTCGCTCGTCTTGACGATGTCCTCCACATCGCGACTCGTCTCCAGCACCACGGCCCTGATAAGGACCTGCTCGGCTAGTTGCCACTGCTCCTTAGCTCTGCTCAGGTTGTCTTCGCTGTTGTTGATCATGGTCAGGTGGTGCAGGATGTGTCGCAGCGCTGGCTCACAGTGGGCCTTCTCCGCCTGCAGAACAACACACACAGAACACACACAGAACAACACACACAGAACAACACACACAGAACAACACACACAGAACAACACACACAGAACAACACACACAGAACAACACACACACAGAACAACACACACACAGAACAACACACACATAACTTTTACAGAACACCACAGGAATCTCTCCACCGCATTCAGCAGCACGCACAACAGCCTTCACCTTGAAAGCCTTGGAGACAGTGCAGTACACACGGGGCCGGGGGGGGGGGGGGGTCAATGTGGAACACAGCACCTACTAATGGCATGGCAGCACATCACTTTGTAAACCAGCCTTGGCTCATGTGCACAATATTTGGACGACAGGAAAGTCGGAGAACGTACCATTGCAGTATTTCAGCCTGACCTTCTGTCAAAATGACGTTGCCACAGTTGTAATTTTCGAGCTTGCTCACAACCCTACACGTCCTTGTCTGCTTCATGCAGTACAGAAGACATGTTTCACAAGATACTACGGTAAAGCCTGATCCAACAAGCTACATCGTACTCTAGGACATTCTGTTACCGCAGCTTTGCATACATGGTGTGTGGCAGCACATGCTTGAACTAGGTAGGCAATACAGTACTGGACTTACACTGCGGCAAATATCGGTGAAGAGATTGGTCAGCTCTTTCTGCTCGTCGACGCTGTCAACGGGCAACCCATCCAGCTCATCCTCGGCCACCAGGAGGTCGAACACCTCCAGCTGAATGAGCACGTCTTCGTTCTCCGTGGCCCTGGGGAGCACACATAGTGAGGAATATCTTAGGAGTGTGACCTACACTCTATCGATCGCCGAAGAACTGGGGGGGGGGGGGGGGGGGCAGCCTCCTAGCCTAGACCATTCCTATTTTCATGTACTGCACTCTATGCACAATTGGGTCACCGTGTATACATTGGTATGCTATGGGTAAACTCTAGCCTGTTCGTTCTTCGGCGCCCATCGGTACTGTACACGCTGTCGCACACGAAAGATGCATGTCATTTTTGAACAATTTCCATAAAAATACTGGCATGGACTTGCTGCCCATTTTGCCAGAGGATCAGCTGAACCACACATTCAAAAATAATAGCACCCTGCAAGCAGTTGAGTTATTGAAAGTGCAGTTGACATAAACAGTCCGATCCCAAGAGTGCTAATTTGCGGCACAATTATGCTTATCTGCTGCAGCTATTGGTGCACTGTGGTACCATAATGCACATATTTCGCCATCCATGGCCACCACTCACCGCAGTAGTCTCAGGATCGAGACGAAGCCAGATGCTGTGCGGAGAAGAAGAACAGCAGACACAGGTACACACGTATGAGCACACACGCACATGCATTCCCTGGGTTGAATGTTTTGTACAGTCAGACCTCGCTTATCCGGCCCTCTTTTATCCGGATCCCTCACCATCCGGAAGAAAATCGTTGGTCACCGATTTACAGCATATGCCATGCATACATACAGTGTGTGTGTTCGATTATCCGGTTCCCTCGCCTATCCGGATATTTTTGTGGAAAACGCTTGTGTGCGGTTATGCGAGGTCTGACTGTACCAATAAACTGATGGATCAGTTATGACGCAATCATTTCTATTGTATTGTATTGTATTGTATCTAGGGTGGCAATCAGAACAGGCAAATTGCCTAATGACAATGGCATCACTTCCGTTTTCTAACCTATTAACAATGCTCTTTTCCTAATTTCAACCAGGCCCGAAAAGGGTTTATACTAGTCATTCAATGAATGATCGATCGGATAAAATCTAGGTCGAGGTTCGAAAATTCGAATATCCGTGGGCGGGCGATGTCCGTGCGCTGCACACCGCGCGCGCGGCTCTAGATCTGTCGACTTGAATGCATACACTGTGTACTGTGTTGCAGACAACGACTTGAATGCATAAACGGTGTACTTTGTTGCAGACAACGACTAGACTACGCGCGGAAGACCATGGTAGACTCTACTCAGACTCTCCTCAGACTCTACTCAGACTCTACTCAGACTCTACTCAGACTCTACTCAGACTCTACTCAGACTCTACTCAGACTCTACTCAGACTCTACTCAGACTCTAGTCGAAGCGCTTGTGTTGTGTGTTTGGTACATGTACACTGTCGCATTCGAATAGTAGAATAATCGTTCGTTCGCTTGAGTGGTATTCGCTAGATTATTTCTTCATAAAATTCATGGTTCGTTACATCACTAGTTATTAAGCATCATCAGGAGAAAATCTACATTTAAAGGGCATCAAACCTAGAAATCTGTTCTTTCAGCACTGAATGAGCCAACCAAGGCACGTCATATTGAACTCCCTGTACATACTTCGAACAGCACCACTCACCTTGCAGCTCTGCATGGATAGCAACTCGTTTTTGCAGATCACGCTCCGCTTTCAGCAAGCAGTTGAGCAGCGCCAGCAAACTGCTCTGATAAGCCGGCAGCTCCTCCGTGCGAAACTGATCGATGATGAAGGCAAAGCGCTTTGACAAGCCACGTGAGGACTGCAAAACAGAGGAAGACCACCATCAGAGTGGTATCAGAGCAGACCGCCAGCAGATGCGGCCCAGGTCGAGAAATGGGCAAGTGTACAGGTTGGGGAAGAGGGCGAATGCCAAGGTTGGGATAGTATACTTCAAGCGTGTGGTCTTAGCAGAGGGCAAATGCCTAGGTCTGGAAGAGGGCGAATGCCTCGGTCCGGAAGAGGAAAAGTGCCCAGGTCTTACCGAGTACTGGGCGAGAACATCAAGAACAAGACAATAGCCGGCTGTGTCGTAGAGGGAGAGGCAGCTCAGCAAGTCAACCACTTGGATCTTAGCCATGACGTTTGTGCTGCCCAGAGCTGCAGTGGCACGCACATGCAAGCAAGGAAAGCATAGCATGCAACGCTGTCAGCTGTAATCCATACTTGAAACTGTCATGATTTACATAATCTCAGTAAAAGCCGCATTTCCACAGGCCCTGGCACTCACTCAACGAATCCCGATTTAAAAGAATTCTTGGTTGCGAGTCCAACCGAGTAGCCTACCTACATGGGCAGTGTGGTCTGACCGAAGTGAGGTGTTCTTAACCTGGACTAAAAGTTGTCATGGAAAAACAGGCCAGTGGTCTTTCCAAAGTACCAGTTACGCCTGTACAACAACATCATGACCAGATAGAATAGGCGTGATTCTCGCCCGGATAGCTACATTGTAAATACATGTATAACTTATTTTGACCTCTTTCACTGTGTCACCAGCGATGCTCAGAGTGCCCAGCCTATTAACTACCACTGAACACAATGTAGTCGAATGAAGCTGTGACCCCCAAGAACATTTTCAAATCGCCTCAAAGAGTCGAGCGGTCAGAGTGGCCAGAGACCTCTAGCTGCACAGCACCGCTTTGCACGAAGGCAGTTTACTGTGTTATACACGTCTGCTCTCTGATGTGTATGATAGTATAGTCACTGTGGCCAAAGAGATCCAGCCCATGAGCCGAAAGCAGCACAAAGAGATCCAGCCCATGAGCCGAAAGCAGCACAAAGAGATCCAGCCCATGAGCCGAAAGCAGCACAAAGAGATCCAGCCCATGAGCCGAAAGCAGAACAAAGAGATCCAACCCATGAGCCGGAAGCAGCACAAAGAGATCCAGCCCATGAGCCGAAAGCAGCACAAAGAGATCCAGCCCATGAGCCGAAAGCAGCACAAAGAGATCCAGCCCATGAGCCGGAAGCAGCACAAAGAGATCCAGCCCATGAGCCGAAAGCAGCACAAAGAGATCCAGCCCATGAGCCGAAAGCAGCACAAAGGTTCACACGGGGCCCCTGCGGCCCTTGATTGGGCTTTCGGACCGTGCATGATGCAATTGGAATAGAAGCGCAGTGCTGCTTTCTACTTGTGGGTCCGATTTCCTTGTTGGATTTCTTTGGCCACGACTGAAGTTACTCATCCAATGTACAGTAGAACCTTCTTGTGCAGGCGGGCGCCTCCAGACTGACTAGTGTGCCTCCAGACTGACTAGTGTGTCTCTGGACTGACTAGTGTGTCTCCGGACTGACTAGTGTGTCTCCAGACTGACTAGTGTGTCTCCAGACTGACTAGTGTGTCTCTGGACTGACTAGTGTGTCTCTGGACTGACTAGTGTGTCTCCGGACTGACTAGTGTGTCTCTGGACTGACTAGTGTGCCTCCAGACTGACTAGTGTGTCTCCAGACTGACTAGTGTGTCTCCGGACTGACTAGTGCGCCTCCAGACTGACTAGTGTGCCTCCAGACTGACTAGTGTGTCTCTGGACTGACTAGTGTGTCTCCGGACTGACTAGTGTGTCTCCAGACTGACTAGTGTGTCTCCAGACTGACTAGTGTGTCTCTGGACTGACTAGTGTGTCTCCGGACTGACTAGTGTGTCTCTGGACTGACTAGTGTGCCTCCAGACTGACTAGTGTGTCTCTGGACTGACTAGTGTGTCTCCAGACTGACTAGTGTGTCTCCGGACTGACTAGTGTGTCTCCGGACTGACTAGTGTGTCTCCAGACTGACTAGTGTGTCTCCAGACTGACTAGTGTGCCTCCAGACTGACTCTAGTGTGCCTCCGGACTGACTAGTGTGTCTCCGGACTGAAGTGTGTCTCCGGACTGACTAGTGTGTCTCCGGACTGACTAGTGTGTCTCCGGACTGACTAGTGTGTCTCCAGACTGACTAGTGTGTCTCCGGACTGACTAGTGTGTCTCCGGACTGAAGTGTGTCTCCGGACTGACTAGTGTGTCTCCGGACTGAAGTGTGTCTCCGGACTGAGGGTGCCTAGGCTGAATGGTGCCCGTATCTTAGTATCTTCCATGACTGGGAAATACACTTCAACCATATTGGATATGACATGTTCAGTTCAGTTGGACGCACTTTCCCCAGACTAACACCATTCGCAAGCACACACCGTAAAGAGCCCAGGGATATGATCTCCTATGCGGTGAAATACTTCGTGGCCGACCGCCAAAATTGGACTGCTGGGTTTGAACGAGGGAGGTACCCACCCGGCAACCCGGCGTACACACACACACACACACACACACACACACACACACACACACACACACACACACACAATGTACACTATACACAGACAACCGTACTACATGCAACCTGCAGGTATGCCCCCCCCCCCCCCCATGGCCATAGCTAGGTATGCCCCCCAAGGCCATAGCTAGGTATGACACGTCATATTTGTTTCAATTACTTCGAAGTATTCAGAGATTGAGTTGGATGAAGATATCACTGCATTGGGGCTTCGGTCCCACAGTGTAGTGTACATGTAGCCTTAGGCTGCCCGAGGAGAGACCAAGACACCAGGACCTCAACTACTCTTCAGGCTCTGGTCCTTTTGTGGATGGTTTCTAAGACTAACACATGGGCTGGATAAGATATTACAGAGGGAAACGGCCAACTGTTGAACCAGTCGCATACGCTGAAAAGTCACCAATATGTCCTGCGACCAGTCGGCTGTCACACTGTGCATGGCTGTTTCCTATTGAGTTTACTGGCCGCCAAATGATGATGACAGAACAGGCAGCACCGTGACTGGTGACACTTCACAACAGAGAATGTTTACTGCAAGGGCAGGGCCTAAGCCAGAGTTTCCACAGTCAGTCAAGGGCATTGTACTGAATTCCAGCCTTCTTCTCAGACTAGTGGTTAATTTAAAACAAGGGAGGGACACAACATAAATGACATGATGCTTTGCTTCTCTCAACACGGTGTGGGCCACTTTTACACCTCGTTAATTAACTCATGACCAGGACAGGTGCAGCAAACTGTTCTTGTTGAAAAGTGATGCCACCTTCTTGGAAGCCCAAATGGCCCAGAAGCCGGGGGGGGGGGGGGGGCAGAACCCCATGGATAGGTGTCCTAGCTTATGCCAGGTAACTACTGTACCCAGAATAGACAACATAACCCTGCTCCCAGTAGCCTGATCACGAAGAGCACACGGTGTGCCGTCGATGCTGCAGAAAAAAACTCGGCATAGCAGCTCAGTATGGCCACCCCTTTGGATCCTTGCTCTCCTGCACAACATTCACACTCAAATGTACATGTTTGACTTTGTGACTGGTGGGGGAGGGAACCGGATAATCGAATGCACACACTCTATCACTATGTATGGATGACATGTGCTGTAAATTGGCAACCAACGATTTTCTTCCTGATGGCAAAGGATCCAGATAACAGAGAACCAGAGAACCGGTCTGATTGTACTACTACTGAGCTGCCTGCCCACATGTGCACAAGTAACACATCTACCAGTTCAAACTAGTTACAACACATGTGCACAAGTAACACATCTACCAGTTCAAAGTAGTTACAACACCTAGCCCCAACACTAATGTCAGTAATACAAACTGTTATAGACTTATAGTGCTATACCGTATTATCTCTAATATAAGCACAGTCTCCAATAATAGCACGTCTCCAATAATAGAACACCTTGGGGCGGCATTCAAAAAATAAAGTGCTCAGTCTCCATTATAAGCACACTGTGTAAATTCATTATCTGTACCGGGGGAAAAAAACCCTGAAATGTGTGTGTCATACATGAATTTGGCATGGCAACATGCCTCTGAAATGAGGTTGAAATAATAATGGAACAGTCTCCAATAAAGGAACGTCTCCATTAATAGCACGGGGCGGAGGTACATTGAAAAAATAAAGGACCGTGCTTATATTAGAGATAATACGGTATG
The DNA here is from genome assembly GCF_964019385.1 of Sycon ciliatum. NCBI lineage: Eukaryota > Metazoa > Porifera > Calcarea > Leucosolenida > Sycettidae > Sycon > Sycon ciliatum. The sequence goes on along the minus strand of NC_088643.1, from coordinate 18,578,397 downwards.
CTAGGAATAGCCTAGGAGTAGGAGCAAGATGAGGTGTGCCACCTGTCCATGTAACAGGCTTCTCACGGCTGGTTTTTTTCGCGAAATTTGGACATTTAACAAGATGGCAGCCAAAAGTCTCGATTGGGCTGGATCGGCAAGGAAATTTGAATTTTCAAATTCTCAGCAGCTGATTTCGCTGTGGTTTTCGCTCGATTTAGAAAGCTACCAGGCCAGGTTTACCCGGAAAACAGGTATTCCGTGTTCCTCTTGAAACTAGCTTTCCGCTGGTACCTCACATGGCCTACTTCCTCGCAGGAACAGTTTGTTCCGCGTTCATGCACAAGTCAAGCCTTCTTTCTCGCTCGTTCCTTGATTCATCGTTGACATGCCTGCCTCAAGAAGCCCTTTCAGAAGTTTTCCCAGTCTAGCTTTCAGTTTTCCCAGGTAGAGGACTATCTTCTGGCTATCTTCACCAAGTTTTATCACGTCCCGTGCACAAACTTCAGGTCCCGTGCGTGCGATGCTGAGCTACCTTTTCATGCGATTTAGGGGACATGGCATGGCGCTGGAGTCGCTGTTGAGTCCAGGAGGCCGAGGCCTGGTGGAAACTGCCCAGTAGACATGTGGGGTATTGCTGAAAAAGGCAGCAAGCACACAGATAGCCCCGAAATTGTGATGTAGATCCAATTGTGCGTTTGTTCGAGCGCGTATCGGCAAATTTGAAAGTTGCACCCGTGATCCCGACGAGGAGAAGCTGAAAATCGGTGCGTGCGTCAATATCCAGACTACCAGGGATAGCTTGGAGAGGTTCGAAAAGGTCAGGATGCTGGTTGACCATGGGAGGAGTTCCTTTTACCTTCCTTCCCTCTCAAATTGTCTGGATATTGAGTATCTCGCTCGAGCGCTTTCAAATAATAAATTCTGGTTTGACTTGCGAAATCGTGGAACCACACGGAGAGTGACATGGGTTTCATCCCAAACCGCAAACTCCCATCGTATTCATGAGGTTTGTACCGCATTACGCAAATCGCACTGAACGACTCCATATTGTTAGATGTCCGTGCGCGAACAGCCGTGTTCTGTAAGAGATGGAATGCTGGTTGGAATTGGGAATGCATGTATGATTCAGTGACAAGTCCACTGTGACGCACGGGCACGGCCCACTGATCATGCATACCTGTGCTGCCTAGTACTGAGCCCCTGTATATTACTAAACCCACTAGTTTGTTACCAGAAACTATCTGAACAGATAAAGGGTATGCTCACCACACAATTGCATTGCATTGCAGTGACCTATCAAAACTAGACTTGGATCCAGGGTATATACTGTAACTACAATAATTATCATGCTCCTGTCGGATTTCTCTCCATAGCTACCTCAATGCCAGCATCACCGTATGGCCAATACGACCCCATGACCAACACCACCCCAACATGGCAACACCACCGTGTGGCTAACACCTAATACCTCCGCATGCCAGCACCACCGTCCACCGCATGACTAACACCAGCGCATGACTAACACCACCGCATGGCCAACACCAGCATATTATTATGGACAACACATCCGGATGGCCAACACCATGGTGTGACCAATACTGGTGTACATATCGCGTAGCCATAAGTACGAAACTGATCAAACAAGAGTACGAATATTGGCAGAGCAAGGAACTAACTACAGTACATGCGCGTGTACTTGTTTACCGTGCACATCCATACATTGTGGACCCTGCAGTGCGACATCGTGCGATGCGGCTTGGGAAATCTAGGCGGAGTGATGCTCGTAATTGCCGCCTCTGCACCATATTTACAGTCCCTGGTAAACTAGTTACGTCTTTCAATTGAGAGCAGGTGTGCGAACTGTTCCTAGTTTGCAAGTGTATCATACACAGTCTGACATCACAGGAAATCACAAGTGGCGTAATCTAAGCCAGATGCTGCTGATGACTTTCCCTGGAGAACAAATATTCACACTGGAGTTGTTGCTGGATGCTGCATCACTAGGGCCACAGCCATTTCGAGGCGCTAGTAAACTTGCCGTTGTGACCTTTGCTAAGATCGCAAACATACACCAGCGCCAAGCTGCAAATAGTCTTCGTTGCCAAATTCAATCAGGACTCAAACACGAGCAATATCATCGCAGCCCATCTCCTTCAAAGAAGTACTTGTATAAGTATATTTCACAAGCATATACAGCCCTATTTTTCGCTGTGTACTTAAAGGGGAAGTTAAGGCAAAAATTAAAATTTCACCAGTTGTAGTCTTCGGGGTGCTGAGTCGAATGGTCGTGGTCCGAGGAAGCTGAGACGCTCCCTTCCTACTTGAATCCCAATCGAACTCGCGCACTTCCACCGAAACTGGGTGACTGCGCCCTACTAGATGGGGATTTGTATGCAAAATGTCACTAAAAGCGCCATTTCGTTCTTATTAAAGCACGGATGACTGCGATTGGCCCATATGTTGTAGTCTTTTGGACGCTGGGTCGACTGGTTTTGGTCCGAAAAGGCTGCGATGCAGCGTTCCTCCTTTATTCCCAATCGAACATGGTTGAACAAGCGGTCACGTGCTCCTGGGTGCCCAAATCACCTGGTCACCGCGCCAGCAGGCGACACCTTTCACACCAAGGGTCAACTCGAGTTCAACTCAAGTGATAGGACTGCACCCAAAAAAGGTCAAACAGGCTAGTAAGTTGTACCCTGCAGGCACGGTGACCAGGTGACTGGTGTACGCAGGAGCACGTGACCGCTTCTTCAACCATGTTCGATTGGGAATAAAGGAGGAACGCTGCATCGCAGCCTTTTCGGACCAAAACCAGTCGACTCAGCGTCCAAAAGACTACAACACATGGGCCAATGGCGGTCATCCGTGCTTTTATAAGAACGAAATGGCGCTTTTAGTGACATTTTGCATACAAATCCCCATCTAGTAGGGCGCAGTCACCCAGTTTCGGTGGAAGTGCGCGAGTTCGACTGGGATTCAAGTAGGAAGGGGGCGTCTCAGCTTTCTCGGACCAAGACCATTCGACTCAGCACCCCGAAGACTACAACTGGTGAAATTTTAATTTTTGCCTTAACTTAACTTCCCCTTTAACCTCTTTAGCACGACGCTACCTGAGCGCGCCACACGACAACACCTGTAAAAGTCGCATTTTCCCATGAAAGTACTAGCTGCTCAAGGATCGATAACTTTACCTTCCCTTGGACGAATTCCACGATCTTGAGCTTCCTGGAAAGGTCTTGAGACGAGTGACAAACTGGTGTCAAACCTAGCTCGGAGCGAAACCAAAACCCCGTGCTACAGTCTGGCAAACTTCATCCACGCGCTCGACAGACTTGAGCACGGCCAAGACTAACAAAACTCAAATATTCAGCTGCCATTTCGGTCTCCTTGCTCGTATCGAGCTCAAATTTTTTGTGAGGACTCACGGGATCCACTACCATCATTTGAATCTTGTTTCCATGGCAGCAGGTAGCGCACAAATGATCCATGATGGAAAATACGCGTTCTGCAGACTGCGCAAAAAAATCGAGTTGAAATTTGCCGTGTCGAGTCGCATATCTCCACAACCGGTAGTCGCATCGCTTCGGCGATTGTTTCTATCGCCAGCTGAGAGTTTTCTCTTGCAGATACATGTTTCGATTGTGAGAATCGACCAAGTATTGAGTGAGTTACGATAGTTTGAACAAGTCACTATGGACTCAACACGGACCCCACGACTATGAGATGCAGGTTCACTGTACAGTGTACAGCGCGCGTCGTACTAGTACGACGGCCGTGGGGCATGCAACTCATGTGCGTCGTACTAGTACGACGCTCGCGCTAAAGGGGTTAAAGGTAAATGAAAGAACACCCCTCCTCTTGAGCTGAAATGGCCTGTGCAGGTGCATACAAATCGATTGAAATGATGTACAGCGAAACCTGTCCATGGCGACCGCCAAAGGAACCTTACTTTTTGCTAACTTAGAAGCAGAATGCGCGGAATTAAAGGGGAAGTTAAGGCAAAAATTAAAATTTCACCAGTTGTAGTCTTCGGGGTGCTGAGTCGAATGGTCGTGGTCCGAGGAAGCTGAGACGCTCCCTTCCTACTTGAATCCCAATCGAACTCGCGCACTTCCACCGAAACTGGGTGACTGCGCCCTACTAGATGGGGATTTGTATGCAAAATGTCACTAAAAGCGCCATTTCGTTCTTATAAAAGCACGGATGACCGCGATTGGCCCATGTGTTGTAGTCTTTTGGACGCTGAGTCGACTGGTTTTGGTCCGAAAAGGCTGCGATGCGGCGTTCCTCCTTTATTCCCAATCGAACATGGTTGAAGAAGCGGTCACGTGCTCCTGCGTACACCAGTCACCTGGTCACCGTGCCTGCAGGGTACAACTTACTAGCCTGTTTGACCTTTTTTGGGTGCAGTCCTGTCACTCGAGTTGAACCCGAGTTGAACCTTGGTGTGAAAGTTGTCACCTGCTGGCGTGGTGACCAGGTGATTTGGGCACCCAGGACCACGTGACCGCTTCTTCAACCATGTTCGATTGGGAATAAAGGAGGAACGCTGCATCGCAGCCTTTTCGGACCAAAACCAGTCGACTCAGCGTCCCAAAGACTACAACATATGGGCCAATCGCGGTCATCCGTGCTTTTATAAGAACGAAATGGCGCTTTTAGTGACATTTTGCATACAAATCCCCATCTAGTAGGGCGCAGTCACCCAGTTTCGGTGGAAGTGCGCGAGTTCGATTGGGATTCAAGTAGGAAGGGAGCGTCTCAGCTTCCTCGGACCACGACCATTCGACTCAGCACCCCGAAGACTACAACTGGTGAAATTTTAATTTTTGCCTTAACTTCCCCTTTAAAAAAAAATGGAAACAAAGATAATCAGTTACATAATCTGCTTGTAACAGTATCCGTTCTTACCTATTGCCAAGGACTTGACCTGCTCCTTGCCAGTGTCGATCAGGTAGTCCAGACCTTCGCGGCTGTTCGTCACGTCCTTGATGCACATCACGCACTGCAGCAGACCCACCGCCGTCACCATACAGCCAGGCTCGGACTCTCGCCGCTCCGGTGCGCTCTTGTTGCTACCAGTACCACCACCACCAGAAGGACTCGTTGTCCGGCCGGTCTCTGGATTTCCTCCACTGCCCGGCCCACCGCTCAGTACGCTCAGGTAGGAGAAGAGTTTCTCCAAGCCACCGCTTTCCAGAAAGCCTTTCATCCAGACCTTATCGCACTGCTTCAACGCCAGATGTAAGCGACCCAGGCTAGAGTCGGGCTTTTCATGCAGCACGGCCACAATTTCCGTGGGCCTCGACTTCACAATGTTGTCCACCGATCGTTTGCCCAGGCCGCTGGCTCCCTGGATGACCGCGTCGTGCACCATCATTTTCACCGGTACCGACTTGCGACGCCAGACATCTGCCATCGTGATTCGGAAGGCAAGCTCTTCTCACTAGCAATGGTTTCCGGAAATTTGAGGGTGATATGGACAACTCGAACGTAGAAGACGTAGAAATAATCAATAATTATCTACACCGGACAACACAGGTCAGAACAAACCTCGATGCCTCGCCTAGAGAAATATTGAATCCACGCTCAGCATATACACGGGACAGTCGTCCGCCTGGGCTGTAGTGGCCTGTGCTGCAACGTTAGGCGGTGTTACTAGCGGTGGTGGTGGTGGTTGAGAAAACACCATACAGCCACACAAACACACGACACATCACGCGAAATGTAACACACCCAGAGAAAACATTACACGCTTTGGCAGCAATACTGAATACCGCGACAACAATGCGAGGGCAGTTCAAAGCTTCGCTAACGAACTATTGAAGGTGACCACACTCAGGACTGGGTCACAGTTCCACACCGGGGCAAAGAGAAAGATACACACCAATTCTTCCTGTACCGCAGTCGTCGACCTACACAGAGGACCTCTTCCTGCCAACTGACGAGGTCTTGCGGGCGGGGGCTGCTTTTTCAACACGGACAGACCCCGGTGATGATGAGAATGTAGCGAAGAAGGTGCAAAGAAGGTGCGAAGAACACTCGTCCGCAACGTAGATCTACGTCCGCATGCGCGCATCAGCCACTGCATACACTGCAGCTACACTCACCACACAGTCAGCGTCTGCGAAGTGAAAGAAGTGCAGATGGTCAGAACACCTAAAGCGTCGCTGCGGCTGATAGTGCTACATGTAGCTGGAGAGTGCATGCACATACCGTGACACACTGACAGAGCTAGACAAGAGTGTGATCATGGTGATACACGCACACACGCAGAGAAATACCACCGCTGTAATCACCCGTGACTGTGTTGCCTGTGTTGGCGTTGCTAGTCGACAGTATCAACTATCAGCTGTCTTGACACTGACAGCGGAACAGAAACAGGTAAAAACTGAGAAAGCTGGCACGCAGCGCCTTGCGCGAAGGCGTGTCGAGTACGCACCCTGTGCTGGAACTGCAACACCCATCAAGAGTGACAAACCATCACTCATCAGTGCCGTTTAGATCTACTTGTAGTGGTTCCGTGATGAAATGCGAGCTGATATTTTAGGATTCCTAGGGTTTTGGATGGGTCCTTCCTCAGTTCTTGCTACACCTATGGCATCAGAGACGATCTATTCCACCATCACAGAACATTTCACGGTCCACGGCCATCAGTGTCTGCAAGGACTAGACAGAAGGACACAATCATCATCTGGCCATCGCGTACGTGTTACACGCATACCTCCACCCGCGCCGCATTGGGCTAGATTGAATTTGAAACGATTACGTGCTCCTGTCGATGGTCCGTCGAGATGCTATAATTATGTAGCTGGTGTGAAACACTGAAAGGCGGAGAAGGAGAAAGCCACAGCCAACTCCTTGGTCGGGATTACTGGTATACTATTACAAGCACTCAGTACAGTGTATTATCAGTGTAATATCACTCTCGTATTGCTTGCGTGCTGCAGCTGCTGCTGTTGCTTGTTGCAGAATTATGAGATTTATTACTTTACCTGGTTACCTATGCAATCAAGTACATGACTAGTGTAGTTGTACCCGTCACCATGGTCACCAGGGTCACTAGTTTTTCCTCAGTGTGATTTCGACAGTCAAGCGGTCGTTCTGGTCCACCCGGCCCGAGTCGCTTGGAATCAGCACTCATGGGAGAGGGGGCTCCTCATGGGAGAGGGGGCTGTTGCACCGAGGCAAGCTGTAGTGTAGTGTAGATTTACAACACTACTCCAAGTACACGGAGTTACTTGGCCAAGTAACTAAGTTACTTAGTTACTTGGCCAAGTGGTGACAAACGAAAGTCGCATCACCTGCACTTGTCGTGTTTCCAGTGGCAGCAGCATGCAGTGAACACAGCCACAGCATCATTTTGACTGAGAAGCACGGGTGCGAGACTATTTATTTCAAATAAACTGCTACTTGTCGCCGAGTTTGTAGTTTTCGCTTTGTAGAGAAGGAGAAGCCGTAGCTGATTTTTGCTTGGCCACTGCTGTGCCTGTACTGTCGTTCGGCTTTACAGTCATGTAGTCGCCGGCCAAGAAGCAATGATGGGTGTCTCTGTTATTTCTATCACAGCGGTCGCTGATTTCTTTTAGTTCTGAATCCAACCAACTCTGGGCTCTTTTTTTATTTTTTTATTTTTTATTTTTATTCTTCGGAAAACACTGAATTGAGACAAATATATGACGCCATGCTGGACTAATGACTATGTCAGTATGTGGAAGGTAATACCGCAGTAATGAGAGTTCACATAATAATAGCAGCAATTCATCATGTGTCGTGTTTCAAGACTGTGTTCGAAACTTCATAGCAGTTTCTCCAACTGCAAGAATCGTGCAATATTGTAGGGAGAGTCGGCTCGTTTCCTTGTCCAGCGGCAAGCGGAAATCAGAACTCCTATCTCTCAGGTGCTGGTGAACACTCAGCAGGAAAAACACTCCACGATGGCTTGAGAGCGAAGGAGAAACTTCTTGAAGTAAAACAAAATTTGAAGTCACGATCTTGCACCAGCGAGCCCCAGTCAAAGTGATGCCGTGACTGTTGGAATTGAAACACGACAAGTGCAGGTACTAGGTGACGCGATTTTTGTTTGTCACCACTTGGCCTTGTACCGTATTTTCCGGAGTATAGTGCGCACTTTAGATGTGCTATTTTAGGCCCTAAATCGCAGGTGCGCACTATGCTCCGAATTGCATGTACTTCAATGAAGATTGAAGTGCGCACCAGGGAGTCGTATTTTACGACTCCCTGGTGCGCACCCCCACTGAAGATTGGGGGTGCGCTTTATACAAAGGTGCGCACTAAGCACTATACTCCGAAAAATACGGTAACTACGTGTTTTCAGGCAGCGTGACGTAGGCACTTCAACAGCCATGCAAGTGATTTTTTTATACGAAAGTCCACTACATGTATATTCCCGAATATGTGCGAGAAGTGGTGGCGGGGCCAGGCTGCTCTGCCGACCTCAAAGGTCTCGGCGTCTACGCAGACAAAGCGCGCCATAATGCAGTAAAACCATGAAGAGGGGAGGAAGAAGGGAAATGAATAATAGTGAGAAACTAGGACAATGGGTAGATGGTCGTGAGAGAAGCAGAGTGAAAGATAACGTCACATTGTGGTAAGGGGGGGGGGGGGGGAGGGAGGATGCTAGTGAGGCACTGGTCTAAACCGTTTCATAGGGCGTCGGTGGCTGCTTGCCAGTTCAGGTGCAGCAGATACTTGTTGCATTTTTCCTTGAATGATTGGAGCTGTCTGGGTTGCGGCCGTGCTGGTAGAATGGTCGCTGGTAGGCTGTTCCACAAGGGAATAATGCAGTCTGGGTAGGAACCCTGGAGGCTGCTACGAATGCACACGGGCAGCGTCGACTTGAGCTGGAGCGGGTGGCAGTGGGCAGTCTCCGTGGCTAACCTAGTGGATCGACCACCCACTGGGCAGGGATTGGCTGGAGGTGGGAGGATGGGCTTCAGGGGGCTTGTTGTTGGAAGGTAAGACAGCTTGAACGTGAACGAAAGCGCAGCAACCAGTCGGCGGTGTTTCAGGCTGGGGAGCCAGGCGCCTGGGCCAATCACCTTCAGTGCCTTGTGCTGGATTTTGTCCAGTCTGGATGTACCTGACCCCATCCACACCAGGCGGCAGTATTCCATTGTTGGCCGCACGAAGCCTTTGTAGACTGCCGTGCGGCCGCTGGAGTCCAACAGGGGCGCAACCTTTCTCAGGAAGTGTAGGCGTTGGGCAGCCTTTGAGGCCATGGCCCGGCGGTGTGCTGCGTAGGACAGTTGCGAATCGAATGCTATGCCCAGAAGTTTAATTTCCTTCTCTTCAGGAACAGTCACTCCATTGAAGAGCACTGGTGGGAACGCTGGGGGAGGCTTGCGGTGGTCGATGATGAGGGCCTGAGATTTGGATGGCTCGAAGGTGACCTTCCACTTGGAACCCAAGTGGTAGACGGCGTCCACTGCTTCCTGGAGTTGTGCTGCAGAGTCGGATATGCTGGCGGTGGCAGAGATGCACTGATACAGTGTCGTGTCATCTGCATACGTGGCAAGCTCAGCACCAGCAGGCAAGGTGTCCTCGCAGTCATTTACGTACAGGAGGAACAACGTTGGTCCAAGGATGCTACCTTGTGGTACCCCTGCTTGGATATGGTGCAGGGAGGACTCTTGGCCGCCCACAACAGCCTGCAGGCGCCGGTTGTGCAGGTAGCTTTCCAGCCATCCGAGAAGCGGGCCGTCTAGACCGTACACGGAAGCCTTATGCAGCAGGCCAGCATGGCTGACTTTATCAAAGGCGCCTGCTATCTATCGCCAAAATATGGGCGGCTCCTCCTAGGCCGGCTGCTCTGGACCATTCACAGTGGAGCTTGGTTAAGACGTCGGCTGTGCTCAGGCCCTTTCTGAACCCGAACTGTTTCGCAGAGATGACATTGTGGGACTCCACGAAACTGGTTATCTGACGATTGACAATTGTTTCCATCACTTTGGATATGATAGACAGCAGAGACACAGGTCTGTAGTGTTGAGGCAGGTTCTTGGATTTCTTCTTGTGAATGGGTGTGACTCTAGCTGTCTTCCAGGATGTCGGCATAACCATGCTGTAGAAGTGTAGCCTGGCCTCAGTGGGCCAGGCAGCAGACAAGGAGAATCATCAGATCAAACTCACAAGTAGGTCACAGTTCAGTTGTAGATCAGATGTAGACTCAGAATCAGACTGAATTGGAAGAGGATGAACTGATGTGTGACAGCCCTACTTATACCTGGCCAGAGTGCTCTCTGTCCAATCAGGAGCTATACATGTGACTACCATGACTACAGGTGTGGTGCAACTGCACCAACTAGGAATGCAGTGAGTCATGCATGATGTCAAGTAACAGATGCCTGCTAAAAAAGTATGAAAACAAGAAAAAAGATTCAAGCTTTACAACAAGGTGGCTCGAACCTAAACTACACGATCTACTGTTTCCAAACCACTGGCATCCCTCCATACAAGGTACAATGAATGAGGCATGCCCAAATATGCAATATGCACTGTGTTACATCACTCCCTCCCCAAATTGAATCACGTCCTCGTGATTATCAAACAAATCCAGTCAGAGCAGGAGAGGGAAAAAACACAAGATAACTGGAAAATGCCTCCAGTTATAGAACTATATACAGTATGATACAAATTTACCTAATGAAGACTGTACAAAAATGTCAGGACTACATTGTCCTAGCGATAACGCGCTGGAGGTTGAATATTGTTACGGTTTCGCAAACCATATGCATGCTGCGGTGCAACTGGTGCTACTGGTGCTACGACTGGAACTTGTAGGAACTCGACTACTGGTTCCGGAAAGCTAACTGCTGATGGAGACGGATGGGGCAGATCAGCACTACTATTGACACTGGTATCGTCTTCTCGAACCGGTTTTAAACGGTTGACGTGAACTACTTGCATCTTACCAGTTTGACAATGCTCAATGCGATACACCACATCATCAATCACTTCAATGACTCGGTACGGTCCCGACCATGGTTTCCGGAACTTCTTCGTGGTGCCTGCCTTCACAGCTGGGTTGTGTAAGCGCACCTTGTCATTGATCGCAAACCGTGGCTTGGTTGTCTTTGCATCATAGTAGTCCTTCTGACGTTTCTGTGCCTTAGCGCCAGCTGATCGAGCATGAGAAAATGCCTGCTGCAAGGAGGTCTCCAGATCAATCAAATAGTCAGGTACAGATTTGACATGTTCTCTGGAGTCGTTAAACATAATATCCACTGGCAACTTAAGCTCTCTGCCGAACATCAATCTAGCTGGGGTTTCCTTGGTTGAACTATGTACGCTACTACGATACGCCAGTAAACAGCGTTGAATATGCAGATCCCAGTCATTGTGATTGGCATTGACTCTGGCACTCAGCATGTTCTCAAGTGTACGGTTCATCCGCTCAACTAGACCATCACTAGAAGGATGATATGGTGTTGTGCGTGTCTTCTTCATGTCTAACAGTTCACAGATGGATTTGAACAAATTTGACTCAAATTGCGCACCTTGATCAGTGTGGATAGACACTGGCACACCGTAGCGACAAATGAAACCATCAATCAGTGCAGAAGCTATTGTCCTAGCAGTCATATCCGGGATGGCAAACGCTTCTACCCACTTTGTGAAATAATCAGTAATCACAACAATGTAGAGGTTACCTCGATCTGTTCTGGGCAGTGGTCCCATGATGTCCATAGCGACACGCTGTAGCGGAAACGATGGTTGGTCCACCTTCATTGGAGCGCGAGCGGTTGGTGCTGGGGTATGCCTAGCTGAACACAGCTCACACGCCTTGCAATGCAGCTCAATGTCAGATGACATAAAAGGCCAATAGAATCTAGCTTTCACCTTCTCTAGAGTACGTCCAGTAGCGAGATGGCCACCACCACTCTCATTGTGCATCCTAGTCATAATTCTCTGTCGCAAACTGACAGGTACAACAAGTTGCAGGAATGATTTGCTACCGTCTAGTGAAGTGTACGTACGATACAATAAGCCATCTTGTAGAACCAGCCGTTTCCACTGACCCCACAGACGTATCAAGGTCAATGATGCTCCTTTCATAGCACTACCACTGCGTTTAGGCCTGTCTAACAATGCTTGTTGCCAACCAATCATGCAGTCAATGTCACTGTCTTCCGCTTGAGCCTTCCGAATATCTTCTACTGTGAAGAAGTCTGACCAGTTTATCAAATCAGCACTTACATCATCAGGACTGCTAAGCTCGCAGGCGACCGTCTCACCGCTAGTAGTAGTTTCATCTAAGCTGGCGTAGGCAGTAGCGCTCGTGTCATTCGAAGAGTCTTCAGCTTGTTGTACCGGCGAAGAGTTGTCAGTGTCATGCGATGAGTCATCAGCTTGTTGTACCGGAACTTGTAAAGCTGCTGTTGTACCTGTAGACATTGTACAGTCACACTGAACAGAAGGATCATAACATTGCTTGTTATTAGTGTTAGTAGACGAATCTAGGATCGGCGAGGCTGTCGGAGTTGCAGCGGAATCAGGATTAACGAGCTGCTCAGGAAATCGAGATAAACCATCCGCATTGCCATGCTGAGAGCCTTTCCGATGTACCACTGTGAAATCAAACGGTTCCAGCTTCTCTATCCACCGTGCAAGAATGCCTTCAGTGTCCTTGAATGACTTTAACCATACCAGCACCTTGTGATCAGTTCTGAGAGTGAAATTTGCTCCAAGTAAGTAGTGTTTGAAATACTGCATGAAGAAAACTACAGCATACATCTCACGGCGCGTGGTGCTGTATCGACGTTGACTCTTGCTCAAAGCTCTGCTTGCAAATGCAATGACTCTTTCTCTGCCCTGGTCATCAATCTGGGATAGAGTAGCACCAATGCCATAGTCTGAAGCATCTGTATCCAAGATGAACTTACGATGAGCATCAGGATACGTCAGAATCGGCGGCGTTGTGAGGCGGTGCTTCAAAGTGTCAAACGCATCTTGACACTCATCAGTCCAGACAAAGTCGACTTTCTTCTGCGTGAGCTTGTGCAGTGGTGCCGCTATCGTGGCGAAGTCCTTGATGAAGCGTCTGTAGTAAGAGGCAAACCCAACAAACCTGCGAACTTCCTGCACAGAGGCAAGTGCCTGCATATTAGTGACAGCACTGCAGTTGGTTGGTTTAGGGGCCACACCCCCTCCTTCAAAGACATGTCCCAGGTACGTTACGGACTTTTGCAGAATCTGGCATTTGCGAGGCTTAACCTTAAGACCAGCTGCACGGAATTTCTCAAACACAAGCCGTAACCGCACAAGATGCTCATCAAAGGTAGTAGAGAATGTGATCGTATCATCAATGTAAGCCGCGCAGGCCTTCGGTACTATATCACCCAGTACTGCATTCATCAATCTCTGAAATGTAGCTGGAGCATTGCATAACCCAAACGGCATGACTTTCCACCCATACAATCCGAAGGGGGTGACAAACGCTGCTTTAGCCCTGGCTGCGTTGGTGAGTTCCACTTGCCAATACCCTGATGCCAAATCCAACGTGGAAAAGTACTGTGCTTCACTCATGTGATCTATCGCATCATCAACTCTCGGTATGGGAAATGCATCTTTCACTGTTACTGTATTCAACTTACGATAGTCCACACACAGCCTTATTGAACGATCCGACTTCCTAACAACAACGATTGGTGCTGCCCATGGGCTGTTGGACGGCTCAATCAAACCTTCATGCAGCAAATTCTCAACATGGTCCCGTACCTCATCTGCTTGATGCATTGGGAGACGACGTGGTGCTTGACGAATGGGCCTGGTGCTGGTAGTCTCGATGTCGTGTTGAATGACATCGGCAGAGCCAAGGTCCATAGGTCCAGTGGACATGATGTCCCTGAATTCCGAGAGCAGTTCTCGTACAGCAGTGGCTTCCTGTGGTTCCAAATGGCTGAGGTCAAACAACTCCACAGGGTCAGAAACATCATTACAGTAGAGTCGCGCGCCCAAGAACGTTGTTTCCAAGGGGTTAGCCTGGGACGTTCTTATTTTTTCTGCAATCTGGCTGCGTTCTTATACCACGTTCTTAGAAACAATCCGTACTGGATCATATGTATTCCACAAGCTGCCAGAAAACCAACACCGCCGTTCTTAGCTTTAGGCTGTGGTGTTCTTAGAATTTCAGGCTGGACGTTCTTGGGCTCTGCGTTCTTCAGCGCGCGACTCTACTGTAGCACAACACGTTTCCACATCACAATTCGTGCCAACATGCTCCGCATTATCCTCGTCAAGAACCGTACATTGCTCAAATGTGCCCAAGACAGTATCTTTGTGGATTGTAACAGGTCGTGACAATAAATTCTGAAGGCGGACGGGTACAGTGTTCTCTTCGCTAACAGTTGTCACAACTCTAGCCGTTCCCATGCAGAATTTGTCTACAAATGTTTCAGATGGTTCGACAAAACCACACAACTTCGGAATTGGCAAAGTGGTGCTAATTTTCGCCCTGGTGATTACTTGACCATAGCCTGAGACAACAACAGTTTCAGCTAGTTGTACTGGAGCTGGATCAGTAAACTGTAAACTATGGCAAGACGGTGTAGGGGAACCCTCTCTGGAAAGCAACTGCAAAGTAGAATGTCCAATTCGAAGACAACTAAAGTAGAATGTCCAATTCGAAGACAACTGCCTGCTAGGTCCAGGATACAGCCATGTTTAGCAAGAAAGTCAATGCCTAGGAGGACATCAGGTTCGATATCTGCCACAACCATCATATGGGACCTGACAACATCCCCTAGCTGAATAGTTACTTCTATTGCTCCCTTAACTTGCACAGCACTGCCATCAACACTTCGCACTCGGGTACTGCAATTTTACAACTTTGCATTCTCAGATCTGGAGAAAAAATTCGTGCTTATGAATGATATTGAGCTGCCAGAGTCAATGAGCATCTTCAAATCTTGCAAACAAAGCGGAATGATTTTACCCAGAACAAATTGGCACTTGCTTACAGTGACCGAGTGACACACCTCGGAGGGCACGGCGTGTTGCACCTCCGGGTCTGGCAGTGGTGGAGCTGGCGGTTGACCCTTCTCACCAGCTCTCCTCAGTTTCCCTGGTCAGGACTGCGCTGCCGCTGCTGTTGCTGCTGCGGTGGAGGAGGCTCCGGGCAATTGGCGATGAGATGCCGAGGGCTGCCACAACGGTAGCATGATCGCTGCCCACGACGCGGTGCTGCAGTTGCCAGAGCGGCTAGGGTTTCCTCCAACTTCGACATCCTGGCCAGGAGCTCCGTCATCCCGTCAGGTCGTGCGGCACATACAGCTACAGCAGGTGGTGGCTGTGA
This sequence comes from Sycon ciliatum, assembly GCF_964019385.1. NCBI lineage: Eukaryota > Metazoa > Porifera > Calcarea > Leucosolenida > Sycettidae > Sycon > Sycon ciliatum. The sequence goes on along the minus strand of NC_088643.1, from coordinate 18,563,099 downwards.
CGTGAGGTCCGTCTGCAGGATGGCCAGGGCCCGTAGCGCGTGCTGCAGTGCGGCATCTAGAGTGGCGGGAGCCTGCCGCCGGACATCAAGGCGTAGCTCTCGGCTGTCCAACCCGTCGATATACTGGTCCTTGGCAAGCTGCTCGCGGACGTCGGCTGCCAGGGCGGGGTAGGCTAACCTCACGGCCCTTCGGATAGCCTCGCAGAAGTCGGATAGGGACTCTCACCTGGCCGCTGGCGCCTGGCCTTGAGCTCTGCTCGGTGCACATCTACTCGGACGGCTGGCGAGAATCTGCCTTCTAGGGTTGACACGAGTTGTGCAATGTCTGCGCGTACTACATCTGTTAGCGAGCCGTAGTAGGACTGCGCGTTGCCAACTAGGTACAGGGGGAGGTAGTCGACCTGTTCTTGTGGTGTCCAGGCGTTAACTCGTGACACTTGCCGGAAGTGTGCGATCCAAGTTGTCCAATCAGCAGACGCACTGCCATCAAATTTATCCGGGGTAGCGCACGGCCGGAGACGAAGTGGGTTGACTGCTTGCTGTTGTTGGGCCATCTCTACACACGGGTAAGATATCTTCCATCCAACAAAACAACAAACAACAGAACTTAATACCGCTGCCACCGGATGTAGCCTGGCCTCAGTGGGCCAGGCAGCAGACAAGGAGAATCATCAGATCAAACTCACAAGTAGGTCACAGTTCAGTTGTAGATCAGATGTAGACTCAGAATCAGACTGAATTGGAAGAGGATGAACTGATGTGTGACAGCCCTACTTATACCTGGCCAGAGTGCTCTCTGTCCAATCAGGAGCTATACCTGTGACTACCATGACTACAGGTGTGGTGCAACTGCACCAACTAGGAATGCAGTGAGTCATGCATGATGTCAAGTAACAGATGCCTGCTAAAAAAGTATGAAAACAAGAAAAAAGATTCAAGCTTTACAACACTGAGGTGGCTCGAACCTAAACTACACGATCTACTGTTTCCAAACCACTGTCATCCCTCCATACAAGGTACAATGAATGAGGCATGCCCAAATATGCAATATGCACTGTGTTACAGAAGCTAAGGGAGAACAGTTTGGAGAGTGGCTTACTTATTAGGGGGTCAGCACACATCTTCAGAACTCGCGCGGGAATGCAATCCGGTCCAGTAGCTTTCGATGCATTTAGGCGCCGGAGTTCTCTCTTGACAGTGGCAGGGCGGAACCGAACTGATGAGAGCTTTTCAGCCGTGCGCTGAGCAACGTGGGGGAAATCAGTCGCTGGTTGGTTGGTGGGGAAGTCGTCGGCGCCCAGGCTGCACTTTGAGGCGAAATACTGCCCCAAACACTCAGCTTTCCTGCTCCTCTCTCTCCCTGTCCTTGTTGCATAAATCTAATAATGACTGTCTGTAGGTAGGGTTTTGGTTTCAGGGATTTCGTTTTCCACCTGGGCATTTATTTATATTACCGCACACATGAATTTCTAAATACCATAATTATGCTACACGCACACAACACACATCTGAAGGTTGCCTGTATATCGCAGGTCAAGTTGAATAATTTATACTGAGCATTCAAGTGGTGTACACAGCATTAGCCAGTAGGTTTGAAGTAATAATAGTTGAGGCATATCTCCCTTCTTTAGGACAGAACTATTCGTGGCGCCAGCGCAAACATATTTCGTAACTTATGATAACGCAGAAGAAAGAGGGGTCAATCGAATCAAAACACGTATAAAAAAATTTAAAAGAAGGATATATTATAGGATTTGATAATGCCGTTCTGTATGTTCTTATTATGTGATCGGTAAAATATATCTCGGCTGATATGCATGCACACATTTTCCTCATTTCCCTGGCTCCTTACATAGTTCATTTGTCATGCTATACTTCTTCAGATTTTCCTTTCTACAACATTACAATTTATTGAACATGCCTTTCTTATCTGTCATCATGCTGCCGGTTGCCGAAGACCGGGTGGATCAGCCTTGTAGCCTTGACCGTTATTATTTTCATGCACAGTCGAGTCAGCCTGTTCGTTCTTCGGAGACTGCCAGTACCGTACTGTATGCTGCTGATAGGATTGGCAGGTGAGTAGAGACCTATGCTGCTGATAGGGTTGACGGTTGACGGTGCTTCGAGATCTATTATTCATCATTTGCTGAGCGGCGCGCGGTTTTCAGCTGGAAGCCACCGCGTATCTCTCCCATCAGGTTATCAAGTATGTTGCCACCCTCGACCAGCGGTGCAGAGCCCATTGGCTGCTTGCTTCCTCCGGCAGCGCCCTTCTTCTCGGCCTTCTTCTTGGCTTCCTCCTCCAGCTGGAGTTTGCGTCTGCGCGTTCTCTCCTCCAGCTCGCGTCGCTTTGCGTTCTCCTTTAGCGCGTGAAATGTCCGTGACACGCACATATGCATGCACACACACGCACATACACGCACGCACACACACATACACGCACTCGCACGCACCCACACACGCACGCACCCACACACGCACGCACTCGCACACACACACACACACACACAATTATGTAATGCGTATTAACATGTGCATGCAGATAGACAAACATACGAGCAGACGGCACACACATACACGAACACGCATGTGCATGCACACAATGTGCGGTCATATGCACAAACATATGCACAAACATATGCACAAACATATGCGCAATCAGACAGCTGTCGACGAATATGTACCGGCTGGAGTAAGTGTGGCTGAAATTACGAAATCACAACTATATCTAGAAATGAACTTTAGAGTCGGTCAGAAGGCCTTGGGAGGTTGATAGGTGAGGAGGGTTGCCCAAAGCAGTGATGTTTTTTTAGAATTCTGCTCTCACGTTTTCAGTCAAAGCTGAATTCTTCAGCCAGGTTTTTATGACCTTGTAAGATCCTAAGCATGCTATTCGATGCTCCTACATACGCATCCAGTGTAAGGAGAAGGGGATCATCTTTATTAAGCTCACCTGTCCCGCCTCAGCAAGTCGCTTGCAAAACTTGAGCAACACCTGGAAAGTGCCTTCCAGATCGAAGTCCTTGGGCGTCTCCAGGAAGTACACTGCCAGCTCGTCTTTCTTGTCCGTCAGCTTCTTGATTGACGCTGAGACGCTGGCGACTTCATCAACTGCTTTCTGTGCAATTGATAAGAACGATTTTAGGTCACAAGCAAAGCTAGTAAGTGCAGGTAGCCACTTAACCTTGTTACGTTGGCCTTCAAAATATACCTCAAGAAGTGCGGGTAATCAGGACTGGTTTGCTCACTCGGCTGGTTTCAAGGTGTGCCGTGCCAGTGTTGTTTTTGACCTCTACACAACCTGCACGCACGAGCGGTCAAAATATACTTCAAGAAGTGCGGGTAATCAGGACTGGTTTGCTCACTCGGCTGGTTTCAAGGTGTGACGGGCCAGTGTTGTCTTTGGCCTCTACACAACCTGCGCGCACGCGCGGTCCGCACGGACACAGCACCAAAAGGGGACCTCGCATAGGTCACAAATACACACACACACACACACACACACGACCAAAGGGGTCCGCACGGACACAGCGCCAAAAGGGGACCTCGTATAGGTCACCAATACACACACACAGCCAAAGGGGGACCTTCTAGAGGTCACGTACAACACCAGTTTTCATGCTCCTTGGAGTTGCGTACAAGACATCCTGCTAGCTGCGCAGGGCAGCGGTGACGTCATCATGAGTATACATAGTCAGAGTGCAGCGTTTCAGTCACTGTTAACCCTTTGCATGCTGGGCCGTTTTCCCTGGTTCTCCAGGTGATTTCAGGCCAAAAATGGAAAATTTCAAAATTGGAGTTTCTTTGAATTTGTTTCTTGTAGATGCTTCAGTGTCATAATAGACACTCACTGGTGAAGTTTGAGCAGAATACACATAGCAAAAGTTGTGCTAATAGCCTATTTACAATTGCCGGTCTAGTGGATTATTCCGCAAATTCTAGCAAAAAATGGAATTTTTTTAAATTGAAGTTTCTTTGAATTTTTTCTTGCAGATGTTTCAGTGGTATAAAAGACACTAACTGGTGAAGATTGAGCAGAATACAAGTAGTCAAAGTTGTGCTAACAGCCTAATTACAATTGCCGTTCCGTGTTTTTTACGCAAATTCTAATGGCCTAGAAGTATTATTGAAGAGTGTTACTGCTGCTGTGATGGCAGTATTGTTCAAAGCTGATGATTTCAAGCTCTACCAATGTACTAAGTGTTCTAATCAGTTTATGTAGAAAAGCTAAATTCACGCCGATGTGATATGCACTCAAGTAACTCAACCCAATGCAATTATACGTTAGAACAAATCTGGACATATTTACTTTTTGAAGTACAAGTTTACAGCCCGCTGTTGATTCTAATGACCTTTTTCCAATTACAGCAGCCTGCAGTTAGTACCTGCTTCGTGTGTGATAGATCTCGAAGCAGGGCTCGACGCATAGAGACACATGGTTGTGGCATGTTTTGCAGCGGTAGCGCGTTTCCCTGCGAATGCCGCGAGATGTGCACATAACACAGCGACGCAGGACAACGGCCTTGGCTTCTGTGGCCGGGTGCTTCTCGGGAAAGTGTTTCCCCGTCAATCGGTCCTGGGCAGTAGCAGTAGGAGTAGCTGCAGCAGCAAGCTCAGCATCCGCAGCTTCAACCAGGACATGCACGGCTTTCTGGACAAATGCATGGTGCTTTTTCTTGCCACCATGCATTCGGTAGGTAATGTACGCATTCTGCACAGCTTCTTCGACAAAGTGAAACCCGACTTTTACGTACCATTTGAGCGTGCGGCGTACTGCGGAGAACGCTGTCACCATGGCATCATTCTTGTCCACGCCTCCCATCCGGCTGTTATACTGGTGGTTCACCTGGAGCCTCTTTACGTACTGGCCTTGTCGAGTCGTTTTGCCGGTGCGAACAAGATCAGCATTGTGAACTGTTGACAGTAGGTAGATGACTGTTTTGTCATGTAACTTCACCAGCAGAAGCGCACCTTTTCTGCGGAACGCATACTGTGCTTTCGGGAAGTCCAGTTTCTTCAGCTCGTTAGGTATGCCGCGACGGTTGGCGCGCATCGTACCGCACATGCCGGTCGTATTGGCCTTGGGGTAAGTTGCTAGATCAAGCGATGTGTACCAATTGTCTAGATAGACATGATATCCCTTGCCGAGTAGCTCACCCATCAGATGCACGACAATGGCACCAGTTGATCCTAGCTGAACAGTGTGTGGGAGAGGGTTGGCGGGCCGACCAGTGTAGATAGAAGCCGACCAGTAATAGCCGGAGGTGTCGCAAAGAGCGAATACCTTAACGCCAAAGCGCGCTCGCTTGCTAGGGATGTACTGTTTGCAAAGCAGTCTGCCCATGAAGAGAACAAGCTCCTCATCGATGCTGATGAACTGCTGAGGCACATACGTTTGCTTGAATATATCAATGAGCATGTCGGTCAACGGTGACAGCTTGGCCAATCGATCGCCTGGCACAGCGTCATTGTTGTCAGCGAAATGGAGGAACTGGAGAATGCCCAGAAACTTGTCACGCTTCATGATGCGCGCAAATCCAGGTGTCTCACTGAACGAATCTGTAGACCAATATTGCTGCAACTGAGATTTGCGTACTATGCCAGATAAGAGGTAAATGGCAATGAACTTTTTCATGTCAGGTACCGTGATGGGTTTCCAAGACTTCGCTCTGGAGTGCGGTGGCAGGTCAGGATTAGAAGCGATATACTGATCAGCATAGCGGTTTGTCTCACGCACTAGGAGCTCAAATACAGCATCTGGCAGGAACAGTCCGATGAAATACTCACTCCAGCGTCTGCAGGTGGCTGTGTAGTTAGGCCAGGCTGCACACTTAGAGCTGGTCCGGGATTTGCGTCATTTCGCCGCGTCCAGCGCGAATCGTCCAGTGCATCCGGTGAATTATCCACATTATGGACACATGTGTGGGTTATGAAATCACCTGGGTCAGCAGCAGCAGCAGCAGCAGCAGGCTCAGCATCATCATCACTACTTATCCGCGCAGGTTCATCTACATGCATAAACAAAAAATTAAACAAATTTGATTTTTTTGGAATTTTCCGGAAATACAAATAATTCCTTGCATACCTTCAAATACTGAATCGTCCTCGTTGTCGGCATCGGCATGATTTTGCTCGACAGTCATTGTCACCGAGTCATCAACGTCGTCCAATGAAGCGGCGGCAGCAGCTGCCAGTAGATCAAGCGAGCTACCGTCACCTCCACAACCCTGAGAATACGAGTCAGTACGAGCGTCGTCCAAATGCACGTCTGTATCGTCCCACGATCCGTCAGGTTCATTCTCGGACTCACTGTCCATAAATATCTGCTGGATGGCATCATCAAGAGACACCGATGTGGCCACCTAGTCCCCTCCGACCTCCAGAACTCCCAGACGACAGCAAAAACTGAAACTGGTCAAATTGTATTTCGCACTTACAAAATTTAAACGCGGATGGATCGCATGCACTGATGCTTCAGGATGCCGCGATCGCGGCTGGTGCTACATATCGGCACACGTCTAGGGTAGCGTACAGACACGTATTCACGAGTCGGCAAGCCCTATCTAGTTGGCTAGACCCCAAGAGAAAGCACCCAAATCGTATTGAAAAATGCGCATGTATACACGTCCTCAGAGAACCGGCACGGGGTTCAGGCGCGTGTATACACGTCATCCGCACGCAAAGGGTTAAGAATGATGATGGTAATGTAACGGCAGGAACGCAGCCCACACACACACACACACTGTTACAGGGTACAACTCCTTGCCCGGACTACAAACAATAGCTTAGTTTTCAAGGAATACCGATACAGTTTCAGTTTTAGACGGACCACCTTCCACAGTCTGCGTATCAATATCCCTCCTTTTATAGCTTATATGCCTATATATGGTGAAACTGTAACCTTACGTCCAGATAGTCCTTGGCCTGTTCCTTGATGTCATCCGACACGGTCGCTATGTTCTTCTGGGCCATCATGAGTCGGTTAGAGAGTGCACTGCACTCACTTTGTACATTGCTCACGGATAGCCTGTGTGTGCGCACAGGGTACAAGCGCGCGCACACATACGCACGCACACACGCACACACACACACACACAAAGGAAAGGGACAAGGACAAGATAGCTCAGTGGTCAGAGCATCGCTGGCCTCAAGCGAAGGTCCCTGGTTCGAGTCCTGGTGGTTACTTTTCCCGTTTGCATCTTTCCCTCCAACATGTGAAGACAAGATATTACCACATGTACATGTATATTACTGTCCGCAGATTGAGTATTGTGTATATTACTGTCAATGATAGGTCTTGAATGTACCATTTTTCTCAAATTCCGTACTGCGGACGAAGGAGTGATCTTCCGTACAAATACGGAAAAAGGTTGGCGGCACTGCTAATGAGTATGTCACAGTATGTGTTCCGGTCAAGGCATCAACACCACCCATCCATGCTAGCAGTATCTTAGTCGAAGCAAAGAAATGCCACCTGTCTACTCACCGCGTCGCCTTCTCCAGTATGTCTAGCTTCTGGGGCAGTCCGAGCAACTCCGGGTGCTTCTGTTCAATGAACTAGAGAAGAGTGTAGTGTAGCGGAGGGGATAGAGAACGAGAGAACACGAGAGTGAGAGAGAGAGAGAGAGACCGGAAGATGGATGGATGGACAGACGGACGGAGAGAGAGAGAGGATAGAAGACTAGATGGAAAGCCTGAAAGAGAGCATAATTGAGACAACTGGGCATACATTGCCGTAATTGCAGCCCTATTCTGCCAGTGATGCAGCGCACAGACTCTAAGGATGTGCATACTATTCACTCAATTCTCACATGAAACCCATCACAGTCTGAACAAAGTAGCGGTGTAGACCAGGGCACATACACACACGTGCAGTAACAGCACATCCTGTACTCGTATGCACTAGGGCTCACCTCTGCCAGGAAGTGCACCAGTGTCATACGCGGTGCGTTCGCACGCGTGTCGTCCAGCTTGAGCAGCGTCTCCAGACGAAAGCCAGCCGCATTGCCAGCATTTCCGCCCTATCCATTGATACATGAACAACGCACACTGATGATTATCGATCAGCTAACTTCACTGCCTGAGGTACCGTATCACTGATAGTCACGTTCCATGCATGCACCACATGGGTACTTCAACCATGTGTTTTCATGACATGTTCAAATCCAGGGCAGACAGCAGACACATGGCTACGTGAGCAGACACAGTTTCTCGGTATTCCGGGAATTTCCGCCCTGCGCATCTGGTGCATGTACGTAGGGCCTCTACGCAATTAGCTTAGTGGGGATGAACGTGCAAGTAATTAGTTGTGTCAATCAAGAGCACAATGCAGTGTTGTGGAGTAACAGGACGTGTTGGTTTACACAGTGGGCAGTTTCTAGTGGCCACCCATGTGTGCACAGAAAACCGGTCTTTATTGACAGGTGGTCTTTCTTTGCAGGTCTAGAGTACGTGTATATATGTGAAGGCATGGTCTAGTGTGTGAGATGACCGGCCACTTAACACAGGTGCTGGGTATCCTATTGCAGTGGTTGCTGAACACAGGTGTTAGATCTCCTATTGCAGTGGTTGCTGAACACAGGGGTTTTACCTGTAGCTGAACGAGGAATTATGTGCTAAAAAGTCCCAGTCATGGGTAAGTACATTGTATGTATGCGTCTACTTGAAGGAATGGAATGCAACATCACAGTTTCACTCTTGGTTTTGCTCAAGGTCTACGTACAGAGTTGAGGAAGTTTCCCACTGTCAGAACGATGAGGAAGACTTTGCGCAGCTCTTCACACTCGCGCACGTCTACAGCACCGGACAGCAAAGCAGCAACATGAAAACCACTCACATGTCGAAAAAACACACAAACTGTTTTTCACTGTATGCCAGGGTGTCAAGGGTCCTGCAAGTCGAGGGCACCAAATATGCACTTTTTTGGGGTTGGATTTCACGAGCGTAACTGGACTTGTACCCATGTACTTGTCGTAAACTGGCAATCCCGGGACACACATATACACTATTGTTGTCACATACTACTGTAAAAGCCATATGTCACGTCCTGGACGTGACCCTCGCGGTTTGACAGATCTTGTGACAGCAGGATCTGTGTAGTGTGCAGCTCTGTGATTGAGCTGTCACAATCTATACTATCACGTGGTTTGGCCAGTGTCTTGTCCCACGTGTTGAGCATGTAGGTTGAGCGGCACGCGCTGTTCCGCGTAGGTGTCATGCTTTTGGGTGTGATATCCCACGTTGGTGTCATGTCTCTTGGACATGACACATCGTATGATTCACCGCCGGAACCTGGTCAGGTAGGTTCTCGCGTGGAATGTTCTAGGTATGTTCCAGGAAGTTCTTGACTTCCTGGAAATGTACGCTCTAGGCTTCATGCAAGATCATGTGACTGAGAAGTCCTATTGATTTCCATGATCCCTTTCGCGCTTCGTGCAAGACACGAAGGGCCGTGCGCAAAAGAATGAGAGCTGAGTGCAGAAGAATGAGAGCTGAGTGCAGAAGAACGAGAGGCGTGCGCAAAAGAGCGGGGAACCGCGCGCAAAATGAAGGCGCAAAAGGAAGGCGTGGCAAGCGCGGTACAGCGACGCCGCGGTGACCCGCGAAGGGCCCGCCGGTGAAGTTCCCGGAAAAGGGACGCGGATATGAACCAACATCCCGCCGGAGTTACGCTGTTCTATCACGTCGGGTGAGCGGGCTCCCCGACGTGATCCATATAATTCCAAGATTCCCGCGGAGACGTAGGTGAGCGGGCTCCCTACGTCCCGATCCGGCTTTTTGCTCCGTTTGTGCTAATTATTCATTGTCGTTTTCGTTATTGAACTATTGATCTTTTGCTGTTTCCTTGCCATGCATGCGTTGTCAAACCTGTATTGTTTGCCGATTTCTAAGAACTATCACGCACCGTGCTTTGCACGAACTTCTCCATCTCGTTTCTTTGGTGCATAAAAGAACATTTGTCACCTCATAACAATCACAATTAACTCTCTCCCGAACTTGAGAAATACACTGAGTCTCTCAGACCCTCTACTGGTTGTCTTCTCTTCGTGTGTTAACCAAGGTGAGCAGAACACTAAGTTGGGTCGTCGACTATATTGGTCGACCGCCTGGCGGTTGGATTTGGTTGGGTTATGAGCGATCATGACAGGCAACGAACCTCGCAGGGATGCGACATTTGGTGCTGTGACCAGGATCCCAACGTCTGTGTTCTCTGTTTGACCTGGTTGTTGTAGATGCCACCCAAACGGAACAACCCGCCTACAGACAATTTGCGTGAGCTGCACGAGGCGCTCGCACAGTCGGCCGCCGCCCTGGAGGCCATGCGGCAATTTAATTCAGCGAGGGTGATCCGTCGCTTGCAGCAAGGGCTGACGCAGCTGCATTCGGCCATTAGGTCACTCAACGCGGCAGTCGAACCGTCTCGCAGTTCATCGCCAGGCCCCGTGAATTACCGGCAGAGGGATGGTGCACGGTCCCCGGGGCCCTCTCCCAAACGGCCATGCCGTGGGGAAGAGGGGGTCCCCAGGACCAGTCGGAACAACAGCGTCGAGCGTCCACGCTCGGTGTTGGCGGCGACAACGCCGGGACGGCCGCCGGCCAAACCGGTTCACCACCCTGCCAAAGACCGGCACACGAAGGCTACCGTGGCCGCAGCGGGAGAGGCGGCCCCAAAGCCGCCTCCTCCTGCTGTCGCGGCGGAGCGCGAGGAACAAATGAGACGGAGAGAGGCGGAACTGGCGACGGCCAAGGCTGAAGCCCTGGTCGAGGAAAATTTGAAGGCGGCGGAGGAAAGGATGATGGAAGACTGATTTCATTATTCACCCTCATATTCATAATCTCAATCCTGAACCGTGGCCAGATGGCACAAAAATCAAACTGCTCGTGTTCTGTGGGTGTGCTAAAAGACAAGGAAGTTTTTACTTCCGTGGTCTTGTGGAAATTAGCATGCAGGGACATCAGGGGTTGAGGCGGGAATCCTTTGGGCAGCTGCATAATATTCGAATGCATATATGGGTGACAGTGATAATAACACAGCACTGAGAGAGGCGGGTAGAGAGTGTAATGGTATTCAACAAGTTACGATCAGGCCAGACTTGTAGGACACAGTCTGGTCTGTACGGGACGGAGTTAGTGCATGTAGTCTCTACATATGATTTCTGCACGCGCACGCGGCCTAAAAAGCACGTGCGCCAGCAGGAAGATGGAACTACACCGTAGTACACGCACGAAAAGCGTGTGTGATAGGGTGGCTGAGCCAGGAAACTGTCGGCAGCCCCGGAACCAACTAGGGCCCAAAGTACTAGTGCGTACCTGTACTTCGGACCTAAGCGCCAGCTCGGCGGTAGCGCGGTGATTCGAGACCACCACTACTGCCGCACGGAGAATCCTAAATACAGCAGGTTGACTGTACCCCGCACGCAGAGGTGCGAAAACGGCCCAGCTCAGGCGCGGCCGTTCCGCATGCACGTGTCAAAACTTCGGGTCCATTAGTTCAATCTGATGGGGGGTCCCGAGGCCAGTGCAGTGTGCCATAAAAAGCTGTCACCGGAGTGCGAAGTCCGCGACACAGCCGGTGGTTGTGAGCACGTCGACTTGCGCCGATTCCAGTACGCGTACATAAATAAGGGCCTGCGGTCCACCAGCATGTATGCGTGACGCGACGTCTGGGACGACGTCGATAACGGGTTTTGGAGCAAGCCATACCAGGCTCCTCCAAAGAACGAGGAGATAACAGCTAGTTTCCGACAACTAGCCTTATGCCACGTAGGCCGACGCCGACGGCGCAGCACGGGTCACCATGGTGACGCGCAATCTTAGGCCACGTCAGCTAGGTCTGGGTACGTGCTCGACGCTGATTGGTCGAATATCCTGCTGGAGGGGAATAAAAGGAGGTGCCGAGGACAGAATTCGCTCAGTTGTCTTCAGCCCTCCTGAGGATCGCGACAAGCTCTGAGCAAGCTAGTGGCCATCTTCTTGGTTGTCAAGAAACTTCTTGAAGCAGTGCTTTAAGTTTGTCTTGTTCTTGAGGTCTTGGTTCTAAAAATGAATCAACGCCAGAACCCTGCTGCAGCCGCTCCGCCGGCCCCAGCACAAGCCGTGCGACCGGCTGTGATGCCGGAAGCATTTAACGGCACAGGAGATTGGGTGGAGTACCTAGAGTACTTCAACCAGTGTGCAGCCGTGAATGGCTGGAACAATGCGCAGCGCGCACAATTCCTAGCCGTACGGCTGCGAGACGCCGCACAGAAATTTCTCGCCTCAATTCCGGCCGCACGTCGGGCGGACTGGGACGATCTGGTGGCAGATCTCAACGATAGGTTTGCACCGGCCGGCATAGCGCGGCAGTACAAATCTATGTTTAGAAATCGGCGACGACGCGGCAATGAAGATTTCGGTCGCCTCGCGGACGAATTACGACAGCTGGTAGGGCGGGCATATCCACTTATGCCCGGACCTGTCCAGGAGGAACTGGTCCGGGACCAGTTCATCGATGCAGTTACGCCTAACGCCTTGCGCTTGCGTCTGCAAGAGAATGCACCGGGCACGATCCAGGCGGCGGTTACTATGGCTAACCACCTGGAACGGGTTTGGCAGAAGGAAGACGCTGAGAAGTCTTCTCGACTGCCCCGCACCTTTGAATTAGGTCCGGAGCAGTTGGTTACCGCAGCAGTGGAGCCAAGGGGCCTGAGTCCCGAGGTAGAAGCCTTAACCAAGGTCGTAGCACGGTTGGCCGAACAAGTGGAGCGTAGCCTCCAGGTTCAACAAACCGTCCAGCCACCACCAGGGGCATGTTGGGCATGTGGCCGCATGGGTCACTTTCGCTCCACCTGCCCCGAATTGAATCAGAGGCCACGGGCCCCTGCGGCACGTGGGCCTGGACCCCGTTATCAATCCCGTCCTCGACGGGAGGGAAACGGGCAGTGACCGGAGACGGGGACCAAGTCTCCGGTCAGGATTATGACGGAGGTCCAATCCCGAGCATCAAGGTACCGGATGCTCAGGAGGATGAGGGACGATTGGAACTCGTCGCTGCTCTGGGACGAGCAGCGGAGAACCATAATGGAATGATGATAGATGGCGCGGCCAACGGTATACCAGTCACCATGCTGGTAGATACTGGGTCGGCGGTCAGTTTGATGTCGGAAGCCCTGTTCCGGGATTTGGGATACCAATTGGATGATCTCGAACCCCCGAACAGTGACATCACATTTTGTGGGGCGGATGGGCAGAGGCTCGATGTATGCGGCAAGGTAGTCGCTTGCCTCACTTTGCGTAGCGCAACATGTTGGCACGCTACGGCGGTGGTTCGTGGACTCCACTATCCTTGCCTTATCGGTCGGGATGTGTTGTGCCGAATCCCGTGCGCGATCACGTCCGAGAACGGTAGTTTGCACTTTCAGGCCGATAAAGCCGAAGTGTCGACACTTGACACGGAAGACGTTTGCGGAAAAGTTCACGTTCTCCGTTTACGGAAACGTGTAACCATACCCCCTCTCTCAGAGATTACGGTTAACGCCGTGATCGAAGGAGATGGCGGTGTGCCGCCCTGTGCCATTACGGAACCTGACGGCTGCCTGAGGGGGCCTGATGATGTTATGTTGGCCTACGCATTGGTATGTCCAACGGAAGACGGCGTTCCCGTCCGAGTTTTGAACTGCTCGGAGCAGTGTGTGTCTCTGGGACGAGGCGCTCGGATCGGCCGTCTGCAACCAGTTTGCGCGGTGGGTTGCGTGAGCAACGAAGAAGGAGGGGACGGTGGTGACCATACAGGCCAGGAGGATGTGATTCCTGGGGCCGAAGAAGTATGGTCTGCACTTCATATTGGACGAGGTCCTAGAAGTGGAAAGGCTGTGGTGGGGGAGGATGATTTGGATCCGGACCCCACGGGCACAGTGTTGGCTGACCAGGGGACGCCCTGTGTCGAGGAGCCGGGTAGGCGAGACTCATCTGGGGAGGATGAGTTGTTGCGCCTGAGGTCCCTCGTTGCTCGCTATCGGAAGGTATTCGCTATGAGCTCGGCCGAGCTGGGGCGTACTTCGGTGCTCCACCATCGGATCGAGACTAATGGACGAGGTCCAATTTTCCAAGCCGCACGGCGCTTGCCGTGGGCTTCACGAGAGTCCGCCCGTCAGTTGGTTGAGGACATGAAGGCTCAGGCTGTGGTTGAAGATTCCTGCAGTCCTTGGTCTTCACCGATTGTCCTTGTCCAGAAGAAAGATGGGTCGACTCGGTTCTGTGTGGATTACAGGAAGTTGAACGCGGTTACGGAACGGGATCCATATCCTCTTCCGCGCATCGATGATACCCTCGACGCTCTCAACGGGTCTACGTATTTCTCGACCCTTGACTTGTGTTCAGGCTATCATCAGCTGCCAATGGCGGATGGTGACAAGGAGAAAACTGCTTTCTCGACTCCCGACGGGCACTACCAGTTCACGGTTATGCCGTTCGGAGTATGCAATGGCCCTAGTTCTTTCCAACGGCTCATGAGCATTGTGTTGAAGGACTATCAGTGGCAGATCTGTCTGGTTTACCTCGATGATATCATCGTGTTCAGCCGGACATTTGCCGAACACCTCGAACGGTTGGAGGCTGTCTTTCAACGTCTGTTGGAGGCAAACCTACGTCTCAAACCCTCGAAATGTTTCCTCCTGCGGCGACAGGTAGAATTCTTGGGACACGTCGTGTCTGATGAGGGCGTGGGCACTGATCCCGCCAAAATCCAACGGATTGTGGCGTGGGGCAGGCCGGCGAATGTTGGAGAGGTGCGTGCATTTCTCGGGTTTTGCGGCTATTACAGAAGGTTCATTCGTGCCTTCTCAACCGTGGCACGACCCTTGACTGATTTGACCCGGCAAGACAATTCTTTTGTCTGGTCCGACCAGTGTGAGTCCACTTTTGTGGCTCTGAAAGAACATTTCACTCGTGCACCTATCTTGGCTTACCCCAGGTATGGTCACGATGCGCCACCGTTCATTGTGGACGTGGATGCAAGTGGTACTGGTTTGGGCGCTGTTTTGTCACAGCTTGACGAAAACGGAACTGAACGGCCAATCGCGTACGCGAGCAGGGTGACCTCTGCCGCGGAACGCCGGTATGCCTCTACCAAAAGCGAGCTGCTTGGGGTAGTGTGGGCATTCAAACATTTTCGCTGCTATTTGCTGGGGAAACATTTTCTGGTCCGCACGGATCACAAAGCGTTACAGCATTTGCAGACTTTCAAAGATCCACCGGCGATTATCGCTCGTTGGATGGAATTTTTGAGTCAGTTTGACTTTGACGTGCAGTATCGCCAGGGCCGTGCTCACGCGAATGCCGATGGGCTATCCCGACAGACGTTGCAGCCTGTGGCTGTTGCTGCCGTTTCAGTATCGCAGCTTCCAACTCTGTTCGTCCAACGACGAAACTGGTCACTTGCCGATTGGGCTGCGGCCCAGCAAGCCGATCCTGACCTCGCGCGTCTGCGTGAGTGGCTGACAGCATGTCCTGCCGACCCTGATCTGAGGGGTGTGAGCCCTGACCTCCGTAAGTTTTGGCGAGGACGCCAATGTCTTGTTTTACGGGAGGGTGTGGTTGGTCGGACATGGAGTGGGGATCCAAACAATTTGAAATCCACAACATTTCAAATTTTGGTGCCCGTAGCAATACGTCCCAAAATTTTGGAAGAATACCACGACTACTTGGGTCATGTGGGAATGCAACGAACGCTGACTCAGCTTCGGACTAAATTCTACTGGCACCAAATGAAACGTGATGTAGTGGATTGGGTGGGTACTTGTGGGTCGTGCTCTAGAAGGTCTAGACCAGTCGGTCGTGGACATGGAGCACCCTTGCAGGTCACCTGGAATGGTTACCCGTTTGAACGGATCGCCATGGATTTGATTCCAGGGCTCCCGGAAACAGCAAGTGGCAATAAGCATATCCTAGTGGTTATTGACTACTTTACTAAGTGGGTTGAGGCGTATCCATTACCAACAATGGATGCCCTGAGTATTGCCTCTGTATTCGTGGGTGAGTTTGTGTCCCGTTTTGGGGCACCCGAAAGCTTACACACTGATCAGGGTCGCAACTTTGATTCAAAGTTGTTCAAAGATGTGTGCACTCTTCTTGGCATCAAGAAGACACGTACTACTGCGTATCACCCTGCGGGGGATGGGCTTGTTGAACGGTTCAACCAAACGCTCGAGCGTCTGCTCTCGCATTACGTTGACCAAAATCAGAGGAATTGGGATGTGCAGTTGCCGGCAGTGCTAATGGCATACCGCGCCACTGAGCAATCCAGTACCGGGTACACACCAGCGTATCTCCTGTTTGGGCGTGAACTGTGTTTGCCACAGGACGTCGCGTACGGCCTTCCTCGTGCTGAGGGGGTTACTGAGCCAGCGCACGCAAAGAGTTTGCGTGAGCGTTTGGCTGAGGCGCATGCTACGGTGCGTGATAGGCTCCGTGCTGTACACCAGCACCAAGCTCATCTGTATGATGCAGGTGCAAAACCAGTTTCTTTTGAAATTGGCGATTTAGTCTGGCTTTTGGTTCCAGCAGTACCTGTAGGCACTGCTCCTAAGCTAGCTAAATTGTGGAAGGGCCCTTTTACAATTGTGAATAGGCTCTCTCAGGTCGTGTACCGTATCCAGGACACCGCCGGCGCAGCTAAGCTGCAGATTGTGCATGTAAACCGGTTGAAGAGATGCCGTGTGAGGCCTGACCATCTGCTTCCAGCAGTAGGAGAGGATGTCACGGACTCAACCGATTTGCAGCCACTAACAACGGCAGATGATTCTGCCGGCTCTGGGTCGTATGAGCCTGATGCTACCGATGAGTTGTATTCGGCCGATGACGACGGTATTCGTGCCGAAACCTATGGTGGACTGGATGTGCCTCCGGCAGCTCCAGTTGACTTGCCCGATGCACCCGTCGCGGCACCTGGGGGACGACCTGTCCGAGACAGGCAGCCGCCGCGGTATCTCGCTGACTATCATGTTGGTTGAGTACAATCACGGGGACGTGATTCTTTAATGGCGGGGGAAATGTCACGTCCTGGACGTGACCCTCGCGGTTTGACAGATCTTGTGACAGCAGGATCTGTGTAGTGTGCAGCTCTGTGATTGAGCTGTCACAATCTATACTATCACGTGGTTTGGCCAGTGTCTTGTCCCACGTGTTGAGCATGTAGGTTGAGCGGCACGCGCTGTTCCGCGTAGGTGTCATGCTTTTGGGTGTGATATCCCACGTTGGTGTCATGTCTCTTGGACATGACACATCGTATGATTCACCGCCGGAACCTGGTCAGGTAGGTTCTCGCGTGGAATGTTCTAGGTATGTTCCAGGAAGTTCTTGACTTCCTGGAAATGTACGCTCTAGGCTTCATGCAAGATCATGTGACTGAGAAGTCCTATTGATTTCCATGATCCCTTTCGCGCTTCGTGCAAGACACGAAGGGCCGTGCGCAAAAGAATGAGAGCTGAGTGCAGAAGAATGAGAGCTGAGTGCAGAAGAACGAGAGGCGTGCGCAAAAGAGCGGGGAACCGCGCGCAAAATGAAGGCGCAAAAGGAAGGCGTGGCAAGCGCGGTACAGCGACGCCGCGGTGACCCGCGAAGGGCCCGCCGGTGAAGTTCCCGGAAAAGGGACGCGGATATGAACCAACATCCCGCCGGAGTTACGCTGTTCTATCACGTCGGGTGAGCGGGCTCCCCGACGTGATCCATATAATTCCAAGATTTCCGCGGAGACGTAGGTGAGCGGGCTCCCTACGTCCCGATCCGGCTTTTTGCTCCGTTTGTGCTAATTATTCATTGTCGTTTTCGTTATTGAACTATTGATCTTTTGCTGTTTCCTTGCCATGCATGCGTTGTCAAACCTGTATTGTTTGCCGATTTCTAAGAACTATCACGCACCGTGCTTTGCACGAACTTCTCCATCTCGTTTCTTTGGTGCATAAAAGAACATTTGTCACCTCATAACAATCACAATTAACTCTCTCCCGAACTTGAGAAATACACTGAGTCTCTCAGACCCTCTACTGGTTGTCTTCTCTTCGTGTGTTAACCAAGGTGAGCAGAACACTAAGTTGGGTCGTCGACTATATTGGTCGACCGCCTGGCGGTTGGATTTGGTTGGGTTATGAGCGATCATGACAGGCAACGAACCTCGCAGGGATGCGACACATATATATAACGATGTGCTAACTCTAACGAGTTAACGAGGAGAAATCTGTCGTTAAAATAGAAATCGTTATACAGAAATCGATACATATTATACTGTCCTATTGAGCGTTGAGAATAAGTGAGAATCGTTACCTTTGGTACACGTAAACCAGTCAATTTTGGGAAATCGTTATATATGCACCTGGTTAGAATATTGGCTTTTACAGTAATCTACAGGGCTTGAAGGCAAGGCTGTGCTAAAGAGAAGTGGAACTATTAGCAATATCTTCAACTATCCTTCAGCCATTTTCAGCCTTGGGAAAATGAACCGCACCAGGACTGTTTACTTTAAGAGCAATGGGATCGGCACCACTTCATGAAAGACGCGTGCCAAGTGTTGTGTGGCAGGTGATAGTGTGTAACCTACCGTTGCAAGCCTGCAGAAGAGTGTTGACCGATGGCCACAGGCTCTGCAGGCCCTCAGCGACGTCCAACTTGAGTAACATCACCTTGACCCGGAAGCGGTAGCTAAGGTACAGTGGAACGGAAAGCAAAGTGTTCACATCGAATACCATGACGTTCTTTTTACACCAGTATACCATGCAACTTCATAATAGTCACACACACAAGCAGTGTGATTTGCAGTGTGTCTTCCACAGCACTGTACTATGTGCTATACACTGTACCAATGTGCAGGCATGTCGACTTAACAAAACACTGCTTCTTACTGGTTGAGCTGGTCCAATGCCTGGTAGAACTTCTCTGGTGTACCGAGCAATGCCGGATCACCCTTGTAGCTGCGTATGAGTTCGGTCTGCGACAAACATACCCAGCAAGATATTATCACATCCGTTGCCAAATTTTCTGACAGTGCACGACCCAATGAGGTACACATGTCTACACTGTGTGCAAACGGTTGAGTATTATTTAGATTCAACGAGAGGTTTCTTACCAGGGCTTCCGGTAGATCCGGAAGGATCTATCATGATTCTCTGCCTTACACAAATCAAGCACGCACTATGGACCAAGGTAGCACACAACTAGGGTAGTAATTATCTGGGACAAATTGCACCACTTCTTTCCTACCAATACAGCGCTCGGGACAGTGAGGTTCACCGTCAGGAGTGAGCTGTTAAGACATGTGAGTGGCCCTTGAGTGAACTAACGTTAAGCTCGGTGCACTACACAGCCCGGTAACTAACTATGGACAGTGGGCCGTGCAGTCGAATGCTACGCTGCCACCCTGATCACGGGGACGAATTCCACTAGCTAGCATGACATCACCGCCTCTCTCCTACCTGGTCACTGTCCGGTAGCAAGACCTCTAGAGACTTCAGCTGATCGGCTTCCACTTGTGTAGTGTCCAATTTCCTGATCAGTTCAACAAATTGATCTATACTCCTGACAACCGAAACAACAAGTGGAGACAGGCAAGAGTGTGTAAAGCAGACATATGAGCATCTGCCGCCAGTCTTTGCAATGGCCAGGGGGGGGGGTGAATACGCTGATCACACACGTGTCTTGTTAGCTCAATCCAAGCTGCCAGGCACTAGAGTAGCATGCTCCGCTAACCCAAGGTGTACTCTGCATGTTATATGCACATGCACACGGATGTACTTATTTTCTGGAGGCACTGGCTATCATATTAGCAAGTTACCATGTATCCGTGTCCAATTCCTGCTTCCTCTGTAATTAATAAACCTTAGCTCGCCGTGAATGATGACTGTACTGAGAACGTGATGTCTGGCTAGTTTACAGATGTAGTGCAAGAACTGGAGGGCCTCACACACCAGTGGCATAACACATGACCACACGCACACACAGCTAGGATACATGACCGCATGCATACACAGCTAGGATACATGACCGCATGCAGACACACGATAGGATTTGCATCAAGCAGAGTAGGCAACATCAACGTCTTAGTCGAGAAAATCGCCGTTTCAGTCAAGACGGCGAGCATTCTGCCAAATGTTCATGTACATCATTGTACAGTCAACCTTGTGGATAACGACCTGGGGAATAACGACCTGGGATATAACAACTCGTGCACAACACAATCTTCAGACCTAGTGACCATTTGACTGCATGTTTTCAACCTCACAAATAGCAACAACTCGTGAACAACGAGACTTTTCTCATGCACTATTGAGGGTCACTGGTATCTGCCAGGCTGACTGTACATCTGCTACAAAAGCCGTGTAAAGAAACTCACAGCTTGAACTGCTTAAGGAAGATGGAGACATTGAGATGGACTTTCCCATCCAGTAGTGTGACCTAATGTATGAGGAGCACAGGTAAACACCATGACATGACAGCTTACTTACACGTTCACCATGTTCAAGGACACTGTGAGAAATTCAATTGTGATTGTATATACAACTCCATCCCGGCAGCAGATGGAGGAAACTGAGTGAACCTGAATACCCCTCAACTTGTGGCAAGTCACAGGCACAAACAAAATAACCTCACTTCAGCAGAGTACACATGTCAGCCTTTACCAAACAGGCATACTCGGCCCATATCTGATCCCACACCCATTTTTGAAAGATATCAATGCCTGCTAGGAGTAGCTGCAGGTCAGACTTCTCCAGGGGTTGTTGACCTGCTATAACATTTAGGTATACTGGGCAAAAATGTTGCACACACGTTTGTCCTGGCTTTGCTTAGCTTCTTTGTCAAATAGTCCCACTGAGTAGCCGCTGGGCAGTGTTTACTGTCACCCTTACCACACTCGATTCCTTCTTCTTGTCCGCCTTCTCCTCTTTCTTGTCCTCCTTCTTCTTCCTTTCCACCACCTTTTGGCTGAAGAGCTCTTCGATGCGCGGAAGAGAGCTGTCGATCTCCATCGTATCCGACGCAATGATGTTCTTCCACAGGGCCTCACTGGGCATCACCTAGTATAGATGTGGACAACACCAGCAGAAGAGTGGAAAGGGAGACAGACAACAGTGGACATAAATGGAGGAGTCTATTTTGGTACACTCCAGTCGGAGTTTTACACGGCTTCTTGTTAACCCTTTCACTGCCAGCTGACCACTCAAGGTGACAAGGCGGCTCCCTGCCAGGCTGCCAGCCGAGCTGTACAGCCTGGCACTTTTTGCCTCCATCTCGAAAAATCGAAAGGCCAACTTCTCATGGATTTTTTGGTACTTTCTGTACGGAATATCGCTTTCCAAAGTATACATCGTAGGTAGACAACTCATAAAGGAAGCCATTGCCGTCGAAAAAATCGCGAAATCCGAAGTACAAACGTGCTGCGCTAAAATCGCGAAATCCGAAGTACAAACGTGCTGCGTGCTCTAGCGCCAGCCGCTGTGCAAAAATGCATGTCATGTCATGCGAAAGTGCGCCCTGCGCCGCATGCGCTACATACACTATTTACACGATCGGTCCGGACACTCGCGAAGTAAACTTAGTTGTTGTTTTGGAGAGAGAAGCAGATCCTTTTTTTGTTAGCTGGGATTGAAAGATCTGCCAGTGGACCGGAGAGCTACAACACTGGAAGCAGAAGAGACGGCGTGCGGAATTTTCTCTGTCTTCGTGCCAACAGGACTTCAGTTGCGAGAGACTTTCGTCCTGTTGTTGCGGACGAAATTCTAGTTGCTGCCACCAGAAAACTCGGAGAACGAAACGATCGTAAGTCGTTTGGTGAAGCGGATCGTGTCGGTGAACAGCTGCGGAATGTTCTGCCGCCATGGTGGTCGTTTGTTCTCCCGATTAGCAGCAGTCCGAATACATTTCGACTTCGGAGAGTGAAGCGCTCCCCTGTTCCGTTGACAAGCGCGGCGTTCGCGGGTGTAATGCACTTTCGCATCAGCTTGCAGTAGATCGTCAGGTATTGAGCCTGAGGTAGGTGTCGTTGTAGAAAGAATATAATTATGTTGTAGCTGACATACCTGTAGTGTCTCTTGACGGTGCTGGTCGCCATTGTAACGTGGTAGTTCTTAGAACATTTTAGTTCTGGACTCGGTGAGCGCCAGCAGCGCTGTTTCCGCCAAGTTTGCAGTGAATACGTCCGTGAGGAATCCGTCGTGTGGTTGTCTTTACCCGTGACTCCAACCGCCTATCGCAATCGATAGCCGCCTGGAGTCTTGGGCAATGGCTAGGCATCAAGTCTGAACCAAATGTCATGCTCCTTGCAATGAAAGTTGACGGGAAAGAGAAAAAAACTGGCACCGACTCAGGAAGGTGGAAGTGCGTGAGAGCCGATTTCTTCCGCGCCGCTCGGCTAAAAATCAGATGCGCATTTTCAACGACGCTGGTTCGATTTTTTTCAAATGGCAACCCATGCTTCTGGCAGCGTATTTCGATGGGTATGGACCTCTTCTAGGGCCTAGTGGCCCTCTACCACGGCTAAACATCTCCAATATCCAAAAATAGCGGCCCAAACTGGGTGAAGTCTGCCTGTCGACAAAAGTCGACGGTGGCACTGGGGACTGCATGTTTGCTTGTCGACTTTCGTCGACAGTGGCACTCAGAGTGCATGAATGCGCTGTCGACTTTCGTCGACAGTGGCAGTGCAAGGGTTAACCTAAGCAACTGTACATAGAGCATCTCCGGAACAATTGGTGACCATGAACGCGGTAAGGAGCCGTGGAGTGAAACACATAGGCCCAGTGTTCTAGCCAAATGGGTGTGGGGGGGGGGGGGGGGGGATACAGAACCTTGGCCTGAGTCAGTTATACAGCGAAGATGATTTCTTCACGTCTTCTTGCAGGCAATTGATGGCTTTGTCATTTCTGCCACCTGCTGAAGTAGCGCATGCTTTCGCATTCGTTGAGCAGACGGTGGAAGGTTATATGAAAGATGATCGTGTTTCTGATCTTTTGACTCAGTGACTTGACAACCCTGTCATCCCAGCTTTTGTTTGGAATTGCCAAGGAAAGGATGGGCAACATACTCCCCCCCCCCCCCCCCCTCATAGATATGCTACAGCCCCCCCCCCCCCCCCCCCATGATGTGTAAACCAGTGTCACAAACTCACCTTCTTTTCATGGAGCTTTCCCCAGTTGAGTTTCTTCATCTTCTTGCTGGGCCTCACCCTAGTCCCGGGCAGACTCATCTGCTGCGTAGCTGGTGCTCCACATCCTCCAAAGAAACCGGGCATTCCACCTGGCGGAGGGGGAGGTCCCATTCCGGGCATAGGAGGAGGGGGTGGTCCGCCCGATCCGGGCATTGGTGGAGGGGGAGGAGGCCCACCCATTCCGGGCATAGGAGGAGGGGGAGGAGGTCCACCCATTCCGGGCATTGGAGGAGGGGGAGGGGGCCCACCCATTCCGGGCATAGGAGGAGGGGGAGGGGGTCCACCCATTCCTGGCAGCGGGGGAGGGGGAGGAGGTCCGCCTATTCCGGGCATTGGAGGAGGGGGAGGAGGTCCACCCATTCCGGGCAGTGGGGGAGGGGGCGGTGGTTCACCCATTCCGGGAAGTGGGGGAGGAGGGGGAGGTACACCCATTCCGGGCAGCGGAGGAGGGGGTGGTGGAGCTGGCGCGCCTGGTAGAGGCGGTGCTGGCGGAGGCGGTGTCGACTTTGTCAGCGATGTTTCATTTCCGTTCACTACTGATGCTTTGCTGTCCTTCTGGGACGACTGATTAGCATTCTTATCCGAAAGTGAGTTATCATGTCCATTACACAGTCGATTGGTGGAGTGTTTGTCAGACTGCATTATCTGCTCGCTCGTCTTGACGATGTCCTCCACATCGCGACTCGTCTCCAGCACCACGGCCCTGATGAGGACTTGCTCGGCTAGTTGCCACTGCTCCTTGGCTCTGCTCAGGTTGTCTTCGCTGTTGTTGATCATGGTCAGGTGGTGCAGGATGTGTCGCAGCGCTGGCTCACAATGGGCCTTCTCCGCCTGCAGAACAAGACACACATAACAACCAGGGGCGCCGGAAGGCAAGTTGGTGTGGTACGGTCAGCCATCTGAAGTACAATTCACTCGTGTGGGAGGGATGGATGAGGCGAAATTTTTGGGAAATTAGAGCCCAAATCAGTGCATTTTATTGATTCACAGGGTACTTGGGGCAAATAGTGGTACGGTCAATACCGTAGTGACCGTACCGTGTCCGACGCCCCTGACAACACACATAACTTTTACAGAACACCACAGGAATCTCTCCACCGCATTCAGCAGCACGCACAACAACAGCCTTCACCTTGAAAGCCTTGGAGACAGTGCAGTACACACAGTGGGGGGGGGGGGTCAATGTGGAACACAGCACCTACTAATGGCATGGCAGCACATCACTTTGTAAACCAGCTTTGGCTTATACGCACAATATTTGGACGACACGAAAGTCGGAGAACGTACCATTGCAGTATTTCAGCCTGACCTTCTGTCAAAATGACGTTGCTGCGGTTGTAATTTTCGAGCTTGCTCACAACTCTACACGTCCTTGTCTGCTTCATGCAGTACAGGATACATGTTTCACAAGATAAAGCCTGATCCAACAACTTGAGCTACAT
Source organism: Sycon ciliatum (assembly GCF_964019385.1). Lineage (NCBI taxonomy): Eukaryota > Metazoa > Porifera > Calcarea > Leucosolenida > Sycettidae > Sycon > Sycon ciliatum. The sequence continues at coordinate 18,538,487 of NC_088643.1, read as the reverse complement.
CGTACTCTAGGACATTCTGTTACCCCAGCTTTCCATACATGGTGGCACATCCTTGAACTACGTAGGCAATGCTGTACTGGACTTACACTGCGGCAAATATCGGTGAAGAGATTGGTCAGCTCTTTCTGCTCGTCGACATTATCAACGGACAACCCATCCAGCTCATCCTCGGCCACCAGGAGGTCGAACACCTCCAGCTGAATGAGCACGTCTTCGTCCTCCGTGGCCCTGGAGAGCACACACAGTGAGGAATATCTTAGGAGTGTGACCTACACTCTATCGGTCGCCGAAGAACTGGGGGGGTCAGCCTCGTAGCCTAGCCCGTTCTTATTTTCATGTACTGCACTCTATGCACAATTGGGTCACCGTGTATACATTGGTATGCTTTGGTGGAATTCTAGCCTGTTCGTTCTCCGGTGCCCATCAGTACTGTACACGCTGTCATACACGAAAGATGCATGTCGATTTTGAACAATTTCCATAAGTACTGGCATGGACTTGCTGCCCATTTGCCAGAGGATCAGCTGCACCACACATTCAAAAATAATAGCACCCTGCAAGCAGTTGAGTTATTCAAAGTGCAGTTGACATAAACAGGCCGATCCCAGGAGTGCTAATTTGCGGCACAAGTATTATGCTTATCTGCTGCAGCTATTGGTGCACTACAGTACCATAATGCACGTATTTCGCCTTCCATGGCCACCACTCACCGCAGTAGTCTCAGGATCGAGACGAAGCCAGATGCTGTCACGGCGGAGAAGAAAAACAGCAGACACAGGTACACATGTATGAGCACACACGCACATGCATTCCCTGGTTTGAATGTTTTGTACCAATAAACTGATGGATCAGTTATGATGCAATCATTTCTATTGTATTGTATTGTATCTAGGGTGGCAACGAGAACAGGCAAATTGCCTAATGACAATGGCACCACTTCCGTTTGATAACCCATTAACAATGCTCTTTTCCTAATTTCAACCAGGCCCGAAAAGGGTTTATACTAGTGATGTAACGAATAATCGATTATTCGAATTACCGCGATCTCTTGGACATCAATGAATAATCGATCGGATAAAATCTAGGTCGAGGTTCGAAAATTCGAATACCGTATATGTATAGGATATTGACCAAGACGAGGTCTATATGGGAAATATAGGCCGAGTAAAAGACCGAGGTCCGCTGAGGTCTTTTACGAGGCCTATATTTCCCATATAGACCGAAGTCGAGGTCAATATCCTATTTATCACGATTCCTTTGCCATAACCCCAAAATTTGAACGTTTAGGAGCTATTGTAACCTTTTTAGTATAGCATGTGTACTATAGTGTACATAGGATGTTGCCTATTTTGGGTACAAGACTGTAAGAACAACAGGGTTCAGCATCTGCAGCACAGTGGCTGGGTGGTATAAGGGGTTGCTTGAGGTTCATACTGTTGTGAGTTCGAATCCTGCTTGTTCTCTTCCTTTGTCTTCTTTCTTTCAATTTTTCTTTTTGAAGTGGAGAGAAAAATTCTAATTCCCTCCAAAGTCGAAAGATTACAATGCCTAAGTGGTCGATACAAGCGGTCGATATAAGCGGTCGATATTGCGGCGATATGGGTAATATAGGACCAGTCAAGGATCACGAGAATTAGTGGAGGTCGATATAGAAGAGTGATAACCTCTATTATACTAAGCGCCGTGCTTATATTTTTTCAACACCCCTCTACCCCGTGCTTATATTGGAGACCGCGCTTATATCGGAGACCGTGCTCATATTTTTTCAACCAATACATCCGTACAGAGCAAGAAGAAATACATGCTAGATATCATGCATGCCGCATTGATTTCCACCAAGACCGTGCTGATAATAGAGACCGTGTATATAATGTTTCGAAAGGTGCTCACAGTGTGCTAGTATTAGAGACTGTGCTAGTAATGGAGACCTGTGCTTTTAATAGAGAATATATGGTATCCATGGGCGGGCGATGTCCGTGCGCTGCACACCGCACGCGACTAGATCTGTCGACTTGAATCAGTGCATAAACGTTGAACTGTGTTGCAGACAACGACTAGACTACGCGGGGTAGACCATGGTAGGCTCTACTCTGACTCGAGTCTGAGCGCTTGTGTTGTGTGTTTGCTACATTGTACACTTTTTGTGGAATAGAAGAATAATCGTTTGTTCGCTTGAGTGGTATTCGCTAGATTATTTCTTCATAAAATTCATGGTTCGTTACATCACTAGTTAATAAGCATCATCAGGAGAAAATCTACATTCAAAGGGCATCAAACCTAGAAATCTGTTCTTTCAGCACTGAATGAGCCAACCAAGGCACGTCATATTGAACTCCCTGTACATACTTCGAAGCACTACTAAACCAGATCCCCCCCCCTCCATGACCCAGGAATCCATCATGAGGAGCCGCAAGTTCCAAAGCACCACTCACCTTGCAGCTCTGCATGGATTGCAACTCTTTTTTGCAGATCACGCTCCGCTTTCAGCAAGCAGTTGAGCAGCGCCAGCAAACTGCTCTGATAAGACGGCAGCTCCTCCGTGCGAAACTGATCGATGATGAAGGCAAGGCGCTTTGACAAGCCACGTGAGGACTGCAACATAGAAGAAGCCCACCATCAGAGTGGTATCAGAGCAGATAACATATGCCCAGTCGAGAAATGGGCAAGTGTACAGGTTGGGGAAGAGGGCAAATGCCAAGGTCGGGATAGTATGCAAGCGCGTAGTCTTAGCAGAGGGCAAATGCCTAGGTCTGGAAGAGGGCGAATGCCTCGGTCCGGAAGAGGGAAAGTGCCCAGGTCTTACCGAGTACTGGGCGAGAACATCAAGAACAAGACAATAGCCGGCGGTGTCGTAGAGGGAGAGGCAACTCAGCAAGTCAACCACTTGGATCTTAGCCATGACGTTTGTGCTGCCCAGAGCTGCAGTGGCACGCACATGCAAGCAAGGAAAGCATAGCATGCAAAGCTGTCAGCTGTAATCCATACTTGAAACTGTCATGATTTACATAATCTCAGTAAAAGCCGCATTTCCACAGGCCCTGGCACTCACTCAACGAATCCCAATTTAAAAGAATTCTTGGTTGCGAGTCCAATCGAGTAGCCTATGTGTATGATTGTATAGTTGTGGCCAAAGAGATCCAGCCCATGAGCCGAAGGCAGCACAAAGGTTCACGCGGGGCCCCAGCGGCCCTTGATTGGGCTTTCGGACCGTGCATGATGCAATTGGAATAGAAGCGCAGTGCTGCTTTCTACTTGTGGGTCCGATTTCCTTGTTGAATTTCTTTGGCCACGACTGAAGTTACTCATCAAATGTACAGTAGAACCTTCTTGTGCGGGCGGGCGCCTCCGGACTGACTAGTGTGTCTCCAGACTGACTAGTGTGTCTCCGGACTGACTAGTGTGTCTCCGGACTGACTAGTGTGTCTCCAGACTGACTAGTGTGTCTCCGGACTGACTCTAGTGTGTCTCCAGACTGACTAGTGCGTCTCCAGACTGACTAGTGTGTCTCCGGACTGACTAGTGTGTCTCCAGACTGACTAGTGTGTCTCCAGACTGACTAGTGTGTCTCCGGACTGACTAGTGTGTCTCCGGACTGACTAGTGTGCCTCCAGACTGACTAGTGCGTCTCCAGACTGACTAGTGTGTCTCCGGACTGAAGTGTGTCTCCAGACTGACTAGTGTGTCTCCGGACTGACTAGTGCGCCTCCGGACTGACTAGTGTGTCTCCGGACTGACTCTAGTGTGTCTCCAGACTGACTAGTGCGTCTCCAGACTGACTAGTGTGTCTCCGGACTGACTAGTGTGTCTCCAGACTGACTAGTGTGTCTCCAGACTGACTAGTGTGTCTCCGGACTGACTAGTGTGTCTCCGGACTGACTAGTGTGCCTCCAGACTGACTAGTGCGTCTCCAGACTGACTAGTGTGTCTCCGGACTGAAGTGTGTCTCCAGACTGACTAGTGTGTCTCCGGACTGAAGTGTGTCTCCGGACTGAGGGTGCCTAGGCTGAATGGTGCCCGTATCTTAGTAGCTTCCATGACTGGGAAATACACTTCAACCATATTGGATATGACGTGTTCAGTTCAGTTGGACGCACTTTCCCCAGACTAACACCATTCACAAGCACACACCGTAAAGAGCCGAGGGATATGATCTCCTATGCGGTGAAATACTTCGTGGCCGACCGCCAAAATTGGACGGCAGGGTTTGAACGAGGGAGGTACCCGGCGTATACAGGAGGTCTGGCTAAGAGGGGTTCTACCGTGTGTGCTCCTCCGCACATGACATATGCAGTTACATGTACTTGTATGGCATGTGTCGAAGAAACCTGTACTCTAAGTGACCACCTATCTTCAGAGGCCACTGTGTGTGTCAGACCTGTTTATGCAGTGCATTGTAGCTAGTGCAGGCTGCAGTACAGAGTCGGACTACAGACTGAGTGGAAAACCAAGCTACTAAAACTACACAGCGTACACTGTATTGCAATGAAACCTGCAAAAGACGACTGCTCCAGGGACCAACATGTGATGGCTGTGTAAGGGTGGTCTCCTTTTCCAGGGTATAGTATTTTGACTGGAAATAACATCCCTTAGGCTTAGTCTTAGGTACAATGGTCCTCTGGGAGGGGTGGTTGCCTTATTTGTTGTTGTTGTTTGGCTTTATTTAGAGTGGAGTTCCAAAACAGGCCTAAACCTAATGACATGGTCCTACTGATGACAATGGTCCCACTTATTCAAGTGGTCGCCTTGACAGGTTCAACTGTACTGTGACTACAGATGAACTAACTATTACTTGGTGGTGGGATCTTAGGAGTATCTGCACTCTGCTTTATGCAAGGCACAAGGCATAAGGGGCTTGCAGGTTGCAGCTGTTCCAACAGTGACGCATGTAAGGATAATCTCAGGCTGGGCCATGGGGAAGGATGGTTTTTCTGACAAGCATCTCATGTAGAACTGTGACCATGCAAATCTGCCCTTGCTTGTAGTGTTAGGCTAGCAGAACTGCAGAACTGAGCTCTACTGTACAGTGCCTGCTGCCAGTCTAGTATTGGCGTGGTTGGTTCCTTGCTGCTGGCTAGCTGCTGGCCCTGGAGAGTGGCCCTGGTCATACTCAATCTTGAAAAGGGTGTGGTAGATTTACTGGCACCCCAAGTAGAAGCAAATGGTACCATAAATACCCCACACATGACTCTCTGACACACACACAAACACACAAACACACACACACACACACACACACACACACACACACACACACACAATGTACACTACACAGTATACACACACAACCCTAGTACATGTAACCTGCAGCTATGGCCCCCCATACTGGCCATAGCTAGGTATGACACGACTCCAATTTCCAATCAAAGCAAGCGTGCCTTACACATGTACTGTATGATGTACTAGGTAATGGTTTGTAAACCGGGAATGGAGAGTCACAATCATCCAGGACAAGGGTGAAACCAGTGATGTACTACTGCTGGACTGCTCTAGTACAGTACATATTTGTAGTACATGTACATTAGATGTGTCTGCCTTGAACACAATGCACAACATGTCAGACACTCAACTGACTGTACATGTACATGACATTGTACTCATGTACTGCCAAGTCTGTGAATGACATTTTCCCTGAAATCCTCCTCAATCCACACATTTTTAGTTTTCCCCTTTTCACAAAGTGTTTGTTCATAAAGTTGATTGTTCCAACTAGGAACACACGCTTCTTGCCAAACTTGACACTTGTGGTGAGTCAGTCAAGTGTCAAGTTCGGCAAGAAGTGTGTGTTCCTAGTTGGAATAATCAACTTCATAACTATTACCGCCGAAGTCGCAACTTCTAAGTTTGTTTGTTCATATTTGTTTCAATTATTCAGAGATTGAGTTGGATGAAGATATCACTGCATGGGGCTTCGGTCCCACAGTGTACTATACATGTGCCCTAAGCCTGCCTGAGGAGAGACCAAGACACCAGGACCTCAACTACTCTTCAGGCTCTGGTCCTTTTGTTGATGCTTTCTAAGACTAACACATGGGCTGGATAAGATAGTATAGAGGGAAAGCCAACCGTTGAACCAGCCGCATACGCTGAAACGTCACCCGTACGTCCTGCGACCAGTCGGCTGTCACACTGTACATGCCTGTTTTCTATTGAGTTTACTGGCCGCCAATTGATAATGACAAAACAGGCAGCACCGTGACTGGTGACACTTCACAGAGAATGTTTACTGCAAGGGCAGGGCCTAAGCCAGAGTTTCCACAGTGAGTCAAGGGCATTGCACTGAATTCCAGCCTTCTTTCCAGACTAGTGGTTAATTTAAAACAAGGGAGGGACACAACACACATGACATGATACTTTGCTTCTCTCAACACGGTGTGGGCCACTTTTACATCTCGTTAATGAACTCATGGCCAGGACAGGTGCAGCAAACTGTTCTTGTTGAAAAAGTGATGCCACCTTCTTGGAAGCCCAAATGGCCCAGAACCCCATGGATAGATGTCCTAGCTTACGCCAGCCAATACACTCAGACCTCGTTTAACCGCACACATCCGTTTTCCACAAAAATATCTGGATAGGCGAGGGAACACACGTATTGTATGCATGCATGGCATATGCTGTAAATCGGTAACCAACGATTTTCTTCCGGATGGCGAGGGATCCGGATAAAAGAGGACCGGATAAGCGAGGTCTGACTGTGCATGTACACCCAGAAAAGACAACCTAACCCTGCCGCTCCCAGTAGCCTGATCACAAAGAGCACAAGGTGTGCCGTCGATGCTGCAGAAAAATCAGCATAGCAGCTTATGGCCACCCCTTTGGCTCCTTGCTCTCCTGCACGACATTCACATTCCAATGTATGGCTTTGTGACTAGTGGGCGAGGGAACCGGATAATCGAACGCACATACTGTATGTACGGATGACATGTGCTGTAAATTGGTAAATCAACGTGTTTCTTCCTGATGGCAAAGGATCCGGATAAAAGAGAACCGGATAAGCGAGGTCTGACTGTACTACAATGTACTACAGCTGTACTGAGTTGCCTGCCCACATGTGCACAAGTAACAAATCTACTTCGAAGTAGTTACAACTACTTACAACACCTATCCCCAACACTAAGGACTAATACAAACTGTTATAGTGCTATATGCTAGGAATAGCCTAGGAGCAAGATTAGATGCACCACCTGTCCATGTAACAGGCTTCTGTAAGAGATGGAATGCTGGTTGGAATGTGGAATGCATGTATGATTCAGTGACAAGTGCACTGTGACGCACGGGCACGGCCCACTGATCATGCATACCTGTGCTGCCTAGTACTGAGCCCCTGTATATTACTAAACCCACTAGTTTGTTACCAGAAACTATCTGAACAGATAAAGGGTATGCTCACCACACAATTGAATTGCATTGCAGTGACCTATCAAAACTAGACTTGGATACAGGGTATATACTGTATACTGTAACTACAATTATCATGCTCCTGTCGGATTTCTCTCCATAGCTACCTCAATGCCAGCATCACCGCATGGCCAATACGATCCGTGACCAACATCACCCCAACACGGCAACACCACCGTGTGGCTAACACCTAGTACCTCCAAATGCCTGCCCGTGACCACCGCATGACTAATACCACCGCATGACTAGCACCAGGGCATGACTAACACCACCGCATGGCCAACACCAGCATATTATTATGGACATGGACAACACATCCGCATGACCAAAACCACGGTGTGACCAATACTGGTGTACATATCACGTAGCCATAAGTACGAAACTGATCAAGCAAGAGTATGCATACAGTCAACTTCGCGTATAGACACTCGGCGGGGCATCAGAAAAGTGTCCTTATTCGCGAAGTGTCGTTATACCCGAAGTCCCATTATATGTATTACAGTTGGATGTGACTTTGCTCTGGGCATGGAAATTCTGTCGTTATTTGCGAATTGTCGTTATATCCGCAGTCGTTATTAGCGAAGTTGACTGTATTGGCAGAGCAAGGAACTAACTACATGTGCGAGTACTTTTTTTACCGTGCACATCCGTACATTGTGGACCGTGCAGTGCGACATCATGCGATGCGGCTTGGGAAATCTAGGCGGAGTGATGCCCGTAATTGCCGCCTCTGCACCATATTTACAGTCCCTGGTAAACTAGTTACGTCTTTCAATTGAGAGCAGATGTGCGAACTGTTCCTAGTTTGCAAGTGTATCATACACAGTCTGACATCACAGGAAATCACAAGTGGCGTAATCTAAGCCAGATGCTGCTGATGACTTTCCCTGGAGAACAAATATTCACACTGGAGTTGTTGCTGGATGCTGCATCACTAGGGCCACAGCCATTTCAAGGCGCTAGTAAACTTGCCGTTGTGACTAGTAAACTTGCTGGTGTGACCTTTGCTAAGATCGCAAACATACACCAGCACCAAGCTGCAAATAGTCTTCGTTGCCAAATTCAATCAGGACTCAAACACGAGCAATATCATCGCAGCCCATCTCCTTCAAAGAAGTACTTGTATAAGTATATTTCACAAGCATTTGTGTGCAGCCCGATTTTTCGCTGTGTACTTAAAGGTAAATGAAAGAACACCCCTCCTCTTGAGCTGAAATGGCCTGTGCCGGTGCATACAAATCGAATGAAATGATGTACAGTGAAACCTGTCCATGGTGACCGCCAAAGGAACCTTACAAATGTACCCCCCCCCCCCCCCCCGTGCATAGAGGTGGTCTCCTTGTATCCAGGGTCGTTTGACTGGAAATAACACCCCTTGGTCCTAATGGTAGTGGTCCCCTGGGACGGGTGGTTGCCTCGACAGGTTCTATTGTACCTCTGTATACAGTGCATTCGCCAACATAAACACTTCTTCTGCTCGCTGCACTGATTCGTCATAGACCACAACAGTGGGGCCACTTTTCCGTAGAATATACTTCTGAGATGCCGACCGCTGCTGCATTTGTACAAGTACGTCATGTTGACTTGCTCGTGCTGCGACTGCATCACTAACTGCCCACAGACAACAGTGGGCAGGAGCATGTAGATGTTCACTGAGAACCTTCTCTCTGCAAAACTGACAGATCGCCGTGTTTCTTTGCTTTATTGCATCGACATGATGACAGCCATTATCCAGTTGAAGGCTGATTGGAGACCCGATCTTCGGCCTTACTGTTTGAAGCCTTTTTACTAGATAAACAAAACTAATTAGGAGCTCTCAACCGAACTTACGAGGAAATTCATGAATTTCCGTGGAAACTGGAATTTGCTGCCTTGGAAAAGCAGTCTGCAGCAATATCCGACACAGCAGTGATTATGCGGCGCTTCTCGTTGGCCTTGCACTGCAAGTTTCTTTTTTCTCTTGCAATGTGACTGCCGAAGACCAGACCGCAATGAATGCTGTGTTTGTGGAGTGTTGAGTAAAAGAAGTTGTTTTACTTTCCTGAACTTAGAAGCAGAGTGTGAGGAATTTGTTTAGAAAAAAGGAAACACAGATAATCAGTTACATAATCTGCTTGTAACAGTATCCGTTCTTACCTATTGCCAAGGACTTGACCTGCTCCTTGCCAGTGTCGATCAGGTAGTCCAGACCTTCGCGGCTGTTCGTCACGTCCTTGATGCACATCACGCACTGCAGCAGACCCACCGCCATCATCAGAGAGCCAGGCTCGGACACTCGCCGCTTCGGTGCAATCTTGTTGCTACCAGTACCACCACCACCAGAAGGACTCGTTGTCCGGCCGATCTCTGAATTTCCTCCACTGCCCGGTCCACCGCTCAGTACGCTCAGGTAGGAGAAGAGTTTCTCCAAGCCACCGCTTTTCAGAAAGCCTTTCATCCAGACCTTGTCGCACTGCTTCAATGCCAGATGCAAACGACCCAGGCTAGAGTCGGGCTTTTCGTGCAGCACGGCCACAATGTCCGCGGGCCTCGACTTCACAATGTTGTCCACCGATCGTTTGCCCAGGCCGCTGGCTCCCTGGATGACCGCGTCGTGCACCATCATTTTCACCGGTACGGACTTGCGACGCCAGAGATCTGCCATCGTGATTCGGAAGGCAAGCTCTTCTCACTAGCAATGGTTTCCGGAAATTTGAGGGTGATAGGGACAACTCGAACGTAGAAAACGTAGAAATAATCAATTAATTATCTACACCGGACAACACAGGTCAGACCAAACCTCGATGCCTCGCCTAGAGAAATATTGAGCCCACGCTCAGCATATACACGGGACAGTCGTCCGCCTAGGCTGTACTGGCCTGTGCTGCAACGTTAGGCGGTGTTACTAGCGGTGGTGGTGGTTGAGAAAACACCAAGCAGCCACACAAACACACGACACATCACGCGAAATGTAACACACCCAGAGAAAACATTACACGCTTCAGCAGCAATACTGAGTACTGCGACAACAATGCGAGGGCAGTTCAAAGCTTCGCTAGCGAGCTATTGAAGGTCACCACACTCAGAAGCCTACTCAGGACTGGGTCACAGTTCCACACCGGGGCAAAGAGAAAGGTACACACCACTTCTTCCTGTACCGCAGTCGTCGACCTGCACAGCGGACCTCTTCCTGCCAACTGACGAGGTCTTGCGGGCGGGGGCTGCTTTTTCAACACGGATATCTCCGCCAGACTCCGGTGATGATGAGAACGTAGCGAAGAAGGTGCGAAGGAGGTGCGAAGAACACTCGTCCGCAACGTAGATCTACGTCCGCATCAGCCACTGCATGCACTGCAGTGACACTCACCACACACAGACACAGTCTGCGTCTGCGAAGTGAAAGAAGTGCAGATGGTCAGAACACCTAAAGCGTCGCTGCGGCTGACAGTGACAGTGCTAGCTGGAGAGTGCACGCACGGTGACACACTGACAGAGTGTGATACACGTACACGCACACACGCAGAGAAATAAATGACACCACCGCTGTAATCACCCGAGACTGTGTTGCCTGTTGGAGTTGCTAGTCGATACTGTACTATTAAGGTTAATGTATTATCAACTATCAGCTGTCTTGACACTGACAGCGGAACAGAAACAGGTAAAAACTGAGAAAGCTGGCACGCAGCGCCTTGCGCGAAGGCGTGTCGAGTACGCACCCTGTGCTGGAACTGCAACACCCATCAAGAGTGACAAACCATCACTCATCAGTGCCGTGTAGATCTACTTGTAGTGGTTCCGTGATGAAATGCGAGCTGATAAGATGGTTCCTTGGGTTTTTGATGGGTCCTTCCTCAGTTCTTGCTACACCTACGGCATCAGAGACGATCTATTCCACCATCACAGAACATTTCACGGTCCACGGCCATCAGTGTCTGCAAGGACTAGACAGAAGTACACAATCATCATCTGGCCATCGCGTACGTGTTACACGCATACCTCCACCCGCATTGGGCTAGATTGAATTTGAAACGATTACGTGCTCCTGTCGATGGTCCGTCGAGATGCTACATGTAGCTGGTGTCACAGTGGTGTGAGACACTGAAAGGTGGAGAAGGAGAAAGCCACAGCCAACTCCTTGGTACATGGTCGGGATCAGGTCTAGTATACTATTACAAGTACTCAGTGCATGCAGTGTAGCTTGCGTGCTGCAGCTGCTGCTTGTTGCATTACTTTACTTGGTTACCTATGCAATCTAGTACATGTAGTTGCACCCGTCACAGGGTTACTAGTTTTTCCTTGTGATTTCGACAGTCAAGGCAGCGGTCGTTCTGGTCCACCCCGAGTCGCTTGGGTAGATTTTAACAGTGGAATCAGCACTCATGGGAGAGGGGGCTGTTGCACCGAGGCAAGCTGTGTAGATTTACAAGTAAATTACAACACTACTACACATTGTACAAGTACACGGAGTGTATTTTCACGTCTATTATATCTCGTGTTTGCTAGGGACGTTACAGACTCAGTACTGAGGATTCTCCAGTGGCATGATTGGAATCAACGCTCAGCTAGCTGTCTTGATGAAAGCACGCAGTATGATTGTGTTGATGAACGACAACTGCTTGGCAGAGTTACTGACCTGGGGGGCTGGAAGGGTTGTTCAATGTTGGCATGTGACCTGTGTGACAGCGGTTCTCTTCACTGTGTGCCCACGCTAGAGAGCCGGCGGACTTCATGCTTTTGCGTGTGGCATCTGGGCCATGGGGTGTTTGCATTCAGCTCTTTCATTGTCTCCGTCCTTACTGCAGTCAGTGCTGCTCAATGAAATCCAGTCGCCACACTCGGCGTTGCGCAGCCCTAGACCTGCGAACACTGGCCTTCGAAATGGTGCCAAGGCGCAAACACTTGAGTGCTGGGACTGGATTTCATTGAGCAGGACGATTTCAACTGTACTACAGGATGCAGTGTTCTGTTGTCTTAGGACAATTTCAAACTGATATATCTTAAGAACGCTTGGTCGGATCGAAGTGGGACCTTCACCATTCGACTCAGCGCCAAAAACTCTACGGACCATGAAGTTTTGATTTTTGGGTGTAGTTCCCCTTAAGGCCTCGGTCACACTACGGCAGTCTGAAGCTGGACGCAGCGTCAAGTCGCAGCACTTGACGGAGACGTGGGGTCACACAGTGTTTTGTTTTTTTTGCAGCTCATGACTGCCGCGGCTTGACGCATTTGTCTACGTCACAAAACCACCAGGAAAACTCAATGACGACACGGATTCCCACGGAAACCGGCCTTTTGCTTATTATACAAAAAAATTGTCGGACAAAGTTTTCGAATTTTTCATTGATTTTGATTACAAGAAGACGAAAGGTACTTGTACTTGTAGGTCCACGCGTGCACGATCGTTGTTGTTTCTTTCCGAATTTGAAGCCATTTTCAGTTGTAGTGTCATTGATCAGGCAAGAAAAGTCCGCATCGCAGCTGTGTTTCTCCTGACTTCGTCATACTGGTTGTCCTTTTTGGGGCTCTTGACGACAACACAACACTCACAAGTCAACAGGCTCCAGTTGGCCGATGACCCACTCAAACAACTGGTCCTTTCTCGACATCATTTTCTTCTCAGAAAACGCCTCGCTCTTCCGCCAGGTTCGGAGCAGAGCAGCCTCGGCCTCGTAGGTCCACGGACTCATCTCGAACAAAAAGAGGGAACAAAACAAACCTTGAAGAGACGAATGTCGAATAACTGCTCAACTCAAGCAAAGTGTCTTGAAACTAATTTTACTTGAAAGACACTGTTTTTCCGCCAAGCGTCACTCCCATCAGCGGCAACGCAGCCGATTTCCCCACGTCAGACGCAGCAGCGTCTGACGCTCAAACTTCCCGCGTTGCGTCAGTTGCCATGGAAAAGCTCATGATTCTGACGCTGACGGAGCATTTTTGCCGTAGTGTGACCGAGGCCTAAAGGGGAACTCCGGTCCAAAATCACCCCCATTTTTTATTGCGGAATCCATTAGAGTATGTCGTAAGTGGTAGAATGGCGAAAACCGGAAGCTTCTACGACAAGGATAACATACCTAAATTACCAATTGCAATTTTCCATATTTGGCACGAGGGGGCCCCCTCCCACCCTGTGACGTAAAACGTTCTCAGCCCGGTCCACTCAGATGAAATTTTCAAATAATTGAAGCAAGAATGAAAAGTCCTTGGCCATTGTTGAAGTGCTTGTTGTTCTGTGCCATGCCCGATATATTGTCACGACTCGCTGCTGCGTCTCTGGATGCAACAATGTCACGAAGAAAGAGGCGCCTGCGGGCTGTCGTAGCATGGCTTTCCTCTGGCTGACGCGAACCTGACGACAGCTTGGCTATGGAGAGTATGTTGGAAGGATTTTTCTCCGACGAAAAATAATCGTGTCTGCACTGAGCATTTCACCAGCCAGGGTCTCTGCCATCCTGAAACTTGGTGGTGCATGTCATACTAATAGTTAGTAGCTCCTCTACCTCTGCTGCCAGCAAAAGCAGACCATCTTCGATTTACTTCCAGGAACGTGAGCACGATGAGGTAAGTGAACGGCATGATTTTGTGCCGTCCAGAACGTAGCTCTAAACGACTACAGTCCTACTCAAAATCCTAGTCAGTGAAGTCGAGAATTGATGTAATGTACATGGAACGTTATCATGTGTGTTATTTCGGTTCTCTTTATCTGTAAGTTTCCATTGCGTTACTTTCCGGTTGCAGCTACACTGCCACAAATACAAGGTACAGTATGATTTGTAGTCTGGAAAATTTCCATGCTGTCATACTGAAGTGGGCACCAAAACGTGTCCACTTTTCGTACAATGGCATGAGAGCACGGGTACAGTCGGCATGTCTGTCCCACAATGCCAATATAGGGAGAGCGCACGCCAAAACCAAGGAGGGTGTGCTCAGGTACAGGCTGGAATACACCAAGAGCACAAAGTGGCCAAGAAGCTGCACGACAATGTCCTGCAACTTCTTGAAGGACCTGTTGAACGATGTGCATACAACCATTCTCGGCATTCGCAACGGCACACGGCACCGGCACAACCCCATGCTCCCGAACACAGTACAGTCTTGTGCCATTGTATCTGTCAACTTTACCAGATTGTTCGTGCAGCTGCATTGGTGCAAAGCATGCGCCCACCCGAAAACACAAATATTGCCCGAGTCAAGAATAGTTATAAATCGTGTCTGTCAACTGTTTTCTACATTCTGCATGCACATGTACCAATGATTATGTGAACGTCAACCAGGCCAAGAAGCATTATCATCATCATCATCATCATGTCCAACTGCTTCCTCAAAGCCCCAGTGCGCATCTGCATTGGCTTCTGGTACAGCTGCTTTATCTTCGATACCACGCAAGACGGTATCACACGCCGCTGCTTGCGTCCAAAGTATCCATGGGTGAACCATGTGTATTGTCTATACGCCACATGTCTCCAAATCCTGCACAAAACAGTTGGAGAGATGTAGATACACATACCACGAGTGTCTTCATGATTGTGTAAAAGTAAATAGTTTCAGTGTAAATAGTTTCGGATTCGAGTTAATATTTCTATGGGCTACTATACTAAAGACACTTTGGCCTTTTTTCAAATTTACATCACTTTTACACACAGTTGAAACACTTACAGTGCTAGGAATAGTATGAATGAAAGACATCGTTGTACCAGTATAATTATATTGGCATGGGTGCAATAGAACTTCATGATTGTGTGATGGAAGTTGGTGAATTTGAATACTGTACACAAAATCATTGCACAACACTTCCTATCTACTTTGTACCGGTACATGAAACATGGAAAGAAAGGAAATAATGAAACCGATTCAGTGAATCCTCACCTGTTTGACCACGGTCCACACCTTGCCCGAAATTCTTCGAAGGAAAGCAATGCCACCTCGAGCACTGATTTTTGCAGGCAAACAACAGCAAACTCTGAGTGCTGCGTGACGCACTGCAGCCCTTCCTGCTCGCCGCGTTTACTGAAAGCTGCAGGAACCTCCCAGCAACAAGTCGACTCGACCTCGCTCCACATCATGCTGCATTGTCCGCAACGGCATCAAGCAGTGCTTCTCAAGCGAGCACTTGCAACCAAAGCGTTCTCTTCACGTTCATCTGTTTTGTAGTCTCAGAAATATTACTTGTAGACAGTTTCGCAGACGCTGATGCGCGCTTCGGCTCGAACCTAAAAGGCCTCGGTGTTGTTGAATCCGAAGTGGCGTCCACCTCCACACCTCCCGTGGTCTCCTCTTCCTCCAACATGATGATCGAATGAATACTAGTACAAGGGTTATTGATTGAAGAAAAAACAGTGAATACCTTTTTCAAAATTTCTGCAGGTCTACCATTTGAATAAAAAAATTTGGAGGTCACTGAGAACGTTTTACGTCACAGGGTGGGCGGGGGCCCCCTCGTGCCAAATATGGAAAATTGCAATTGGTAATTTAGGTATGTTATCCTTGTCGTAGAAGCTTCCGGTTTTCGCCATTCTACCACTTACGACATGCTCTAATGGATTCCGCAATAAAAAATGGGGGTGATTTTGGACCGGAGTTCCCCTTTAAGGGGGGAATGACCCTTCAGATACTCAAAAATTGAAAGTTTTAATTCTGGCTGTTTTGGGTATCCAACTAGGCCAGCGGACCCTATAGGGTGTAGAAACAAAATTTTTGGTGAAACGGACTACTGGTTCCAAAGTTACGACCGTTTCAAATTCAACAATTCAAATGAAAATGAGTACGCACGGAACGAAAATTTGTACAATTTTGCACTCCATGCAGTCGGTGATTTTCACTGAAACCGCGTACTACTAGCGAGTTTTTGACTTGAAATCGTTGCTACTGGATACCATGGCGTACAAGGAGAAGCGCTGAACAGCTTCCTGCCTTGAGAACAAAATATTATTATTATTATTAAATTTTGAAATTTGAACAATGGGGAACCGAAGAACGAGCTCGAGTGGACGTTCTAGACGACAGAAAAGGAAATATTTTGGTCCAAAGCCAGCTGCTGCTGAAGTCGACGATGTCGTTGAGGTTCCTGAGGTCGCCAGTGATGTTGAAGTGACTGAAAGCGCGTCCACGCGAAAGTTGAGCAGGAAGCCGGCCTATTTAGCTGATGAAAGCTTTGACAGCAGCGACGGCTCAGATGTGAACTCGAACCCAGACAGTTCTGAGGACGACGATACTGAGGCGTCTGAGGGATCTGGAGAAGAGATAGAAGAGGATTGCTTGCGGAGCAACAGAATTGTGTACCTGAAATGTCTTCAGGAGCTTCTGGACGTGGCCACTGTGTGTAGCGAGTGCAAATCTGGAAAAATAAATATTGTTGACTGCTGCGCCGTTGGCCTCGCATCGGTGGTGCACGTGCAGTGCGACAATGTCTTATGTAGTCACAGTTGGAGATTTAACCTATGCCTGAAAGAGAAGCGGTTCTTTGACGTCAACCGGCGATCAGTGTTAGCCATGCGGAGAATTGGCAAGGGACGTGCCGCTCTGAATAAGTTCTGCGGAACCATGGACATGCCCAGCCCTGTGAACACACATGCCTACACCCGTCACCAGGAAGCACTCGTGATCGCTTCAGCCACTGTGGCTCATAAGAGCATGGTCAATGCTGCTGACGAGGTGAAGGTGCTGAATGGTTGCGACACCGTGGCGGTAACTTGCGATGGCACCTGGATGAGGCGCGGCTATACGTCTCTCTACGGTGTCTTTGCCTGTATATCGTGGAGAACAGGCCGTGTACTGGACATACACGTGAGCAGCAAGTACTGCCAGGAATGTGTCGTGTGGAACGACCGGAAGGAGTCCGGGAGAATTAGTGCAGCTGATTTCACTGCCTGGAAAGGTGCCCACACCTGTGGAGTGAATACAGCGCGATCTGCACCAGCCATGGAGAGCGAGGCAGCTGTCATCATATGGAGTCGCTCTGTTGCTGATCGTGGTCTCCGGTATACAACGTACATCGGAGATGGCGACAGTAAGGCATTCAATTCTGTCGTTGAAGCTGACCCGTACAATGGTGTAGCCATTGAAAAGGAGGAGTGCATTGGACATGTACAGAAACGCATCGGCACGGGCTTGCGGGAGCTGAAGAAGACGATGAAGGGTACGAAATTGTCAGACGGCAAGGCGTTGTCTGGGAAAGGCCGGCTCACCGACAAAGCCATTGACACTCTCCAGACGTACTATGGATGGGCAGTGAGGGAGCACAGCCAAGACATCCAAGGCATGGCCCGGGCTATCTGGAGTGGCCTTATGCACCGGTGTTCGTCGGACGACAATCCCCAGCACCAGTTTTGCCCGACCGGTCCTGACAGTTGGTGCAAGTGGCAGTTGGTGCAGGCTGGAGTCAGGGATGAGTACACCCATCGCCACATTCTCCCCAAGGCCGTGTTTGACGTCGTCAAGCCACTGTATCTCCGCTTGACAGAGCGCAAGCTTCTCGAGAGATGCCTCCTCGGAGCCACGCAGAATGCGAATGAAAGCTTCAACGGCGTCATCTGGGGTATGTGCCAGAAGGAAAGCTTCTGTGGCGCTGATGTTGTCCGGTTCGCTGCCAGCCTTGCAGTTGCCCACTTCAATGATGGTGCACTGGCTGTGGAGAGTGTGCTTCTGGAAGCAGACTGTGTACCTGGCGTGCTGACCCACAAAGCATGCCAAGATGAGGATTTCACCCGCATCAGCAAAGCCGATCGCAAAGGTTCAGCAGAAGAGAAGGAGAAGAGAAAGAAGAGAAGAAGGCGAAAGAAGGGCTGGGAGGAGACCACTATTGAAGAGGAAGGAGATACTTATGGACCGGGCAAGTTTTAGTGCAGCTATCTGCCTGCATCGTGATGGTGCTGTATGAAAATTGCTGAACATACCCTGAATATAGACCTAAATATACCCTGAATTTTCGCCATTTTTAGTGGTTTGTTGACACTCCGCGCAGTTTCCTGGCTCACTTGTACAGAATGGACATGCAAAAGTATACATTTTTGAAATCTGTGTGATGTCAGCTTGTGCGTTTGCCTATGGGCAGGAGATTTCTTCAATCCTGTGTGCATATTCTGCCCATTCCATCCATGAGGAAACTGCGCATGTGCGGTAGTGCAGCATGTGAGAGCTGTACCACTGCCACTGATGTTTAGGACTGTGTGATATTAGGCAAACGCACTGCGTGTACCTGTAATCTAAATATCTATGGCTGAAAGAGATGATTCTGATGAACTACATTCTGATAAAATTGCGCACCGTTTAGCTTTTGTCCGTTGTGCGATAATTATCCTTTTGTTGTCAAATCTTCCAACTTTCTTTAGTTTATTTTCATTCAGAGTGCCATTGATCTGTTGTATGTTATTCCATCAAGACATGGTGAAAATTTCTTCAAGAAATATTGAAGGAAACAGAAGTTGTGGTCGTTCGGACATGTACGGTCCAGTATGGCGTGCGCGAAGGGTCATTCCCCCCTTAATACTCCTATCTCGCGTGCAGGCATATTTACCTGTCACTGTATGACTGTGGTTGGTCATGATTGTGATCTGATACTATAATATAGAAACCGGATTTTGCTTATGATCATGAAGACGGGAAGGAGATCAGATACAATGCGAATCTACAATGGGCTTCGTAGAATCTACAATGTAGTCTAGGAGCCAAGTCAGCAAAAGTCCAAGGAATAAGGAGTTAGTGTGACACCTTGTCCAGGAAAGATTTTTTGACGGATTTGGAATGGCATAACAACCAGTAACTGATCCCTGAAAACCAGAACGTGCCAAAGTTGTCCATTCAAGAGTTATGGCCGATTTACTAAAATTGCCATGGTTACCATAGCAACGTACATGTAAATTGCCTCTTTTTAGCTGAAGAGACATGCAATATGGGTCAAATAGATAATGAATGGCTGTCAAAGTCATAAGTGAAGATAAAAGTTCCCAAAACTGCCTTCAAAATATTATAAATGTCATCAAAAGTGAATTATTTAATACTGGTGTGGTTTGTACATGTACATGTACAATGTACAGTGTACATGTATTTGGTATCATTATTACATTGTATGTAGAGGTAGTATCACAGTTACTTATCAGTGGGAAATTTCTGTATGGTCACCAGGAGCAGCGCTTGACACTGGCACACTGAAGTACGAAATTAGAACTGTTCAGTATGCTTCACAAACAAGGAATGAATCTGCCCTACATGTACATGTAGGTGCAGTGACCGTGCAGAAGGGTGAGTCGTCAGGCAAAGCTGTTGCAGCTCTTCGCTAGTCCTTTTCTCTATCCTCCAGCGACTATGTGTCAAGCTGCAGCAAAAGCTCTGGACCTGAAATCTGTGATGGCCATCGGATGGAGAGGTTGTAGCATACCATCAATGGGCAGCGGGATCTGGGATACCATCATACCAGGCTGAGCAGCAGCACATGTTTCCTGAAAGAGCTGCCTGGAAGGTGGCTTTGGCTATACGGATATACATGTAGTTATGGGAGTCTTGGAAGGGGGACGACTCATGGATAGCCCACTGGAGTCATGAAGAAGAGCTGTTATCGTGCCTCGTTGACAGATGTAGTCGCTGGAGGATAGAGAAAAGGACTAGCGAAGAGCCGCAACAGCGTTGCCTGACGACTCACCCTTCTGCACCAAGGTCTGGGGCAGATTCATTCCTTGTTGGTGAAGCGTACTGAACAGTTCTTTTTTGGATGGAGAGCCAAGGATAAATTTATAGAAAGGAAAAAGGACCATTGAACTGCAAGCTATGCTAGAATATCCACGAACACCACCAGTTACTAAACAATCACCTTCCCCTCATATGTTATCATATACATGTAACTTAGAACCTTCCAAGTTGGAAGGCTGGTGTAGTGCGCATCCAAGATGTGCTAGCCACTGCTAGAGCTGTTAGCCAGTTAGTTGTAGAACGTCAGTACCGTCGGTCAGTGTCGTGCAATGTTATCGCATGAGCTGATTGTTCAGTAACTAGTGGTGTTAGTGGATTATAGCGTAGCTTGTAGTTCGATGGTCCTTTTTCTTTTCTGTAAATTATTGTTTTGTACTTCTATGTGCCAGTGTTAAGCTCTGGTCCTGGTGACCATACAGCAATTTCCCACTGATAAATAACGGCGATACTACCTCTACATACAATGTAATAATGATACCAAATACATGTACACTGTACATTGTACATGTACAAACCACACCAGTATTAAATAATTCACTTTTGATGACATTTATAATATTTTGAAGGCAGTTTTGGGAACTTTTATCTTCACTTATGACTTTGACAGCCATTCATTATCTATTTGACCCATATTGCATGTCTCTTCAGCTAAAAAGAGGCAATTTACATGTACGTTGCTATGGTAACCATGGCAATTTTAGTAAATCGGCCATAACTCTTGAATGGACAACTTTGGCACGTTCTGGTTTTCAGGGATCAGTTACTGGTTGTTATGCCATTCCAAATCCATCAAAAAATCCTTCCTGGACAGGGTGTCACATAGCTCAGTTCTGATGACCCCCTGGCTCCTAGACTAATGGTCTTCGTAGATGTACCTGTTGACTTTCCATGCCTATATTGTGTGTCTTCCAGGTTCCTTTGTTTCACCATGATGATAATTCTGTGTAGTAACTACAGTGCTGCCAAATAATTTTCACCCAAAATCGGACACCCTGCACCATGTTCACCGCCAAGGCTGTCCACATGGTGCGAATTTTTCTCCTCAGCAAATTTTTTCCAAAGAATTCAAAATAACGCCCGCAATACCATGAAAATTCGCTCCGCTGCCATGGTAACCGATATGGCACCCCCGAAGTTGTCATGAATTTTGTAATGCATGAGTAAGCGCTAGCCTTTTACTGCACAGGTACTGTGATCATGGTGATTTGTGCCTTTAGTTGCGCTGAGAAGTGAAAATACAGCCTTACATGCTTACAGGACTACAGGACTTCTGGACTTCTGCATAGGAAAGTACTAATCCCTGACAGTTTTGGTTGCTTTTCGGACGTTTCCTTTTTCGGACCGGTTTTCGGAAGAGCCTTCAAAATCGGACACTGTCCGAAAAATCGGACGGTTTGGCAGCACTGTAACTATAATACGGGAATTTTGGTAGCACATTTCCCCCATTTCCCCATGCACAGTACCAGAGAGTTGAGGCACCTCAGAGCTTTTTCTCTGTCTGTTGCTTGCCCCACTCGCTATTCCTCCTCTCCACTTCTTTGCTCAATGAAACCGTTCAATAGTCTACCCCGAGACATAAGATCCAGTCAGAACCCTTCCTTAGCAACTCTCTGCTCACATCGAATCTAGCATATGCTCTTGCTCTAATCTCCAGTGCAGCCCCAACTAAGTCGAATGTGCTGATAGCTCCATCCCATTCTGTACACTCCCTAGCGATCAACTCTTGAACTATCAGTATCGCCATATTTTCAACTGATGTTACCTCATAGCCTCCTATAATGGTCTTCGTAGATGTACCTGTTGACTTTCCATGCCTATATTGTGTGTCTTCCAGGTTCCTTTGTTTCACCATGATGATAATTCTGTGTAGTAACTACAGTGCTGCCAAATAATTTTCACCCAAAATCGGACACCCTGCACCATGTTCACCGCCAAGGCTGTCCACATGGTGCGAATTTTTCTCCTCAGCAAATTTTTTCCAAAGAATTCAAAATAACGCCCGCAATACCATGAAAATTCGCTCCGCTGCCATGGTAACCGATATGGCACCCCCGAAGTTGTCATGAATTTTGTAATGCATGAGTAAGCGCTAGCCTTTTACTGCACAGGTACTGTGATCATGGTGATTTGTGCCTTTAGTTGCGCTGAGAAGTGAAAATACAGCCTTACATGCTTACAGGACTACAGGACTTCTGGACTTCTGCATAGGAAAGTACTAATCCCTGACAGTTTTGGTTGCTTTTCGGACGTTTCCTTTTTCGGACCGGTTTTCGGAAGAGCCTTCAAAATCGGACACTGTCCGAAAAATCGGACGGTTTGGCAGCACTGTAACTATAATACGGGAATTTTGGTAGCACATTTCCCCATGCACAGTACCAGAGAGTTGAGGCACCTCAGAGCTTTTTCTCTGTCTGTTGCTTGCCCCACTCGCTATTCCTCCTCTCCACTTCTTTGCTCAATGAAACCGTTCAATAGTCTACCCCGAGACATAAGATCCAGTCAGAACCCTTCCTTAGCAACTCTCTGCTCACATCGAATCTAGCATATGCTCTTGCTCTAATCTCCAGTGCAGCCCCAACTAAGTCGAATGTGCTGATAGCTCCATCCCATTCTGTACACTCCCTAGCGATCAACTCTTGAACTATCAGTATCGCCATATTTTCAACTGATGTTACCTCATAGCCTCCTATAATCATCATTATTAATTGCATCTCTTATTGGCCAACGGCCACCGTGAAAAATAATAATAATAAAAGGAGAAGAAACACATGAGAACGAGTTATGCAGCAACTATCCGCGACTGTAACAAGGTGATAAACAGTCAGAAAGTGCGACATTAGGGCACAACTACTGACAAGCTACTGAGACATTCAGCGACCTGAGAAAACAGTCGGCATTCTTTGTTGCCGTGGGACTTAGCTTGTGCACATTTCCGCTGCGCTCACCTTCCCCTCTTCGGTCCTATGTAACCATGAACCTTCCAAGTTGGAAGGTTGTTGGTTTGCGGAGGTGTGTTACAGCTACATGTAGGTCTCAGGTCGCTGAATGTCTCAGTAGCTTGTCAGTTTTGTGCCCTATTATCGCACTTTCTGACTGTTTTTATCATCTTGTAATTGCATGTTACATGTACGTGAGGCCCTAGGGAGTGAAATATGCAGGAATACAGTCATTGTATTTGACTGCTTAGGTATATATGTAGCAATAATCGATGGGAGTCATGGCTTATCATCATCATCGTTCTAGCTTTCGCCGTTTCGGAAAGAAGGGCACACAGTACCCTGGCCTGGAGATACCCACTCGGACTGGGAGAAAGGACGACACTGTTCTACTAGATCTACATTGCAAGTACTAAAAGGAGAAAATAGGCTCCCCGCGAGCATGTTTACTCTTGTAGTAGTAGTACGCTTCCTTCAATACTCGGAGGCTCCACTGCAGCCAATTAACCATCTCTTACTACCTTCACCAACTGTCCTATTACAGTAATGTTTCTATTGTAATTACATGTACATATACATATACATATACATGTACATGTATATGTACATGTACATATACATATACATATACATAATATGTATATGTACATGTACATGTACATATACAAGTACATTTACATGTACATGTACATGTAAAAAAGAGAAGAAACACATGAGAACGAGTTATGCAGCAACTTTCCACGACTGTAACAAGATGATAAACGGTCAGAAAGTGCGGATAATAGGGCACAAAACTGACAGGCGACTGAGACATTCATGTGTTTCTTCTCTTCTTTTTTTTTACAAATATTACTGGCTCAGTATTAGGGTCCAGCGGATAATGCCGGCATTATAGTCGGCATTATACGACTATCCGAGCATCAGAGCATTATGAAGCATTAGAAAGTAACAAAACGAGCATTATGTGAGGTTTGAGCGGCATAGCGAGTTTCATAGTGGATAATATCGGGTAATCCAAAAATAATAATAATAAGGCCAAACTAAAGAAGGTGTGTGGTTCGACTAACATGGACATTGTTTTTACGGGCGGGCGGGCGGATTTTTTTTTTTTAATATATATTTTTAGTACATGTAAATACACTGTATACGCGTATCGAGTAGACTCTACTACCAGCACAAGGCAGCAGTCGTACCACTCACTGCACTGCACTGCAGTACAACTACAAGTCAAGTCCAAAAGGAGCCGCCTGCGTCCGCAGACTCACGCCGCACAGCACGTAGACGTGGACGTGTTCAGTCCACGTACGTCAGTCACACGACAGCCCGCCGAAAAAAAGTTACGGTCGGGCTGAAATTGTACGGTCGGTCGGGTGAGTCGAACCACACACCTTCTTTAGTTTGGCCTAATCCCAGGTTTTTGGCTACAATCGGCTACAATCATGATCATGAGATGTTGTCTGATGACTGGTTTTTGCCACAAAACTCTGAGTAACAACGAAACAGACCTATTTTACTCCTTTTGTGTTCCTCTTGCGTACTACGCTCCGCCCACTCCGGGCATTCGAGCACTATGCATTGTACCGGCGCATGAGTTTGTGATTGTGTAGACACGTAACACCTTTAGCACTAACGCTACATAATACAACTATTGCTACATAAAAACGTTATGATTGTAGCCAGGGAGTCGTCAAATACCGGTATTTGACGACTCCCTGATTGTAGCGATGTGGTCAGGTAAATGTATACAAGCCATTTGTGAAGCATGCCCAACCGAGGCGCCGAGGCAGTTCAAGTGACACAAATCCGAATAGATTATTTACGAGGTTTCTTTTACTTTTAGAATATTGGAGAGCTATGGAGGAGACATACGCGAAGCGAATATCAAACAGACGAAGAAGAGTTTTCTAGTTGTGCCAGAGGCTCTGGCGATAGCATCTCTAGCGATACTGAAGTAGACACTGATGCATTGCTAAATTTGGGCCAGGATGAAGGAGCGGCTAAAACAGAAAGAGCTCGTTCCAAAAGAACTGACTTTGCCGAGTCCAGCTCAGGAGGCTCGAAAAGAACTAGAATTTCTCATGGACTCAGTACCAAGTCAGCAGCGCCTGTCTTACTTCCTGATGAAGCACGTACAGTTAGTTGTGGACGGTTGTAATGCCAGGCCTACAGTCAAATGCTATCAGAAAGGAAGAGTATTGTGGCACGCCATACGTCTACACACCATCTCAAGGAGAAGATGAGAGCACAATAAAAGGATGAAGAGTGGCAAAATAACTTCTGACCACGTGTCACAAGTTCAGGATTTCCGCAAATGGGAGGGCTCTCCATCTGAGATCGGATCTCAGGAGCTGGCCTCACGTCTAGTGTTTCAGAAGAAGACATTATTCACAGAGTGGACGCAGTGACAGCTTGTCTGCAGGCAGGAATACTATTAATTTTGCCAAGATTAACTTCATCCCAACAATGAATGACTATTTCTAAGCACTCGCAGACTCCATTGCAGCCATTCACACATTATAGGGTACCTCACTTCAAACTCTCCAACTACGGTCTCTTCGCTGCATATGTTCACTTCACTTCCAAAAAAAACAAATAATATTAGATATAAATTGAATGCACCAAATTTTCGGGCATGGCCCATCTTCAGGGTGAAAAAGAAAACCATTCAACTAAAGCCAACGACCAGTCCGGTCGGTCACTAAGGGACATGTTGGTATCGTCATCATTGTCCCGTCCTGAATGCCCGAAGGAAGTGTATAAGAAGAGAAGAGGGAGGGGGCGACCAGTTGAATGTCGTGCATGTGATGCTGGTATGGAGAGTGGTCAATGTTTGTCTCAGGATGTTATCTACTCGATGTTATGTGCACTTTGCGCCGAGGAGTACGTTGGCGAGACCGAGCGAACTGCAAGGAAGAGATTTGAGGAGCATTGCAGAGAGGCCAAAGCGCAAGCGCTGGAGACGCCATGGGGAGAACACTATGCAGAACACCACCCACAACAAGCAATCACATCTACACCCATCACCAACGCATCAATTCTCGCCAAGCAGTCGTCCCTTGTGAATCGTCGTATACGTGAAGCAATGTTCATTCGTGATAAACGCCCAAGTGTTAACAGGGATCGTGGCTGGAGACTGCTGGACACAGTGTGAAATTATTGTGTTAGATGCTGGTGTTGTAAATTGTGGTAGACTGTGATGTTGCGAATATATTATGATAATATTTGATATTTGATGTTTATGTGTGCTAGCTGGTTATATGGTTATATAGTGCTTAGCAAATAGTTGTCGTCATCTTTGTCTTCACACCCATGGACCCAACTACATTGATGCTTTGCATTCTATTCTCCATGTCACTAACACATATTCACACTTACAGACACAGCTCTCCACTTGGCTCCTTCACTTTCTACCAACACACTTCACCATTGCTGCTGGTAACCACACTTCTCGTGCTTTCCCTTCACATCGCACTAACACATATTCACACTTACAGACACAGCTCTCCACTGGTCTCTTTCGCTCCTTCCCTTTTTACCAACACACTTCACCATTGCTGCTACCCTTCACACATACAAAGATTTCCAGCACTACCGCACCACACAGCATATATACTCGTTTCAGTTTTTGTTGGCTTTAGTTGAATGGTTTTCTTTTTCACCCTGAAGATGGGCCATGCCCGAAAATTTGGTGCATTCAATTTATATCTAATATTATTTGTTTTTTTTGGAAGTGAAGTGAACATATGCAGCGAAGAGACCGTAGTTGGAGAGTTTGAAGTGAGGTACCCTATAATGAATGAATGACTACCTGCAATAATGGTTTCATCTCTCACTACATGGATAATTAGGGGAAAGATTTGATACACCGACTATTCTGCCACAACCCTGCATCAAAGTTGGAATGGAGAGCAATCAATGGAGAAGCGATCATGTCTTATAGTGCGAAGAAGTGGTAGAGCTCGTGAGAGATAAGGTGGCAACTAATTCAGATGCAGATCAACGATATGCATAATTTCCTGGAAGTTTGTCGGTGTGCAGACTTTCTTCCATTTTTGTCCCAAACCAAGTTTTTGTCCCAAACCAAGAGCATTATATCCCTTGCTGAAGCATTATAATCAGCATTATAAGGCAGTTTTTGGAGCATTATGGTTAGTAGTAGTAGTAGTAGTAGTAGTAGTAGTAGTAGTAGTAGTAGTAGTAGTAGTAGTAGTAGTAGTAGTAGTAGTAGTAGTAGTAGTAGTAGTAGTAGTAGTAGTAGTAGTAGTAGTAGTAGTAGTAGTAGTAGTAGTAGTAGTAGTAGTAGTAGTAGTAGTAGTAGTAGTAGTAGTAGTAGTAGTAGTAGTAGTAGTAGTAGTAGTAGTAGTAGTAGTAGTAGTAGTAGTAGTAGTAGTAGTAGTAGTAGTAGTAGTAGTAGTAGTAGTAGTAGTAGTAGTAGTAGTAGTAGTAGTAGTAGTAGTAGTAGTAGTAGTAGTAGTAGTAGTAGTAGTAGTAGTAGTAGTAGTAGTAGTAGTAGTAGTAGTAGTAGTAGTAGTAGTAGTAGTAGTAGTAGTAGTAGTAGTAGTAGTAGTAGTAGTAGTAGTAGTAGTAGTAGTAGTAGTAGTAGTAGTAGTAGTAGTAGTAGTATTCTTTTATTTTCCATCGGAAGCCTCAACAGTGATGAACACAACTCTTAAGAGGGCCGATAACAGAGTAGAGGGGTGTGGGGTGAGAAAAAATAAGAGATATTTAAACTAAACTAAACTGATACTTGGAACAATAAAGCAGCAGTAAGCAGTAAGCAGTAAACACAGGTATACAATAAAAGCGATGCAGATCAATGAGGCCGTTTGCTGAAAAGAAGATCAAAATACTTCTGAAAAGACGCTGCGTCTTTAAGCATGGTCATAATGGGATAATGCAAGAATTAAAGAGATGTTTTTAAAAACGAATTTAAACTAGGAACGCAGTAAACACAGTTATACAATACAGGCGGTGCAGATCAATGAGGGAGTTTGCTGAAAAGAAGATCAAAATACTTCTGAAAAGACGCTGCGTCTTTTAGCATGGTCTGAAGGTGCTTAGCAAATGTAGTGCGGTGCTGGGTGCGCCACTCCACAGGCAAAGAATTAAAGAACAGGGCAGCACGATTTGAAAAGGAACTGACACCGTCAGTCGTCCGGAATTTAGATATTGCAATAGCAGCATTAAAAGAGCTTCTTGTTGTCCTAGGGCCGGTTGAAACTTGAGGGAAAAGGTCCGTCAGATTTGGGAGAGGGAAAACGACATGATTAACATGGATAAATTTAGCAATGCTACGAATAAGGTAATGTTCAAACGGATCAATCGACAATCTAGCTAACAGCGGCATGACGTCATCTTGTAGTTTCGAGCCACAAGCAGCGCGTACAGAACGACGATAAACGGACGAGAGTCGCTGTCGGTCCTTGGTGGATAGTTTCATTGCAAAGCAAGAGCAGCAGTATAATAAGTCAGGCAGGATAACAGAGAGGATAAACTGCCGTGTTGCCTTCAAACTTAGTTGCCGAAAACACCGTCGAAGAGCACCAATTTTCGTGCAAGTCTTCCTAACGATAAAGTCTATGTGACCAGACCAAGAAACATCACTGTCTACAATGACTCCCACCAGGATTCTCGTGCTAGACACTTGAGTCAGAGGCTGTTGGTTAAAAACGATTGGTTAGCATTATACGAACATTTTCGGAGCATTATCCGCTGGACCCTACTCAGTATCCGAGTTTACATGTAGATGTATGTCCAAATAAATTGTCGCCCCTGTCACGCCCTGTGGCTTCAAACCTGTGGCTTCAAAGAAGAGTATAGTCAGTATATAAAAAGTAAAAAAGAACCAAGGAACTACAAGTTCTACGATACATGTAATGTCCACTAACACCACCAGTTACTAAACAATCAGCTCATGCGCATGCGATAAGATTGCACGACACTGACCGACGGTACTGACGTTCTACAACTATAACTGGCTAACAGCTCTAGCACATCTTGGAGTTCCTTGGTCCTTTTTACTTTTTATAAATAATCC
Organism: Sycon ciliatum; assembly: GCF_964019385.1. Lineage (NCBI taxonomy): Eukaryota > Metazoa > Porifera > Calcarea > Leucosolenida > Sycettidae > Sycon > Sycon ciliatum. The sequence goes on along the minus strand of NC_088643.1, from coordinate 18,509,462 downwards.
TTGGCTCTCCATCCGAGTTCATAGTCAGTATACATGTACATTTTTTGGAGACTAATGGCCAGTAGTCGACAATAGTGTTACATTTGTATACAATCATGTACCGGTACATGTACAGTGCCAGCACTGTACATGTACACGTCATGTACGTGTACGTGATCGTGCCCAACTAAACTCTAAGTCTAATAAAGCAAGCTAGGAGTGGGACTAGTAATAATAGCCTTTGGCTTTGGCGGATAATGCCAGCAGAAACATTGGCAGCATTTGGTATACATGTATGTACAATGTACACTACTCTTTCTGGTATGTTTCATGCATGTTTGGATACGGGAATGGAGCGGCAGCATTCAAGGAAGTGTCTGTCATGAGGTTTGCAGGGGTTCTGCCCGTTTCCGATGACTGCTTTTCGAGCAGAATCTGCCAGTTTGTCAGCCTTATCCGCCAAGGGCTAAGTGGGACTATTCATTTTGCAAAGTATGACCAGGAAACTATCGCCGGACAGAGGCGTATTGTGACCTGTGATACTTACATAATACACTAGAAGAAGAAAACACATGCCATGGGAACGAGTTATGAAGCAACTATCCACGACTGTAAACAAGATAATAAGCAGTCAGTAGATCTACATGTACGTGCCGCGGCGATAACAAGGCACAAAACTGACGGGCTACTGAGACATTCAACGACCTAAGACCTAGCTCTAAGACTAACACACCTCCGCTAACCAACAGCCTTCCAACTACTAGTAATTACTTGGAAGGTTCATAGTTAGCTCTAAGCCTCTAACACATCTCCAGTGCGCAAACCAACTGGTCTCGTCATCGTCCTGTAACAGTCGGTATTCTTTGTTGCCGTGGGACTTAGCTTGTGCACATTTTCGCTGCCCTCACCTTCCCTCTTCGGTCCTACCTGGGGGGTTATGTACTCTTGGTCCTACGTAACCATGAACCTTCCAAGTAATACCGGTACATGTAGTTGGAAGGCTGTTGGTTTGCGCACTGGAGATGTGTTAGAGCTAGGTCTCAGGTCGCTGATTGTCTCAGTAGCCTGTCAGTTTTGTGCCCTATTATCGCACTTTCTGACTGTTTCAATGATCATCATGTTATTATACAGTCGTGGATAGTTGCTGCATAACTCGTTCTTATGTGTTTTCTTCTCTTTCCTTCTTTTAAACATTTTTTTACTGGCTCAGTAGCCATTGGCGGACTATGCTCGGCCAATCGTCAAATTATGCTTTTGATTATGCCACAATTATGCCAACAAATATGCTGAATTATGCTCGGTGCCACTATGTACTCACGCTGTACATAGAGGATTGAGAAGCCACGCATACACACACGAACATGCCCTAAGCATAATGTTTGTTTAAACCGAAAGATTATGCCGACCTTACACGTTGGAATCCGTATATTATGCCGGAGCATAATTTTTGACGAAATCCCAAGATAATGCCAAATATTATGCCGGCATAATCCGCCAAGGGCTATGACAAAGGGTCGTAACTGGGGTATTTAGAAAAAAAACCATCTGCAGGCTTTCTGACAAAGCTGTATTATGCCCCTATTAGCATAATTTTTGTCTAAACCGAAAGATTATGCCGACCTTACACGTTGGAATCCGTATATTATGCCGGAGCATAATTTTTTGACGAAATCCCAAGATTATGCCAAATATTATGCCGGCATAATCCGCCAAGGGCTATCCAGGCTCAGTATCCGAGATAAATATAAATTAAACGAGAGAGCTTGGAAGCTCAGGGCCCTACGCTATGCTTTGTTACTTAGCTCATCGTGCATGTTGTGGGAACTGATGGAAATGTTTCCTGGGAAGGCGCTGACTCTGCCGAGCACGCGCGTTCTGGAGTCGACGGGATCACTCTGCCGACGTTTCCTGTGACCGGCGCTGACTCGCCCGTTCACGCCTATTTTGGAGACAACGGGATCTCTCTTCCAAAGTATGTTTTTGCTGACGCATCCTATCACCTATTCGGCAACTAACATCCATTCTAACTTCATTTCCTCCTCGTCTCCCTATTTCTTTCCAGAAAGTCTCTCTATACATCAGGGAGTCGTACTGTATTGGCAGCTACCCTAACGGGTCACGCCGCCCACCACCCAAGCATGTGTATGATGAGGGACAGTGGCAACAGAAACAAAAAAACAGCAAGCAGGGAGAGAAAGCAAGAGAAAGACGACGATAGTAGTACATCTGGTGTGCGACGTATAGAAAAGAGAGATGACAAGAGATGCGCACAAAATAGGAAACAATACTGATTATTTTTGCAGTTCCGAAACAATCAACCAGGTGATGGAGTGTGGGCACCCGAAGTCGCACCTGGACTCCACTGGAAGAACATCCCACGCAGGGATATCAGCGATAGGCCAAGCGTTGAAAAACAGCCATGAGGACACATCGTCTAGAAGTCTACCGCGCTCGAACTGAAATTGCAGGTTCAAACAATTTCCCACGCGGCGTCAGGCAGCGTAACTCTTCTCCCTGCATCACCATCCATCTCCAGCAACCGTCTCCACTCACAGCTCATGCCTCTGCCACCACTATACTCCTCCGAGCTTCGCAGTTTGAAACCATTCGGGGGTCAGCTACACCACCGCGAATGGAGAGACGAGGACGACAACGGTCGTGACTGAAAAGACACTGCCTTGGCAACCGCGTCGCGGAACCCTCGCCCCAGCAAATTCAGAAATACGCCAGGGGCAACTCTGGTGGACCCAGAGCCACCCCCTTGGCAAGACTAGTAAGAGGAACGACTGAAAACTCAGATAAAACGGAGCTACAAAAAGTGCAACTGTCCCCTTCAAGCACAGTTGCAACACACAGGGAGTCGTATACATGTACATTGTACATAGCATTGTGGCCAGCTGTTTGTAGCCAGCTGTGTTTGATGGTACGGTACGGTACGGGACAGATACGGGAGCCAGCAAATGGCCAGCTGTGCGATACGGTACGGGACAGATACGGGATAGCGCCAGGCGTGACACAAACAAACAAACAAACAAACAAACAAACACCAAATTAAAGCTGTGTGGACCCTGGCTAGCGCCAGACGTTTCTGAAGTAACGTCTTCTGCATAGCTACGGGAATAAATACTTACTCCACGCACGGTCCGTTGCTAAAAGGACACACAGTAGTTCACCGAAAATACGTAGCAACCGTTCACACTACACATTCGAGGGCAAAAAGATGGTGCGACTTACAATCGAGCATGCCTTACTACATGTACTGAAATGAATAATATTCAATACAGTAAACCCTGTGACTAACGACCACCCCTTGGGGCCAGAGAAAGCGGTCTTTAGTGGCAGGTGGTCCTTAGTTAGAGGTTTGCACCGCACAACCATAATGTGAGAGCGTCCGTGCCTGGCGAAGTGGTCTGTAGTACCAGGCTGGTCGCTAGTCACTGTGGTCTTTTGTTACAGATTTTACTGCATACCAAAACAATATGGCTCAAAACCTGAGAATGGGGATGCGACTTACATGTACTGTATAATAACCGAGTGCGACTTATAATCGGGCAAATACGGTACATGATGGACGAACCAACATATCCCATTACATCTTACACGCCGGGAAAGCCGGAAATGCACAAATTACTTGTTGGGCCTCACGACGAGCTTCACGCTACGACGACCATCAGGCGACAAGAATCCAGTTCATCTAATGGCAGTTCTGAATAGAATACATTAGCACTCAATATATTAAATAAATCCATTGGCACAGCATTGAATGCAAAATCACGGACTAGTGTTGGTATCGGGGGAAAAAGTAGTGTGTGGTCATAGGTACATCAGAACCGAGTCATGCATCACAAAATAGTCAAGCATACGCATGGTTAACACTCGACAGAAGACACGTTGGTCTCGTCCGGGTTACACTAGAGAGATGCAGCGCGCAAAGTGAAGGCCACGATTCGCACAGACATGTAATAGTAGTAGAAGAGAAAAATAGACATGGCTTCGTTGATATCAGTCAAGGCAGTAGTAACGGGGAAAGGGTTACCGCTAGCTGAAAAAAAAGTAAAACAAATACAGCACGGCCAGGAAAATAAAACAGCGTGCAGTCACACCGCTTCCAGGGCTCAAGCGAAGTAGGGAGGCGAGTGTCGTCTACCACTTACACATCTTGAAGCCTTGGTCCAGTATCTTGGTGACGGCGGTTTCCTCGTCGTTCACCTCCCTGGCAGCACCCATCAGCACCTCGTAGCCAGCGGTGGGGAACATCTTCTTCATACGACGGGCGCATGTCCCTACGAGAACAACAGTCATCGCAGAACATGGTCGTGTTTGTCTTTAAAACATAGAGTTACAGCTGCACTAGGTGAAGTCCGACCCAACGTGCAAAACTGGCGCTCTGGACCAGTTCCCATTACATCATTCATTAGTTCCCATTGCATCAATGACCCATTCCCATTACATCATTCATTAGTTTGCATTACATCATTCATTAGTTCGCATTACATCAATGACCCATTCCCATTACATCGTTCACCCTTTCCCATTATCGTTGCACGAAGCACAATGTAGGTGCACATGACATTGTATTCTGCTTCCAGGGTGCCAAGGGCCGAGCAGGTCACCTGGATGCCAAACATGCACTTTGGGTAGGATAATACTAGGATTTTACCTGCATTGTGATAACTTCACTATAGCTGTAGCTTAGCGACTGTCCGCAGTTATTGAGCTTCAACAAATGCATGTTTTGCTTACTCAGACTTGAACGGGACTTTTACGGGAGTGAGTGGCAAGCAAGTTTCTATGCTATCAAGTGCGCAGAGAAACGTCGAGAACGTTGCACTAGTTTCCCACCAAGGTAGCAAGGGGTGGCTACTATTCCAGGATACAGGCTACTGTCAAAGCAGACATCTTCGCCGGTGGTGTTTTATTTTCGGTAACTTCGGTGCCGATAATTTTTACCGAAAATAACACGCACCGAAAATAACACGCACCGAAAATTTCGATACTACAATAATTATAGTGCTAGTACACTTACCTGGAAAACGGGTTTACCGAAAATTTCCCTCTACCGAACCGCCGATTTTGGAGAATACCGAAATTATTACACCACCGAGAATTTCTGCTTTTACAATATGCACAGAGATGGGTAAACAAAGCTGTATTGCTGGGTATTTTAGCGTTTTCGTGCTGTTAGTACATTGTATGTATGTATGTATGTATGTATGTATGTATGTATGTATGTATGTATGTATGTATGTATGTATGTATGTATGTATGTATGTATGTATGTATGTATAACTCATAATCACAAGGTGATCGTAGAGGCATTAATCAGCGAGAGAATTGTGAATGATGTTAGCGGCGATATATTTTAGAGATCAAAGAATTCCGCTGCACACGTACATGCAGCTACTAGTAACCTCAACGATCTCGGAAAACTGGTTCTCGAGTCCTTACTTATGGAAATTTGACCAGTTTTCTAAATTCGCTAAGATTTCCGTCACGATGATTCGGGGTTTACATTTTACAGCATGGCAGTACATGCATGCACTTACTGATATCGTAAGTTTCCATACTGTCAATGTTGTTGGAACGGGCGCCTCTCCTCTGTGTGCCCTTGGGCCCGCGCAGGGATTTGCCGAGGCGCTTGGTGGCAGAGTAGGCGAGCTGCTTGCCCTCGGTCCAGTCGTGCTTCTTCTTCCACTTGTAGGTGAAGTGCACGGCGACGGCCACGATGATGATGGCGGCAATGATGACCAGCACCCAGAACCAGTTATTCCTCAGCCAGATAACAATCTGTACGTCCCACAACACAGCATTCACAGCATTCACAGCATTCACAGCATTCACAGCATTCACAGCATTCACAGCATTCACAGCAGGCGCCGAATAGACACTTTAAAAGCATGCAAAGTTGGTTCCTATGAACTATTCAGTATTGTCATCAATATAATCATCATAACAGCGGACATGTCTTGCAAGCAAGTTACAGTAGAACGCCGATTATCCGGATGTCAACTATCCGGATGATCGATTATCCGGATCGCCTGGTCGGGCTGGAATATATAAAAAAATAGCAGCTTTTTCGAGGGTTTTGATGATTCTCCCCAATCGGAGCACCATACAAGAGAAGCACAAGATGTACTTCAAAGTATGTGTCATTTTAGGAGCTAGAGCGCGCCTAGCTCCTGTTGTCCTGCCAAAGAGAATGAGCAATGATGAAAACATGCGGGAATGTGCATGTTTTAGATAGATGTGTGCCTGCTCCCTTATCCGAACATTCTTCGCATCCGAACCTCCTGGAGGCAGCCTGCGCCCCGAGGGGTTCGGACAATTGGCACTCTATTGTACTGCTATAGGGTGCAGTGGATTTTGCACTGTACAAACCTAATGAGACATACTCCTGCCGAGTATAAATATTTTTTTCGAGGCACAGATTTTTCCTCCGCAAGCACACAAAAAATCCATTCGGATGGCATGTACAGTCAGTATCGCCTATAAGGTTGGCGGCTATAGTAATATACGGCTATAGTGATCAATTTCTCAAATTCATTTTCATTTGCCAAAACTAAGTATACACAGTTATCGCGTATAGTAATAATCATCTGTAGTAATAATTATATCGCCTATACGAGTAGTGATCAAATTCATATTTCAAAAGACCTTTATTACATTATTTTGCATCGGTTATGGTCATTGATGTAAAATCAATTGGTGTCAGACTCAGAGGAGAACAGGGTGGTGACTTCTTCGTGAAGAAATTGTCCAGTGTTGTTTGGTGAGTTCTGCTTGTACAAATTGCCAAATATGCCTCCATCGTGAGGAAATGCTGATGTTATGTGTCAGGCGCTGTAACCAGCTATGTTGTGCGTATGTGCACGGCGCGCTGAGTTGTTTGACACCCCACTCGCATACATTGCATGCAGTATCGGTCATAGTGATACATCGCTTATAGTGATAGAATGCTCAAAATCAAACACCAATGCTATAGACGGTACTGAGTGTACTCTGCTAAGATGTACAAACCGCATTATTATGACGTGCTGCTTAGCCTGTGTCTTCGTAGACCTGAAGAAAGCATATGATTCCGTACCATGCCAAGCACTCTGGCTAGCGTTGGGGAGGCTAGGAATTCTTGAAGTGGTCCTCAATCTAATCCAGTCGTTCCACGAGAGCATGCAGGCAGCTGTGCGCGTCGGTGCCACACACACATGCACAAACACACACACACACGCCCCCCCCCCCCCACCCCAAACAAATACCGTAAAGTCTTGTATAAAAGCCGCGGCTTCTATGACTTTCTTGGTGAAATTTTGCAGGCTTCTATACAAGACAGGTATTTCTATGTTTGTCAACACTAAAACCAGGCTTATGTGTGATTTGATGGGCCCAAAATCGCGGCTTCTATTCGAGGGCGGCTTTTATACAAGACTTTACGGTATGCACACAAAATACACACACAGGGACATACCGCATTCAAGGCTTTCTGGTCGAATAGGTTGTTGACGCCGTTGAGTCCCGTGTTCAAGTCGATGTCCTTGCACTCGGCATTGGTATTGCAGATACCGTTGTAATTGTTGCACGGCGCTCCTGGAGGCAGGAACAGGTTTCTCAACGTAATGCCTTTGCCAGTAACCTGGAGAGAAAGTGCACAACTAACGGGTCAATTCAAAGGATGAAATTTCGAAGGTGAGCCAAATACCAGGTACTATAATTGAAGTAGAGCTATCAATAGTATGATGGATGCAGACATCACTCAACACCATAACACCGGATGTACAGAAAATTCCGTCGGTCAATAATTTCGTCCAACTCCAAAGAAAGGGAGTTCGTCCGGTTGTAAATTTCGTCCATGGATCGTGAGAGTGTATTGAAAAGCTGGACAAATCGACATTACCGTAAAAGTCCGTAAATAAGTACATATTTACTTTCGAATTTAGTGACCACACCCGTACTAACTTTCGGGCGGGTACTGACTTTCGGGCACGAACTAACTTTCGGACCTGACTTGTGTGTAGTGGAGAAGTCATTTTCATGTCGATGTACATGCTACGTGGTACTTTTTTCGGGCAGTATGTTTATCGGGCTTGAATTGACTTCAACAGACAGAGCCAAAAGAATGAAGGGGTATTTCTTTCGGGCAGGTACTTATTTACGGACTTTTACGGTAGTCCGGCATTAAATTTAGTCCAAAAGCTCCTTGGACGAAAAAGACGAAATTAAATTCCGGACGAATATTTCTGCTTATGCAGTAGTTTAGAGTACACTTTGTTTCTCCAGAATCGAAATTTTGAAGACGAAAACAGGAACTACTTTCGAAGTACAAAGTGGCTGGCGTTCCCAGAGTCCGTTCTTACCACTCCATTGGTGACACTGACTCACGCTGCTGCCTGGGGCTCTTATTAACAACTTGTTTCCCATGCATATGGACATGGAAGGATATTGTATGTTGGCATTTCTACTGATGTTCGTGCCAGGAGAGCAGTGCAGATGAGGTGCTCCTGGAGCACGAATTTCATTAGTCAACTATAAGTAAAAACTCAACTGATGAGAGGCGAACTTCCTGATGCACACTGCATGCAAGCCCATTCATTGCTCAGTTACAGCTACTGAGCTTCTTCACGAAACAATTTGGTTTTACTACGACGGATTGCCGAAAACCAGTTCGCAGAACGACAGTTCACCGAACGACTCTACCTCGAACGACGGTTCACAGTACGGCATTTCACCGAAACGCATGCCTCACCGAAAAGACAATTCACGGAAATCACACTCACAGAGAGCTTCCCACACCGAAAGACATTTCACAGCTGTCTCTTTGACCGAATGATTAGTTCACAGAATAAAACCTCTGCACACTGTTGCGAGTGCTAGAGCTCAGAATTTCAATTATTATGACAGTATGAAATGGAAAGGGAAAATATGATGAAAAACCCATTCAACGTTAACTAAAACGACGTTCAGTACCATGCATACCATTTTTTTAAAGAACACGCAAGGCCAAATCATGCGCAATCCTCACAGGATACCTGCGTGGAAAGTAGATACGAGGTTGCTGAACCACAGGTGGTCGATTCTAAGATAGCGCTGCCGCCGCCGCCTTGGTACAGAATTGCCTGGCGCACCCGGTCGTCCAAGCTTTTCAAGCATGCTCCGCTCCTTTCCAACAACCAACATTAATTGTTTTTATTCCCTTGCATGCCGTCTAGTTCGTCTTTTCGGTCACACCTCCAACACATTGCCTCGTCCCGTCTTCGCTTCTTGACGCAAGGCGACAATGTAGCCATATCCTTTTTCTATGCAGCCACTATTCTCCACCACACTTCGTAGTGGTTGCTCCATAACTACAATCAGTGATGGAATCACGAAGTTTTACCGCCAGCGACACTACTTGAAGTAATTATTTGATCATGTACATACAGTACCTGAGACACCACAGTGAGAGCGAAAAAAAGACAGCCAAATCTTTGCACATTACACATTGTAGTGATAGAACTTGTTCCAAAATACATGATTGGCTACATTGTCCACACGTACATTGAAAAACTAGTGTCGGTGACAGCATCGTTCGGTGTGGTGTGCATTCTATGAATTGATTTTCGATGTGATGCTTCACTGTGAAGCTGGTTTCGGTGAGGCAGGTTTTCTGTGAATTGGTCTGTCGGTGTAGAATGCATTCTGTGGATCGTCTTTGGATGACACGTCGTTCGATGAACTGTCGTTCTGTGAACTTGTTTTCGGTGAACAGTCGGTATCCCGCTTACACTCGCTCATCCGACCTACTTCCGACCTCGGAAAGGTTAAAACATTGTTTGGAATTCAGAAGCATGTGTTTTCCGGAGTATATGTAGCTTCATTGCAGTCTAAAAATGAAAGCAGAGCTTATCCACCCACTCCTAGCAGAGTCTTTTAGTTCAGGAAAAATATTGTTACATACAGATTACAGACAGCCCTTAAGGGGCCGTCTCAGGCTACCAACAGTATTTTCAAAACGAAAAGTTTTTGTTTGGGGTGGGTGGGTTTTAGGAGTTTCGTTTTGAAAATAATTATTGAATGCATCTGGAGAATGCCCAGTTACTTCCGAATGCCTAAAACTGACATCAATATTTCATTGGAATTCGTTTTACCTGAAGAAAAGGTAGGTGGGTGGGCGGGGGCTGTAAAAGTACTAAAACTTCTCGGTTTTTTAAAACAATCGGTAACCCGGACGACCCCTAAATAACACAATGGTACAAACAACAGCAATCCAGCAGTGATGGCAGTGGTGCCACGTAGTGTCTCATAGCCAAATCTCAATAGCACTCTTCTAACCTAACTTATAGGAAATAGTACTTGTACGGGACACATAATGCCTGATAGAACTGCCCCCAATCAATGCATGATGCTTGCTTGCGCTCACACACACCACATGTAGACACGTATGCCACACATATACACACAGACAGATAAACAGCCAGACTCTCTCACACACACACACACACACACGCACACACACACACACACACACACACACACACACACGCAGATGCATACACACATACACACACACACATGCACAAAGAGACAGACAGACAGACACACATACACATGCACACACACACGCGCACATGCACACACACACACACACACACACACACACACACACACACACACACACACACACACACACACACACACACACACACACATACACTATCTCTCTCAACACTCACCGGTGTCTTGTGGGTGTTCACGCACTCGCCGTGGATGCGACAGCAAACCTGGCATGAAGTAGCACCGCAGGAGCAGGGCTGGTGTCCGCTTGCACGGCACGCCGATTCACTGCAGAATCCGTTGAGGCAGGCCTGTTGAAAGTCATGCTTGCTGGTGTCCACACCTACTGGGGTACAGAGCGAGTGATCCGGCTTGTTCACAGGTGTGGGACACTCGGCAGCACCGGAACAGAACGTCTGCACCTGGCAGCTATCCACCACACCGCATTTTTGCTTACCGGCTTTCGTCACGGGCGCACTGGTCACGTGACTAGTGACAACGCCACTGCTCGAGGCAGCAGTAGACACGGCCCGCGTGGTCGTGGGATAGGTCGTGGTGGCTTCCATGCTAGAGTTTGTGACACCGTCCTCCATCTCTGCCGGTGCGCCGGACGGTTCCACCGTGGTTACGGCTTCTGTGGTAACGGGCGCCGTGGTTGCGGGCGCCGTGGTTGCGGGAGTCGTGGTTACGGGCACCGTGGTTACGGGTGCCGTGGTTGCGCGTGCCGTGGTTGCGGTCGCCGGGGACGTGGTGGCGGCCGTTGCCGGCTGCGCGCCAATCACCTGACACATGTCCGTGCAGCATTCTCCCTTGGTGGGGCTGCGTGTACACAGGTATGCATGTGGCATTGGATGAATGTACCCACAGGAGGGGAGCACAAGAGATGAACAAGGCAGTGAACGGCCAAGTTGAAACAGCGGCAACAAAACGCTGTAGTAGGGCTTGGAAACAAGCTAAACCGACTCTTCTAAAAGAGGGTCAAGAACAATACACCTACACTCAAACGTCTCTTATCCGGAAGCCTCAGATGCGGGCACGTCTCTCTACCGGGCACCTTCAACTTGAGTTCCTATGGCAAAAATGCTTCGATTTTGGGGGTTTGATTTTTTTCCGTATGCACAAGTGCTTATTTGTCACTGCCAGCCTGTGTAATCCACACCTTTTTATCAATGGATTCTTTTTGTAACCTGAACATGTGCAATACGTGCCAAATAAACTTCTTCAAAAAACCGACATGATACATGGTAGATGAGTTATCCTGAGATACGGGCAAATCTGAGATATGGACACACAGTGCCTAGTCCCAATGTGCCCGGATAAGAGACGTCCGAGCGTATTGCGCAATGACATAGTTTGCGCTATGAACACCCTACATATGGCACCTGGGCATGGCTACATTCGGTGTTTTAAGCAGTGCACTGCTGATCCCAGCGTACATGTACTACTACACTACTCACATGCATTACCCACACGTTCCTTATTTGGCAACGTGCAATGGACTCATTGGCATGACTGCAGTTGCCGCTCTGCGCTCGACCAACGTCAACACGGACCCTCCCTTTCAGTGTACTATTGTCAACAGTAAAGCGCCCACAACATACCGGTAACCAAGAGTGTGCAACTCAACAATCTCTCAGCCCACCAATTATTATTATTAAAAAGCTTACGTGGAGATAAACATGTAATTAACGCAATAAATAGAGTAAGCTGCACACTCAGTACAAGGAACAAGGAACAGTACAAGGAACGTTTAAGGAACAAGCTTCTATACATGAAAACGAGTTTTGCTAATGGTATTTGTACTGAGCGCGCAGCCTACTCTATTTATTGCGTAAATTATTATTGTAAAAAGGAAAAGGACATATGGATACGAGTTAAGAGCAACTCTCCATCACTGTAGCCGGATACTATATACAGTCAGAAAGTGCAATAACTAGGCACAACACTGACAGAGTACTGAGACATTTGACGTCCTGACACCTAGCTTCAACACATCTCCGTAGCGCTAACCGACAGCCTTCCAACTTGGAAGGTTCAAGGTTATGGAAAGACCAAAGTGCCTAGTTATTGCACTTTCTGACTGTATATAGTATCCAGTTACAGTGATGGAGAGTTGCTCTTAACTCGTATCCATATGTCCTTTTCCTTTTTACATTTATTTATGGCTCAACATCCGAGTTTTAATTACTATTATTATTTTTTTTGAAAGGATTGGGAGAACTTCAAATTCAAAGGATCAGTTGGGGAAGTGAACTGCCTGAAAAGAGAAAAAATCGCCAGACCCACCAGGACTCGAACCCGGGACCTTGCTTGTCATGAGCAATGCTCTAGTCTAACCACTGAGCTATGGGACCGGGCTGAACCTAGAAGGCGCTGACAAGTTTTCCACTCCAAAGGCAGCTCACAACACGTGCCACACATACTGATGGCACTTGGGTCTTTCTCCCTCCCCCAGGGGACCAACCACGGTCAGTTTCTGGACCCTACCAGAAGTGAAAGAGAGTGATAAATTTTTGAAAGCCTTCTATTCGTGCATATACGGTAGTTATGTTGTCCCTATCAGGGCCGGTATTTTACGACTCCCTGGTCCCTATCCCTTTTAGAACGTATATGCCCCTTTTAGAACGTATATGCCCCTTTTAGAACGTGTGTGCTGGGTCCGCGCGGGCGGTGTGCGGACCGCGCGCGGACTGCGCACGTTGCGAGTAGTAACTTAGACCCTATTTAGCGCGAACAATGGGAGTTGAAAGAAAATTATACCAATCAACGATATCAGGTGACAAAAAATGAGACAAATTCATAACCAGAAAGTAACCATGCATGTGTACGTGTGGCCTCGTTCACGTAGTCAAAGATATTAAATTGTGCGTGTATTGGAGTCTATCAACATCTTTACCACCAAACCGATCTTGTGCAGGCAGAAAAAGAATTTGTTTACACTGAAATTGTTTGTGAATTTAGATCAGTAGTTCTCACTTCTTTTTTGATTGCATGGTTACTTTCTGGTTGTGAATTTGTCTCATTTTTTGTCACCTGATATCCTTGATTGGTATAATTTTCTTTCAACTCTCATTGTTTGCGCTAAATAGGGTCTAATTTACTACTTGCATTGTGCGTATTTATATTGAGTTTTGAATCTATTTTGATTTGCCAGTAATCCTTCTGAAGAGTTGGCCACGAAAACGTTCAAGGAATAACTACACATGAAAACAAGATTTGCTTATGGTGTTTGTACTGAGTGCGCAGCTTGCTCAATTTATTGCGTTAATTACATTTCTATCTCCATGTAGCCTTTTTAATTATTATTATCATCAGCCTTTTTGCATTTTCATCACCAAGCAAGCCTGCCTAGTTTTCGCTTAGGCCAAATGGGAGTCTTTGGCAGCCATTGAGTACACCGATGCCATCGTGCGTAGCCACTGGTCAGAGACCAACAGGGCAAAGCACCAAATCTTGTTCATCACATCTACGCCGGTCGAAGCAGAACAATGCACGGTGGATCCATGAAAGCCGAGACCGTAGCGGACCGTTTGGTTGACCGGGTATTTTTGAAGTTTGGAGTCCCCTACCAATTACATTCGGACCAGGGCCCTAATTTTGAGAGCCGCCTCATATCCTCTTTATGTAAATTGTTGGGGGTTTGTAAGTCCCGCACCACCCCTTACCGGCCACAGTCAGATGGTCTTGTCGAGAGGGCAAACCGCACGATTCAGGTGGCCCTCCGGGCCTATGTCGCGGACGACCAAACATCCTGGGACCGCCACCTTTCTCTTGTACAATTCGCTTACAATACGGGTGTCCACCGTGCTACGGGCTTTACCCCTCATTTTGTGCTATTTGGGAGGGAGGCCCGCTTACCCCTTGATCTTTTTCTCCCTGCCCCGGGGACCCATCAAGTTACTCCTCTGCCCGCATATATCACAAATTTGCGGTCATCTTTGGCTAGGGCGTTTGGTGTAGTCCGAGATCGTCTGGGAGTGGCACATAGGGTGGCTAAATCTACTTATGATAGGAGGGTGAAATCTCCCAGTTTTCAACCAGGTGACTATGTCTGGCTCCATGCAGTTCCGCCCCCGGGTGCCAGCCCTAAGCTATTTTGCCCCTGGACTGGGCCCTGGCAGGTAGAAGTAATTAAGGGGGTGGTGTGTTCCATTGTACGGGTGGGGCCCCCTCCTTCGCCCCGCCATGCTAAGCATTTAACGGTGCACACCGATCGGTTACGGCAAGAGTCCATAACCCCCCAGAGTGTGCAACTCCAGGTTGGGGTCTGGCGCAACGAAATCCAAACATTGCGTCATCCGGTCCCCGGGCAAGCATGGGCGGATGGGGCCATGTGCATATCTGGTACATCCGGCGGGGGTTCCAAGTTGAAGGTTGCTTTGAAGCAAGCCACGGAAGTGTCACGTAAAACGTTTGCTCCACGGGCTATGCAGTGTCAGCAGAACGGCTTTGATTTCACAGTCACAGAATTTTTTTATTTGAAGAGAGTTTCTCTGCTCGTTGTCTGAAAAGCTTGTATTGGGAGAGTTCGTGACTCCGGGATAGCAGGAATAGGCATGGATATAGATTTACAAGATTTGATGGAAATAGCTCTTGGCACACGGCATGAAGACCCGATCGATTTCGAAGTAGATGTGCTTCAACCTGCTCCTCAGTTATGGACTCTTGGTTACGGGCTGTCCATGGTAAGGTAGTGGTTCCCCCAGGGGTACAGCAGGGAGTGTCTCCGCCTGAAAATACGGCGATGCCATCTATGGGGGGGGGGGGGGGTCCAGCCATGTTTTTTCCCGCCCCGTTTTTTGGCACCCCACCCTGTGGCTCTGGCTCCCGTTATGGTTCAGCCCCCGGGTTTGGTCCCCACTCCTCCTCCTTCACCCCTGGGTTCCCCTCTGGGTACCCCCCGTCCCCTCCGGATTCTCCTCCGTCCCCGCCCCGGCCAGGCACGCCCCGACCCAAACGTTCATGTGTGTTGTCGCCTGGGGGTTACGTCGCCTTGGAGGCAGGGCAGGGTCAGCTTCCGTGGAAGGGGTGATGATTGGTTGAGGCTGCGTGCTCCAGTTGTTTCGGTTGTTTTTGTTACTTTTCTTTCTCGTTCTAGTTATCGCGCCGCCGCGGCCCCGACTTCCGTCTACTTCGCCATGACAGGGTCGGGTAGTCAAATCCTTTCCCTAATGCTGGTGTCAATAATCTGTCCTCGTCCCGTGAAGTAAAAGACTCTCAACTATAATAAACTGGTATCTCTGGACTGGTGGTCTGGTGTGAACCTAACAAAACCCTATTGATAACATTGGCGCCTGGCAATGGCTCGAACCCACGACCCATCGTACCCCCCGCGAGTAGGTACGGCGTGAGGATCTACTAGGACACAGCCTGTTGGGGCGGGGAAGCAGTGTAGCAAGAAGGACCCATGAGTGTGTGTGATCCCCGGTAGCCTATTCGGTAGGGCACTGTCCCGGAAAGACAGGGGTGCTGGGTTCGAATCCCGCTCGTGGATCCTTCTTTTGCAACATTTCGGAGTGCTCTCTCCCAGTTAATCCGTTGCCTCCTCCGCTTTGTCCAACGACATCTACGGCAACCCCGCTGCTTCGCCGTGTGCGCCGTCGGTCTCGCCGCTCAAGACAGCGCCGCAAAGTCCGCCGGGCAGCGCAGCAGACTGTAGTAGCACCATGCATGTCACCTGAATTTCTGTCAACATTATCAGCACCTTCCTCACCTGCACCGCGGCCAGCTACGCCTCCTGTTCTGGAGGACTTCTCCGATGTTGTTCCCTTGGTGGACATCTATTGTTACAACGACCCCGCGTAAGCTGCATTTTTCTCTTGCATTTGTAATTTGTTTTGTCACGACTGTTGGATGGGTGGCGCACTAGGTTGGTGCTGTTCTAAGAATCAAGATCCAAAGGGACAACCACAGGTCGAACAGCTCGCCAGCCAGGGTCCTCTGCAAAATCTGTTGCTTGCAGGTTCCGATTGATTGGTGCACAGTTTTGCGGGGCTCCCGACTGGTGTTAACCCTCCTGGCCTACTCGTCATGCGTTCAACAGTTGTGACCCCACTTCTTTTGTGTTTTTATTGTCGCCTGTTTATGTTGTTTCACATTTCATTTCCCCGGTCTTTCTGTCTTCTTCTCCGGTCTGCCTCCTTCCGTTTTTTTTAATACACTTGCTTCCATCCACAGGAGTGGATGTCTTTTTTTGGTAGGGGATAGTGTTGTACATGTGGTTGCGCTTGTAGCTCTGTGTTGTACATGCGGCTGCGTGTGTAGCTCTTTGTCGTACATGTGGCTGCGCTTGTGTCTCTTTGTCGTACACGTGGCTGCGTTTATGTCTCTTCGTCGTACGTGCTGCTGCGTTTGTGTCTCTGTGTTGTACATGCTGCTGACCCGTGGTACACGCTGCTGCGCTGTCTTGGAATGCTTTGTAAATGCCGCTGCACCGTCTTCTGTCCCCTCCGTATGCATTCTTTCTCATCTCGTCCCCGTTGTATACGCATTTTCTGGTCTTCTCTCCGTTGTATTTGTCTGGTTGCCGTCTTGTGTCCGTCGTATTTCCTCGTCTGCCGTCTTTGTCTCCCGTCCCGTTCGGGATTTGTTGTACTATTCATATGCACCTCTTTCGCCTCCGCGCCCCACTTTTGAGCACCTCTTTTGTCTCCATCGCCCCACTTTGTCCCCACTTTTTCCACGTCCCCACAATATATTCTCTTGCCCTGTCTTGTGGGAGTTCAGTTCTCCAGTCGCCTCCTGAAGTGAAATACAAGAAAAGCTCTCTCTCAATTTGACTAGTCCGTTTGATGTGTGGCGTGGCGAGGATATCGTAGAGGCAGCTCGTGCTCAACCCGAGACGACACACGTGTCCGGAACCTGATGAACTGACACCGTGACTGTACCTACTACTAGTATCTACATGAAAAGCGCGAAAAAGCAAATACACTCGATCTTTCACCCCGACAATGGGCCAGGCCCGAAAATTTGGTGGAGCATACTAGTATTTTGATTTGATTCGCAGTGTAGAGATCATACTTGGAGTGCTGGAGTCAGGTTTCATAAATGCACTTGATCACAATTTTAAAATAATGATGCAATAAGTGCATCGCAGCTCAATACAGGAGCTTCACACTATTGGCTGTGCAAGTACAGCCCAGCCTGTACAGTGCCACAGACGCTAACGGAGTCACCGGCTCCTACGACAGCTGAGCTGTGTGGCAACATGACCATACGAACGCAGTGTGTACGGGCATCACACACGTGGTCGTGCCAGTCGGAAGAGCCCCTGGCGGTGAATGCATCATACAATGCGGAGCACATGCACGCTAATGCCGCATTCAAACACCGTCCGCAGAGTGACGAGCTCACCTGCAAGTGAAACCTCGCGTCTTGTTGACCTTGCAGTTGCCCGATTTGTCGCTGATGTTGTACTGGTTGCAGCATGCATCGGAACACGCGCCAGTCCCACAGTCACACTCCTCGCCTTCCTCTACCACACCATTACCGCAGAATGCGTCCGGGTCATCTGCAGTGTCAGTCAAGCGCAGTTGCAACAACAACAACAACAACAACAACAACAACAACAACAACAACAACAACAACAACAACAACAACAACAACAACAACAACAACAACAACAACAACAACAACAACAACAACAACAACAACAACAACAACTATCTCTTATTGGCGATGGTGCCATCGTGAGAATAAAGAATTCAACAACGACGACAACAACAACAGAGAATAAAGAGATGAAACATCCTAAAATCTTGTGTTTTTGTTTTTGGAGGGAAATCAGTAACCACGCACGGACCTGGAAGAAATATATATTTTGCATGGAAACATTAGCACTTGCCCTAGATTGCGCGGCAGCCGTAGGCCAAGGCAGTACGACAGCGCACATGCTGATATGCACAGCGCTGTTCAATGAAATCCAGTCGTGCCACTCAAGTTTGCGCTGTGCATACACCACTTCACGGTCCCGTGTTCGCAGGTCTAGGGCTGCGCAACGCCCGGGGCGTACTTGAGTGACGCGACTGGATTTCATTGAGCAGTGCTGTACATTGTACGCACCTGAAAAGCAGTCGGGCCTGCTCCGCTGCAGACTGTCCACATTGCTGTTGATGTTCTTGCGGCTACACGTGGAGAAGACACCGTTGTTGGGCTTTGTGCCGTCGCTCGCCTTGCTGAACATGATGAAATTTCCATTGGTGCTGGTCGCTCCTGGCACGCAGGCCGCATCCGACACTGGAACGCCGTTCCTGTCATCATGCTGGGGTATCACACAGGTGGAGGGGTTGGCAAAGCAGTGGAGGAACAAAGTCAGTACAAAGAAAGCAGAGCAAAGCGGCACCTACGCATTGCCACGTAGCAGATCAACTATGAGGAGCTCTCTCTCTCTCTCTCTCTCTCTCTCTCTCTCTCTCTCTCTCTCACACACACACACACACACACACACACACACACACACACACACACACAAGAGCAGCATCAGCATCAGGTCAGGACTCACCCCGGTGCCCCAGTTGTGACCGAGCTCGTGCACGAAGACGATTTCGGTGATGCCGTCATTCTGTGGCACTCCGTGATTGACAAATGAGACAAAAGCTGTGTTTGCCGTGAAAGTATCGTATGTCTGGCCGTTCAACTGGAACGGGGGATTAGCCTTTCTCTGTTGTTTTCAACAGAAGATCAGAAGTCAGAAAGCACAGGAAACAACGTAAGCAACAACAAAATACTACAACTAGTAGGGGATACCTGTCAAGCAATCACCTGGTCCTAGCAGTCACCTGGTCTTAGCAGTCACCTGGTCTTAGCAATCACCTGGTCTTAGCAATCACATGGTCTTAGCAATCACCTGGTCTTAGCAATCACCTGGTCTTAGCAATCACATGATCTTAGCAATCACCTGGTCTTAGCAATCACCTGGTCTTAGCAATCACCTGGTCTTAGCAATCACATGATCTTAGCAATCACCTGGTCATAGCAATCACCTTGCACCTGGTCTTAGCAGTCACCTGGTCTTAGCAATCACCTGGTCTTAGCAATCACATGGTCTTAGCAATCACCTGGTCTTAGCAGTCACCTCGTCTTAGCAATCACCTGGTCTGGGCAACCACTTTGTCTAGTAGGGGTCGTCGCAAAAGTTGTTTTGCCGTCCTGAAACGAACATCGTTCATTCATCGTTCAACATCGCAAGTTGACTGATACTGTACATGTACAGTTGCGCTCAATGAAATCCGACCCAGAGTGCATATAATGGCGCCGCGCCCTCAGCTTGCACGGCCCTCGACGCCCTGGAAGTGGCAGGAATGCGGCTGGACATACACATATACAAATACAGTGATGTAATCGGAACTGGTCAAGGGCCGGCGCAAGCTTTGCACTTTGGGTCGGATTTCAGTCAGCGCAGCTGTGCATGCATGCGATGCATAGCAAACTGTGTACATTAGGACAGAGAGGGCTTTCAGAGTACGAAGTGAACGATGTTTGCTTCAGGAAGAGGTGTTCTAGAGCCGACCCGCTCCTTCCCATTTCCTCTGTAACACTATCCGGAACTTGTTTATCAATCAGTTACTGTAGAACGGATAATTCTAGCGACTATTAATTTTAGCGTTTTCCCATTGTCAACCGGTTAATGTAGGTTTGCAGCGTACGGCAAACCGTAGTTATCGCTGACAACCGAGCAGCAGGCAAAAGCCACGCGCGTGGCTAGGCGCGCAACAATGGGGCTGTCTGGCATGCAATGACGGGCAGCCGTACTGGGGAAAGCCCAGGCCGCAGTACGAGTACGCCCATATGCGCGGGCGAGACTACCCCATATTTGCATAAAGGTATCAGCGCTACTAATGCAATGTTTACTACAAGCAGGGCTCATGGCGCCTAATCTCTATATTAGGAAGCAGTTCCTTTCATGGCACGAAAGGACTCCAGCGCGCGTACTAAGCCTCAGCCAAGGTACAGTACTAACCGAGTACGCAAGATAGAACAGGCGGTGTGGCGGAGCAAACATACCACGTATGGAAGAGGCGAAGTCCCCGGATGC
Source organism: Sycon ciliatum (assembly GCF_964019385.1). Classification (NCBI taxonomy): domain Eukaryota; kingdom Metazoa; phylum Porifera; class Calcarea; order Leucosolenida; family Sycettidae; genus Sycon; species Sycon ciliatum. The sequence goes on along the minus strand of NC_088643.1, from coordinate 18,488,926 downwards.
CGCCCGGTCCACAATGACAGACACCACCATGCTTATATGGGAAATAAGGCGCGAGAGCCCACCAGGTAAGGCGGGCCGCATAAGCACGTGGCAAGCGCAAATAGCGTAAGACGTACCCACGAGGCCACAACGCGAGAGTACGGCAGCATAGCAGAGTACGAGAGTACGATGCCGGATCAACGCAGGGCGGACCAAGGTGTGGTAGTGCCACAGCACGAGGCACCTCAGCAGTTGGAGGTGGCGAACGCAGGGACAGCATCAATATTGGCAGCTAGCAGCAGCAGCAGATGGGCGTGATTTTTTTTTCTTCTTCAAGACTAGCAACGAGGAGCAGCAGGCAACCCTCGTTTCACTCGTGATTGCTTAATCACATGGCAAAAACAACAAAAATGCAACCCCATTCTATGGTGCTATGATGTGTGTGTCTCGGGGGGAGGGGCGATAAGCGACGTTTTATTATAGCGATTGCATTTTTCTTCATTGTACACATTTTGATACTGCATTCTACTACTGTATGTACAAACCATCACTACCGTGTACTATGAGTGCTAGTACATCATAAAACATGTGCTAATAATTGCCTTACTAGTACTAGACTACTAGTAAAACTACTTACTCCTACTACTGATATGTATTTTGTGTTTCTCATTTTGTTGCAATCACTGCCTATCCATGCCGGTTTCTTTTTTCTTCTCCTCCCCTTCGCCCTTCCTTGCCGTGGTTGGCTAACACCCTCTCTCTTTGTATTGGCCGGTGTTCTCACTGTGCTATGAGGTGCTGTAATAAATACTAAATAAATAAAATAAATAAATGTACAGTCCAGTAGTGAATTGACTGATGAACAGTACTGAACTCACGGATCACCAGTGCACTACTAATGTCTCAACGGATTAGCGATTTTTGTTACTTTAGCGAAAATGAGTCGATCGTTAAATTCGCTAGGGTTTTTACGTCGCTAAAATTACCCGTTCTACAGTATTACAACGTTTCGGCAAATTGCCCTCATCAGGTATGCCAGGGATTTGTTTCAGGGACGACAAAACAACTTTTCCACCGACCCCTCGGCAACCACCTGTAAGACCGGTCCTCTTAGTCGCCAGTTGTGTGGATTATTCGAGAGCCACACTGGTCCAAGAGACCACTTGCGTTCAAAGGCTGCTGTAGGCCAGTCGATCGCACTGGTGGTCACCGACAGAAGGTTTTGGTGTACGCAGTGCTGGAGGGCATGGCAAAACCTGTGCCCCTCCAGCACAGCTCCCAGGCACGAGCTTGCTCTGGGACGGACGAAGCCCCGTACGCAACAAGCCCATTGCGCAATGAAATAATTTTTGTACCGCGAACATCCCACACAGCCACCTGGGCATGGTCGTCTGGGGTGTTGAACAGTGCATTGCTGATCCCAGCGTACTCACATAACATCCCACACAGCCACCTGGGCATGGTCGTGTGGGGTGTTGAACAGTGCATTGCTGGTCCCAGTGTACTCACATGCATTACTCATACCTTCCATATTTGGCAATGCACAATGGGCTTATGCATGTGTATCACAGGTCAGTATATTATTTATTTCCGACTCAACAACAGGCAGGACACGTACACATCGCCACAAGAACATGACCAGGACAAGACCGGGACATGCCCAGGACATGCCCAGGACAAGACCAGGACATGCCCAGGACAAGACCAGGACACGAGCAAGACATGACCAGGACATGAGCAGGACATGAGCAGGACACGAGCAGGACATGACCAGGACATGCCCAGGACACGAGCAGGACATGACCGTTTGCTACACTCACGTGCTTCTCTGCGCAGATTCCTGATGGCCGCAAATATGCCAGTCCTAGGACGCCATTGTCAAAGTCAATATTGGTGAAGGCGATTGCTTCGCAGAAGTCTTCGTGACCGGAAATTGTACTGAACACTCGTAGGTACAGCCTTGTGTCAATAGCCTTTCCTCCAGCACCGCCTGTGTTGTAATGATCCGTCGGGCCGGCAAAAGGCCCGGTGGTGCTGTCAGTTACAATGGTGATGCGACCGATCTTGAAGCGAAACTGCAGTTGTGCAACACAGAGCGAAAAGAGACCAGAGTGAGATCATAATTATTGTGTGTGTGTGTGTGCACGTGCGTGTGTGTGTGTGTGCACGTGCGTGTGTGTGTATGCGTGTGTGTGTGTGTGTGTGTGTGTGTACATGCGCGCAGGCGTTCGAGCGTTAGTGCGCTCGTCCATGTGTGTGAATGGGGGGGGGGGCACAGACACCCACGTACCCACGTACCCACACACCTACACACACGCAGGCACACAGCAAACAAAGGGCCATGCAGACAACAGGGGCTTTGGCCCCTCTGGAAAGTCAGTGAAGTCCGATTCATATCACCATGCGGAGAATATGATGGATAAGCGGCGCAGAGTCGGTCACATTTGAACAAAACCTTTGCCTTTGTACGCTTCACCAAGGGCCCACTCACTCGCCAGTTATCACACGAGTGTACTCTGCAGAAGCATGTGTCACCTAGGTCACTCACCCCATCAGGATCGCCGTTTGAATCGAAATCCGACGTCGTGAAGATGTTGTTGGACTTGCTGACGTGAAGGCGCATGACAGAGATGGCTCGATTCTTATCGCTACCGGCTTTGCTTGAGAAGAAGTGGTAGTCGGCGTATAGAGCTACCGTGCACACAAACCGTGCATACCGACGCTTGGTTTCCTACGGAGGGGACGAAAGAGGCAATACGCACAAGCTGAACTAAGTGTTGTTGGTGACATGGGTGTCTTGTCCGAAATATTCAATATGGAGTAGTCATCCAAGATGTTCGCCATGCGGCTAATAATTATTATACTATTCGAGTCTCAACCTGCTGTTAAGTGTAAACCGAGAAATATTTGCGCCAGTTTTAGTTAGCGATCTGCGAGCACAGACCAATTTTCACCTGGAAACGTACGTGATTGGGGTGGATCTCATTAGTTCTAAGCCCATTGCGCAATAACACACTGCAGGTCTACGTTTTCGTGCTGGCTTATTTCTGCCAGTTTCACACCCACAGCGAGAATCGCAAGCGAATCCAGACTGAAAACGTTTCCCGGTTTACAGCGTGACAGCATGATCAGAAAACGCACATGTTTTGAGAGTTTTGAGACTATTTGCATTTGTCTTCCTGTGAAAATAATTTCCACATCAACAGTTCAAAGCACCTATGAATGGAGACTGCGAGAAATGATCTTCCAAAGCGACCGCACTTACCCGCCGCGTCCGGCCGGATTTGACCTTCTCAAAGTATTCTTGGCGCTGCTGAGCGCTTTCAGCCATGATGTCATGGTCGTCGTCTTCCAGGCGTCCCCCGGCATCGCCGCACAGAGACTGCTTCTCGAGCTTGGGGCGCATCGTCGCATTTCTCAGCATGGACACGGGCCATGTGGAGATGTCTGCTTGCCGATAGATAACGCTATGGAACGTCTGCGACGTGTTGAAGTGGTCTCTAGCCGGCTTCAGATAGTAGCTACCGTGGGAGCAATGTATGTTGGCTGACATAATCCCGTCATCGTTGAATGCTGCCACTTTAGAGCCCGTATCATCCACTACATGACCGACAAGGAAGCTGTTTGGGTCATAGTCGTGAGCGACTTCATAGCCCTCTGCGGTATGCAGACGAATGTCGGCATGGCTCGCTAAATCGGACGTGTCCGGCCGCAGGCTGAGATGAAAATGCCTGACACACAGTACATAACGCACAGGACATAGGACACGGGACATAACCCACAGGACAGAGCACACACACACACACGCACACGCACCCCCCCCCTCCCCCCCCACACACACACACATTCATTCAACCCTCTCCCCTCCCCCCCCCCCACACACACACATTCATTCAACCCTCTCCTCTCCCCCCCCCCCCCAACCCATACACGACCTAACCAGACAAACAAGTATAATGCACTCTCAACATAGAAGCTATGCTAACGACATGATCTTGTGCTAATTGTTTAGCGGCAACCAGTGCTTGCATTGTATTGCCCCACCATACCAACATCTCAACTCCTGACCTAACCATGATACTTCTCCAGTGTCCACTCGGGGGGGGGGGGGGTATTCACTCACCTTCCATGGGCATGGAAGCGAATCGCTACCTCGTGCCGTTCACCAAGGTCGCGCACGTTCCTGACGGCGCGGCGATGCCGATGGCCAAACTCCTCCAAGTCGTAGTGGACGGGCTCAAAGTGCTGAATGTGCTCGTCAAGTGGGCGCCCTGTTGCAACACAACATGCAGCAAGAGAGCGGCACCGAATTTCAGAAGAAAAACAACATACCATACGTCACTGGATCACAGCACGCACACACATGGCACGGCGAAATCTTTCAGGACAACCACTCTGGTAAGGTGACCCAGCCGACACGGCCGACTACGGCCAGCATCACCTGGTTTCGGAGGCCGCTCGCCATTCAAAAGCCTAGCGATAGGCTGGTCCGCGTCTGGTTGCTGGGACAGGGTTTTGCCATTCTGCACGGTATATCATGTATGCCCGTAACCAATTTACCGGACTGGGTGTATAATCATGCAGCACGTACCAAATGCATGCACGCTTGCAGGATGAATAATGGACGTTGCAGTGTTAGGCACATCAGCAGATGCTGGCCTTGTACTGTCAGTCAGTGTCTGCTCCAGAGTCGGGTCAGCAGGATCAGCGACCCGGTTGGGGGTACTTGGACCCGCTTGGAAAAAGAGCACCGGGTCACTTGTGACCCGGTTGGGACTCAATCAGGGAGTCCTAAGATTCCCTGATGTACGATAATCGCACCTGAATGTACCCGGGACTGACCCAGTTGCAAGAGTTGTACCAGGTACACTTGTACCCGGTTGATTTGAAATCCTCGAGCAGACACTGTGTCTATGTCTGTTTGTTCGTATTAGGAGAAGTACATTCAACTCGACTTATAACGAACTCGAATATTTTCGAATTCCGTGATATAGCGAACCAGTGTCCATGTGCCTGTTTGAACACATACTAGTACACGGTTGACCCTTCATAGCGAACAGTATTCGTTTATAACGAACCATATCTTGTAGGGCCGCATGTAAACTGAGTGCAATCATACTGGCATGGCCCGACACATGCCAGTCATGACGTGTTGCTTGTATGGCGTGAGTGCATTTCGGTTATAAAGAATGTTGGCTATAAAGAACTAATGGTCCTGCACACAATGGTGTTCGTTATATCAGGAGTTGACTTAGCTGCTTCTACACATCGTCACACACATGATTTCCCATGCTCAGCAGAGGAGAATTATCATACTACTACTAGTAGCTGTTTGTGCGTGCACTCAGACATAGACGCACACACACACACACACACACACACACACACACACACACACACACACACACACACACACACACACACACACACACACACATGCGTGCACGCACAAACATACGGACACAGATGCACAAACACACACACACACACACAGACACATACTGTATAAGCAGAAAATTTCGTCGGTCAATAATTTCGTCTAACTCGAAAGAAAGGTAGTTCGTCCGGTTGTAAATTTCGTCCATGGATCATAAGAGTGTATTGAAAAGCTGGACAAAACGATATTCGTCAGGCATTTAATTTAGTCCAAAAGCTCCTTGGACGAAAAAGACGAAATTAAATTCCAGACGAATATTTCTGCTTATACAGTACACACACACATGTGTGTGTGTGTGCGCACAAACACACCCACCCACAGGCACACACACACATGCATGCATGCGTGCACAAACACACACACACACACACACACACACACAAAAGCACATGTGCACGCACACAGGCATGTGCGCTACACAGATACAGGTGAAGGGTTCCGTCTGCAAACATCGGCTAGTTCCTTACTTCAACACACTTCGAAATAGTACAACCAAAGGACAAGATGCTTCAACGGCCTTTCTGGGAAGGGTAGAAATCCTACACACAAACTGCTGTCTGTAGCATCTACAACTAAGTATTTCCACAACTGACATGTGCTACATGTATTGCTACTGTAAGCAACAGACATCAAAACAGTATAATCATGCATGGTGCAATAATAATGGGGGTCATGCCACTATCAGATTGCATGCTTTTCACGTACTTGAAGTGGATGGACCTGCTGTTCCTCAACACTTGGGACTATCTCACCAAGACTCAGGGAACGTGAAGAAAAATACAGTGACCTGATGGCTGACCATTTCCTCTGCGGTACGAGTAAAACACAACCTTTCCCCCTAGTTGGCTAGCCCTGCCATGCCACTGCAGTACATACTTTACAGTACATGCTGGCCTATCAGCCAGTTGTCGTACAAGTACGGGGTTTTGGTCCGCGAAGCTAGCTCGCGAAGCAGAAAGCTACGAGATATTCGACCTAGCCAAGGGAAAGTAACAATCGGTAGCTCGATCTACCCCAAGTATCTCCCCGTCAAAAGGACAGGACCATGACACCAATGACTTCACGGTAGCCCTATTTCCCTTGAAATTGGATCATGAGAACTCTAGGAAACAGTTTAGAGCTTATCGCACTGAAGCCAGGTCGGCAATACGTACGGTTTTCGCACTTTTCCACAGGAATGGAGGCAACTATAGCAGCACAAAGTAAGATCAAGACAACCTTTCCTTCCAGCATTATGAACATGACGACCGCATTGTCAGAAACTCGAAACTCGAAAGCATACTGAAGCGAAGTCAATGGGTTGAATGAATAGATGAGATCGGAGGATGGTTGTAAAAAGGGAGCAGCAAACAGAGCCTGGGACTGTGGGAGACGACACGGGTACCCGGATGCCCCGCTACTACTGCCAGTACTGGCACTAGCATGCGGGTACCAGGGAGTCGTATTTTACGACTCCCTGGTATTTACGACTCCCTGGCGGGTACTTGTACATGATTGTAGTCTACTGCCGTACTGGCACTAGCTGATGTAGGTAATCATGGTAATTAAAGGGGAAGTTAAGGCAAAAATTAAAATTTCACCAGTTGTAGTCTTCGGGGTGCTGAGTCGAATGGTCGTGGTCCGAGGAAGCTGAGACGCTCCCTTCCTACTTGAATCCCAATCGAACTCGCGCACTTCCACCGAAACTGGGTGACTGCGCCCTACTAGATGGGGATTTGTATGCAAAATGTCACTAAAAGCGCCATTTCGTTCTTATAAAAGCACGGATGACCGCGATTGGCCCATATGTTGTAGTCTTTTGGACGCTGAGTCGACTGGTTTTGGTCCGAAAAGGCTGCGATGCGGCGTTCCTCCTTTATTCCCAATCGAACATGGTTGAAGAAGCGGGTCACGTGCTCCTGCGTACACCAGTCACCTGGTCACCGTGCCTGCAGGGTACAACTTACTAGCCTGTTTGACCTTTTTTGGGTGCAGTCCTGTCACTCGAGTTGAACTCGAGTTGAACCTTGGTGTGAAAGTTGTCACCTGCTGGCGTGGTGACCAGGTGATTTGGGCACCCAGGACCACGTGACCGCTTCTTCAACCATGTTCGATTGGGAATAAAGGAGGAACGCTGCATCGCAGCCTTTTAGGACCAAAACCAGTCGACTCAGCGTCCAAAAGACTACAACATACGGGCCAATCGCGGTCATCCGTGCTTTTATAAGAACGAAACGGCGCTTTTAGTGACATTTTGCATACAAATCCCCATCTAGTAGGGCGCAGTCACCCAGTTTCGGTGGAAGTGCGCGAGTTCGATTGGGATTCAAGTAGGAAGGGAGCGTCTCAGCTTCCTCGGACCAAGACCATTCGACTCAGCACCCCGAAGACTACAACTGGTGAAATTTTAATTTTTGCCTTAACTTCCCCTTCAAGCACGCTCAGGAGGTCATGATCATGATGATGGCTGAATCTTGCCCGAGCCTGCAGCCCAAGGGCCGTAGGCCCGAGGGCTGCAGGCAAGGGCAAGATTCAGCCATCATGACAGACAGAGCGTGCTTGATTTGATTTCTTACATCGCGAAGCAACATATTAGGGAAGGTCAAAGGTCGAAAGGTCGAAAAATTATTCCCGAAATGACGTCAAACGGTCCGAACATTCCCGAAATGACGTCAAACGGTCCTGAAACTCCCGAAATGACGTCAAACGGTCCTGATGGCCTGATTATGCCCGCGGCGGGAAGATCGCCTATTGGCCATGGCCCCGGCAACGATCACGTGTCATGTAAGAACTTTGAATCTCGACCTGCCCAGTACTGCTGAAGACCTACAATTATTTTGTGTAGTACCTACCGGCGTATCGGTAGGTCTACCGTCCGTGCGCCTGTTCCGATAAAGTAACACTTTACTCTTTAGTTTAGGGTTTTACGTCGGGCCCCAGACGACGGCTACTTTGGGCGGACAACAAAGAACTTACTGCAAAACCGGAAAGTCTAACGACTTTCTGGTCGTTAGACTTTCCGGTTTTGCAGTAAGTTATTTGTTGTCCGCCCAAAGTCTAGTAGCCGTCGTCTGGGGCCCGACGTAAAACCCTAAACTAAAGAGTAAAGTGTTTTTGTAATTTTGGCATGATTACGTCCAGAAAGTCTAACGATGGCTGCCTGGCCACCCATATCTGTATGCGCATCTTTACACAGACATCTAGCGATAACGTATTTTCAAAATAACGAAAAAGAATTGGTCGTTAAAACTTTAGACTTTGTGACTCGTTAGACTTTCCGGTTTTACAGTTGAGACCAAAGAGAATGTTTTATTTTCTTGCGCATGCTTATGTGATAGTGACGTAATAGACAGTGTGTGACGTCGCTACAGTCAGTACTCCTCTCTCAGCTCCGCCAGTGCTAGTGGTGCACCAGCTAAGGTCGGGAGGATCTAGGAGCGAAGCACGATATTAAAACAAGAAAAAAGAGAGAGAAGAGAAAGGAAGCGCGGCATGTACAAGGCGGAAAGAGAAAAAATATGATACAGTACAAGTCATATGTACAAGCGAGAGCGCTGCGTGTGTGAAATTTGTTAACAACGTGGCACAAAGGCCGAAACTATAAAAGTCAGACTGAAAGCAGGAAGCGGACAGAGAGATGCATGACAGAGGCGGGCTAACGTGTCAGAGGTGTGTAACGTGACAGAGGTGTGTAACGTGACAGAGCTGGAGAGCATGTCACTGTCAGAGGCAGAAAGAAAGAAAAGAGGAAATGTGCACGTGACAGAGGAGTAGTATCATGTCAGAGGCGGAAAGAAAGAAAAGAGGAAATGTGCGCGTGACAGAGGAGTAGTATCATGTCAGAGGCAGAAAGAAAGGAAAGAGGAACGTAGATCTACGCGTGACAGAGGAGTGTTATCATGTGCAAGGAGCAACCGGCCCTAAGAACCGTCTGGCAGTATGCTAGAGCAGACTGGGGAAGGATGCGCGCACATCTTAGCCGCATTAACTGGCCAACTGTCCTATCAAATGACCCTGACGCTGCTTGTGAAGCCCTCACAGGATTTGTGCGTGATGCCATGTCTCAGTTTATTCCCTCCAAGACCATTAAAGTAATGGCCACTGACCCGGTTTGGTGGACACCTGCCTGCCAACAAGCGGTGCACCTAAAGCAACAAGCCTGGAGAGTCTGGAGGCAAGACCCTGATAGCTTGCAAGAGAAAGAAACCTTACTGGCATCCGTTACACACTGTGTACATGTTCTGCATCATGCCCAACACTGCAACAGCAATGCAAGGAGCGAGCTTCTAGAAAGCTGTCATCTGGCTCCTTGCAAGACAAGCAATGGTGGACAGCTATTAAGCGAGCTGCTGGTGTTAGCCGCCAAAGCGATAATATACCTGTCCTGGTCGACAGATCTGGACACGAGCACACCACTGCGAGGGAGAAAGCCGAGTGCTTTGCCTAATACTTTGCTACGAAGTGCAGCCTCGGCTCCGACGATTTCTCTGCCTCTGATCAGCTCCCTGCTGTGCAACTTGATGCCTCGGCACCTCAGATCACAGCCATCCACTTTCGTCCAGCCAATGTCCGTCGTCAACTAGCGGCGCTAAATCCGCACAAGGCCACTGGCCCCGATGGCATATCAGCTAGAGTCCTCAAGGAATGCCACAGGGAGCTGGCAGAGCCTGCTGCTCGCTTGTTCTCTTGCTGCTTCAGAGCAGGGGTCCAGCCAGCTTCCTGGAAACTAGCCCATGTGTCCACCATACACAAGAAGTCCTCCAAGTCAATTGTTTCGAATTCTCGACCTGTGTCTCTCCTCAGCATCCTGTCGAGAGTAATGGAGAGTGTAGTCAACTCCCAGCTTGTCAACTTCTTGGAACGCCACCGTCTGCTGAATACTCGTCAGTACGGTTTTCGTCGTGGCACCGGAGCTGCAGACCTCCTGACTGTCCTACAGTATGCGTGGGCCAATGCCATGGCACAAGGTGGAGCTATGCAAGCAGTTGCCGTGGACATAGCGGGGGCTTTTGACAAAAGTGTCTCATGCTGGCGTACTTTACAAGGCCCACCAGCTGGGGATAGGGGGTTCACTGCTCGCATGGCTTACCCACTACCTGCAATGTCGCACCATTAAAGCTGTTGTTCATGGCCAGAGCTCATCGGTGCACCCTGTCCAGTCTGGCGTCCCACAAGATAGTATCCTTGGACCTACATTGTTACTCGTGTCCGTAAACGACATTTCAAGCTGCTTGTCGCATGGCACAAACCTGAACACTTTTGCTGATGATACCATTATCTGCCTCATCAATGAGAAGAATTTCATCCTTCGAGATGAAATGCTTCCGCCGACTCTTAGGAGTAACATACCACGACCGGCGTACCAACCAATCTATCCTGGAGGAAATCAATGACATCATCGGAGCAAGGATGCGGCTAGCGAACGAAGTCAAGAAATTTAAGTTGATGTGGTTTGGCCATGTTACGAGACATGACGTTTTCTCCAAGCCCTTCCTGCAAGGATCAACTCCTGGATCTCGACCGAGAGGAAGGCCCGCGACATCATGGATTTAACGTTAAAAGTTGGACGGGTCTTCCCTTGCATGCTCTCTCTCATGCAGCACACGATAGAGTTGGATTCAGAGACATCATTCACAATTCTCTCGCTGATTAATACCTCTACGATCACCTTGTGATTATGAGTTATACATACATACATACATACATACATACATACATACATACATACATACATACATACATACATACATACATACATACATACATACATACATACATACATACTCAATCTGCGGACAGCATGCTGTTTCGTTCTTTTTGAACTCATCAGCGCAGCACAGAGGAAATGAGGCCGAACCTGATAGCAATGGAAATAAAAATTTCCAATCAGGCCCGAACGTACCTTGCCAGAGTGCTCAAACTGACAAGTCAGTGAGCTCTGCATAACGCAAACAGCAAAGGCACTACCCCACGCAAGAGTGCTCAACTGCTACAAGACATACATACCACTTTGTACTCCCTCCTTGACCAAGCCTCGAATGCCTCACTACAACGCAGCCTAGATGAGCTTCATGCCTGGGGCAAGAGATGGAAGATTGCGTTTGAGCCATCGAAATCGCAAACTATCACTCTGTCGCACCAGCGGAAGGATACAGTGACTCCCCAGCTGTCATTTGGCGGAACTCCTCTCCCACCAGATGAATCTGTGAAGGTGCTCGGAGTGATGTTTGATTCTAAACTGAGCTACAGACTCCACCTTCGGCAAGTTGCATCACGTGCTAAGCAGCGGCTGGGCCTCCTGCGGAAGGCAGCACCCCTCCTCAGCCACGCGGGCAGGGTGACTGTCTACAAAGGATTCGTCCGGCCAATGCTGGAATATGCCCCCCCCCCCCCTTGCGTGGATGGGATCAGCTCCCTCACACCTGGCCACGCTGGATGCTGTCCAGCTCCGTGCCCTAAATGTCATTGGCCCTGGTACCATTCTTCCCAGCCTCCTTGTTCGGCGAAAGGTCTCTGCTCTCTGTCTACGGTACAAACTGATGTGTGGCCATGGTCTGCCTCAAGTTGCAGCCATGTGCCCCCCGCCGGCTATACCGCCACGTCATCGCCGCACACGAGCAGCCCAAGCACAGCACCATCCCCACCAGCTTGAGCTGAATCTCTCGCCACGAGCTCCTGACTACCTTCTGCGCTCTTCCCCATACTGCATCGTGCCAGTGTGGAATAGACTGCCACAGGCAATTCTGGACAAGCAGCCAGCCCAGAAACACCTGCAGAGCTTCAAGATTGCTGCATACTGTCACCTGCAACAGAGTGACTGGTGCTCTGCTCATGACTGGTGCTAGCCATGCACATGTATCACACTGGCCTGCCATCAGTGGACGCAAATCATTATGTTGACCCTCTTCTAAAAGTAGCATTATAGTCATAGCGACGATATGCCGCAGAACTCTCTGTCTGTCTGTCTGTCTGTCTGTCTGTCTCTCTCTCCGTCTCTGTTATTGTTGTTGTAGAAGTTTATTTAACGTCGCACCACAAACAGGCGATTTCGCCTCCTTTGATACATGTGGACGACAGAAGGAATGAGAGAGAGAGGGGGGGGGGGGGGGGACCGAAGTACGGAGAGAGAAAGGGTAGAAATAAATAAACAATCAACCTCAGGGCTACACCAAAGCAAAAACGGAATGGGAACATACTATGTATAAAATAGCTTCATACATATATTATTATTGCAAAACACGTTTACTATTCTTCAGTCCGCTATACCACAGAAACACACTAGCCGAAAAGCATTTAAACGGAGCCATGATGCGCTTTTAGTAGGGCACAGAACTGAAGGTGGCTGGGCTCGGAACGGAAATCAGGCGGGAGCTGGTTCCACAGGACTGCGCCGATGAACTGCATGGTCGCTCGACCCGCAGGACCGGGCCAAAATGGTACTCGAACGAGGTGATGTGCTGCTCCCCGAGTGCGGTCACCAGTAACTCTCACGAACAAGCTGGTGAAGAGGGAGCTAGCTCGGGAGAACAGACAACGACGGACAAAGATGAGGAGCTTAATGTTAAACATGTCCTCCAGGGTGGTGAGGCGGAGCTGTTCAAAAATCGGGCTCGTGCGCGACCACGGTGGCAGACCGAAGAAGCCGCGGATAGCGCACTTCGTTAGACGTGTGAGGGGCTCCATGTTGCCAATTTGAAGTGACGGATAAAAGGCGTTGGAAGCGTACGACAACCTACCGTGGATCATCGACCTGTAAAACAGGATCTTTGACGCAAGGGTGAGGCTTCGGCGGCTCCGCCACAGCGCACCTACTGACTTCCGCACCTGCTGGATTATGTGATTGACGTGAGGCTCCCAGGAGAGCTGCCCATCTACCATTACGCCCAGGTACCGCGCTTGTTCCACAACTGCAAGGGCTGTCTCTGTCTGTCTCTGTCTCTTTCTCTCTCATCTCCCCTCTTTCTCTCTCCTCTCCCCCCCTCCCCTCTCCTCTCCCTCCCTCCCTCCCTCCCTCCCTCCCTCCCTCCCTCCCTCCCTCCCTCCCTCTCTCTCTCTCTCTCTCTCTCTCTCTCTCTCTCTCTCTCTCTCTCTCTCTCTCTCTCTCTCTCTCTCCACATTCTTTCTCTTTCTCCTCTTTCTCTCTCATCTCTCCTCTCCCTACCTCCCTCCCTCCCTCCCCCCCCTCTCTCTCTCTCTCTCTCTCTCTCTCTCTCTCTCTCTCTCTCTCTCTCTCTCTCTCTCTCTCTCTCTCTCTCCCCCACCCCCCGGATAAAAGGCGTTGGAAGCCTACGACAACCTACCGTGGATCATCGACCTGTAAAACAGGATCTTTGACGCCAGGGTGAGGCTTCGGCGGCTCCGCCACAGCGCACCTACTGACTTCCGCATCTGCTGGATTATGTGATTGACGTGAGGCTCCCAGGAGAGCTGCCCATCTACCATTACGCCCAGGTACCGCGCTTGTTCCACAACTGCAAGGGCTGTCTCTGTCTGTCTATCTGTCTGTCTGTCTGTCTGTCTGTCTGTCTGTCTGTCTGTCTGTCTGTCTCTCTCTCCACATTTTTCTCCTCTTTCTCTCTCATCTCTCCTCTCCTCTCCTCTCCCTACCTCCCTCCCTCCCTCCCTCCCCCCCCCCCCTCTCTCTCTCTCTCTCTCTCTCTCTCTCTCTCTCTCCCTCCCTCCCTCCCTCCCTCCCTCCCTCCTCCCTCCCTCCCTCCCTCTCTCTCTCTCTCTCTCTCTCTCTCTCTCTCTCTCTCTCTCTCTCTCTCTCTCTCTCTCTCTCTCTCTCTCTCTCTCTCTCCCCCCCCCCGACCTCGCTCACCACTCCAGAAATATAACGACCGTCCAAGTATTCAGAGAGTCTGATCCATCAGACTGCTGCTTCCACCCTAAACTAAGGCTAAAGATCATCATTCAAGATTGAGTACAAAACTCGAGTTAACCTTTAGCATGCACGTCGTATCAGAACCGTTTACTGAACATGCACATGTTAAGCGGTATGCAGTACAAGTCATACACATGCGTGACTAGTAGTTATGGTTCAAGCTATGCTGTTCATGCAGTGTCATGGTTTAACTCAAGCTCGCTTAGTGCTTAGGTGTGACCGGCATCAGCAGATCACTGAGTTCTCAGCAGCAGAGCAGGCTCATCCACTGCTGCCTGGACAGAGCCGGTAGCCGTGAGAAACGTTAGTTGCCACAGTATACGGCTCAGCATGATGGCATCCATGGCCACTGTCCGCACCGAATGCCCCGCCAGCACAGCCATGACCAGTCACTAGCTAGGCAGTTAGTTGTAGAGTGTATTGTTGTTGATGCAACTATGCGTACAGAGATTGATCCGACTCGCTGGAGGCCTGTACATAGAGCAGCCAGACGCAGACGCGCATGATCTCAGCTATAGAGTGGCCGTACCCCCCCCCCCATGCACATCTGTGCCATGCCGGTGACTAAATTAAAAAAAAAAGTAAATTTGTGTAGAAAGTGATCTTGCACGCGTGATGGTGGAACCAACATGGCCGACCTTATGTGACCAATAGTGCATGGATTGAGTGGACTTTGGGAGTTTGAACCAACATGGCTGACCAGTACCGGGTCATGTGACAGATGAACAGCATCTTCGCTATAGACGCTTAGTACAGACACTGCAATAAAAGACCGCCTTTAGAGACTGATCCTCCCCGTGACACACCAGACCAGCATGCATGCTTCAACATACACCCTGACCTGTGAAGAAAGACCACCTGTCTGTAGAGACC
>NC_088643.1:18363774-18471274 GCF_964019385.1 Sycon ciliatum | reverse complement strand
AGTGTGCGAATGGAAAGTGCAGAGAACCACTTTCCCTTGCTTGGCTGCACGCACTTGGGCACCCTGTAAGATGACTATAGTTAGGGATGTCAGCGCGGACACTGCGCAGGGCTTTGCGCATTCAATGATGTAATCGATTTTTCAACGCGGCGATGGCAGACTGAAAGAAAATGGCGATCGCCAAAAACCGGCTCAGTGAGTCGGTATTTGACGACTCCCCGATGCAGCCCGACCTAGATTTCGAAGTTTGGAACATTTTTAGAGAGAAAGAGAGGGAGAGAGAGAGAAAGAGAGGGCTAGAAAGAAAGATTACTCAAGCTAATGCTTCAGTAGAATCAATAGAAGTTCTGGGCACACTGATAGGCTAATATAATCTGACAATTTCCACAGCTTGTGCCGCTTGTTGCAGAGCATAAGTGAAAATGCGCCGTCAGAAGATCGGCGATCGTGAAGTCGGCTTTGGGTAGATTTGGCTTTCGCCATCCCGAGGAGCCGCTCCTGTTGCCTGTGAGAACCAAACCACGTATCCACACGACTACTCGAACAAAACCCTGTCCACACCTGACAATCGATGTCTCTGGAACAACGGCCCATATCATATGCACAGCGATATGTCAGAAATGCAGAAATTCACAAGAACGAACACCGTCACGTGGAGCATGAACGCTTCGGTCAAATTTCCTGCAAACTCTCAACATCCAACATCAAGTATTTCTGCCGGGTTTACCATTGAATCCAGAGCTTTTCCCCGGTTAAATCCAGAGATTTTCAACTCGGAGATCGTGGCAACGATCGGCATGGTCGCCATTTTCCGCTCTGAAAGAACCCTGTCGTTTGGAACGAAAACGGCTTCGCGCCTTCCAACGAAAGCTACAGATCGATTCCAGAACACATGGGCGGCCAACATACCAAACAAGATCCCATTCTGGTAAGCAGGTAGCCTGTAACCACCATCTCCTTGCAAGGAAATTTCAGCCATTTCTCCTTCGTTCAAGGTCTCAATTTTCTGCAAAAAATAGCCAGTGTTTGGCAAAAATTCTGCATGCCACTTCTGATGCGGGTTTGGCTGCATGCGCGAACTGCATGCGCAGTGCACGCGCTGAGATCCCTACTATAGTCGGTTAGGTCCATAAGTAAAATAAAAAAATAGTATCTACAACAACAACAACAACGACAACAACAACAACAACAACAACAACAACAACAACAACAACAACAACAACAACAACAACAACAACAACAACAACAACAACAACAACAACTATCTCTTATTGGCGATGGTGCCATCGTGAGAATAAAGAATTCAAACAACAACAACAACAACAACAACAACAACAACAACAACAACAACAACAACAACAACAACAACAACAACAACAACAACAACAACAACAACAACAACAACAACAACAACAACAACAACAACTTTACCCCCCCCCCCCACACACACAAATGTAGAACGTGAACTCCGATTACGCACCTTGTTGATCGTTCTTGCCTCCACCAATCCGCATCTTCCAGTTGTCGGCAACGCTTTGCAAATTGTTCTCGTGTAGTCGGTCCATGAGTTTGCTCACCGTCCAGGTCTGGGAGGCGTCGCTGGAGATGCCCTGGAACCAGATTCGCAGCGCCTTTCTTGCCTGCTCATTGATGCTTTGAGGGTATTCCCCTATGCACGTCCTGATCTGGTACTCCTGATTCAGCATGAGCACAGCGCCGAATAGCACAGTATGTACGCGCATGCACACACGCACGCGCGCACGCACACACACATTTTGACCTTTTGACCTGTTGACGTCCATCGCCAGAGGCGATAATAGCGAGGCTACAGCAGAAGCCATAGCAACTTGTGCTGGGATTGCACCATTCAACAGCTTGCAAGGCTGAAGAATTGACCGCCACTATTCAGCCTGGTCTACACCACACAGCTATGAAGTGGCTTTTTTCTGGCCAGTGAATCCCCCCCCCCCACACAAACCTACACACACACACACACACACACGCACGTACGCGCACGCGCACACACACACACACACACACACAAACCCCTACACACCAACACACGCACACAGTATACATGCAGATAGGCGTCTTGAAGAAAGAAGTTTCGAAATACATGTAGCTATAAATAAAACAGTTGATGCCGACATACTTCAGTACATGTAAGAGGGAAAAGTGCGTGCAAGAGAGGACAGGAAGGGTGCAAACGGTGCAGTCCATTGATTTCAGTAGAGGACTAGGGAATTTCCAATTCACGCGTCGACACAATAGAAGGCTTCAGATGAGCCGCCCTACCTCCAATCCAAGGTCAGCGACGAAATGCTGCCAGTCGACTGACAAGAACTCAGCGAGATGGGACAGTTGTCTCCAAGTCACGGATTTGTGCAGGTAATCTGAGCCACCATCAGTAATTGTAAGTCCACGGGATGCCGCTGCAGAGAATTTTTTATTTTTATGAATGCATACCAAACCCGGAAATTTGGAGAGAAATTTACGATGATTCAGTGAGTGTAAGACTTTGTTGGCGAAGAAGGAGATTAAGACATGCATGCCGTATCTTGCAATAATACGTCCATGTACGCGTATTCGACAGGTGTGAAGCATAGAACACTTCATTGCAGGTAACTAACTTGAAACACCCATGAGTTTCACACGGCCTCACTCAAGCGGCAAACATGAGAAGCAGTGGACATGTATGCATGAGTACAGACACGTACACCTGTAGTGATGTGCCACATGTCACCTGGAGGCGAAGCCATGCATGATTTTCGGGAATAGATTGGGCAAAACATGTTGAATCATCCCAGCGGCTTGCACCGCAAACACTTACTTAAGTTTCCATACAAACCAGTACACAAAATGGACTGTGACAGTTTGCCTGTAAAACAGAGGAGGTTGGGCTGGGACATGGTCAATGTGCTGGTACGTCATTTGGATTTCAGAGGCTCTGGTGAATTGCTAGCATTACAGAGGAACAGCAGCATTATAAGTTGCAATATGATACAGTTTTTCTGGCATTGCCATTAGCATCATCCCGCAAAATAACTAGCAATATCCGCCCAGGCCTATTCAGAGCAATCTTTATGCGGTAAGCAAACGCGGGTACCGGACAGCCTAGCGCACACCAATAAACTGTTGACATGGCAACAGTGTGCAGGCATTGTTAGCCGGCTTACCTCTCTTGCGCCTGCACACACAGACGGATACGATAACAACGATGAAAAGTAGTGCGCCCCCACCAGCGCTTGACGCGATGACTATGACGCGAGCCGTGTTCGAATCTACGGTGCAAAACAACCACCAGTGCTGTTTATTAAGATCTTGACAGCCAATGTGTGCGACAAACGTATACCAATTAGATATACAGAACCAGCTGAAGCGTCATTGCACGAAGGTTATATTGTAGGGCTGAAACGATTATACCAATTACAGTAAAACCTGGTTTAAGCGACCACCCCACGGTGCAAGCAAAAGCGGTCGTTAAAGCCAGGCGGTCTTTAAAACCAGGTCCCACAGTGTCTGTGTAGAACTGTCCGTGCATGGAAAAATGGTCGTTAAGAGCAGGTGGTTGCTAAACCCAGAGGTTGCTTACACCAAGTTTTACTGTACTCGGTAATCGATCAATCAAACAATCAACTAATCAGTTAAGAGTAGAGCCCACATGCTCTCTTCCATTAACACTGCAATAATTCAACTCATTTTATAATAATTATTACAACATTGTGAACCTGATGAAGGCAATTTGCCGAAACGTTGTAACTTCAGGGCTCACAGCAACCATGCCAAAACCTCGATTACGTGGGAGGACATCTTGGATCTGATCACCATAGAAACGAACTCGCGTGACTGCTAAGCGCAGGCGTAGAACGCAGTCGCGCAAGGAGATTTTGACTTGCTTGGGCTTAGTTGCTGTGACAAGGACTGAGTCGTGGATGGTGAAGGAGATGGCCGGAGACTGTCTCACTATCTCTATTTCATTTCGGTAGTTCTTGTTTCCTTCCAAGTGGATTATTTCGCGAGCAGTGTTGGCCTTATCGGCCGAAGGCTTCATTCAGACTGTCCGCACACGGAGTCCTGCGAAAAGTAGCCCCGAGCAGAATCCTGCAGTCGTTGACGAAAGAGTTTAACATCTACAGCCGGGCAGCTACGCCGCTGATGCACAGGCGCGGGTGACGGGAGAGGGAAAGGACTAGCATTCCTTGACGGCATGGAGCAATGACTCACGTCGTGTTCTAGTTTTAGTTTCTCCGCCGTGAAGTCCTGTTGTGTAAACGTAAATATACGGCTGGTCTGCGAAGAGCCGTGTAGCGCAGTGGTGACGATGTGGAGTTGTGAATTATTTGATTCGCCACTCCGTTTCGTTGCAAGAGAACAAGTCCAATGGCTTCGCCGTTGTGCTGGCCATGTATTTCTTCGGTCTGCCATAACCATGATAACTCCTGGAGGACACAGCGATGAAGCGCCAGGCGAGTAGCAAAAACATTTCAAAAAATTGCTTTGCTGCTAGTACTAGTAGTGTTGTTTCCGCATTCACAGTTAGTGCAGCGTGCGCGGTTCTTCCTGGCGGCTGCACTGCAGATAGGGTTGCCTTTGAAATGTTCGTTTGTACCCGTCGCTGGCCCGATTTTGATGGCCAATAGCTTAAAATTTTCAGTAGGAAAATTAGAAGAACTTCTCCGAGAGACTTTTCAATTTTAGTACAATAATCCAAATCAGAATTACGCCTGCACCAACTGATACTTTGGCTCCATATGTACGCCAAACCGTATCGATTAAAACAAAAAACTCTCGGACAAATTCTTACAATGGGTATTGAGAGTATGTTCCTAGAGTTTCAGAGGCCTAGGCAAAAGCATTGGTACAAATGAACATTTTGAATGCACCCCACTTTCAAGTTTTCAGAGATATCTGCCTGATCGCATGTACACGATTCAGGCATGCTGGCTGGCTCGTGTGACAGCGGCCTGTCCAAAATGGCGCCCACGCTTTTGTGTGATGCTGTGAGCCCTGAACTTGTAATTTTTTCTTAACTATAGGATACTACGACTTCGGCGGTCGGTGATATCTGAAGCAGGTTGTTGCTTTGAACGTTGAGCTCGCGTCAAGTGTTTGTCTGTCTGCAGGAAGTGTGAGCTCCAGCATTTGGAGCATCCACCATCCTAGTATTCTGATTAAAAACTAAAAGCCTGCATGCATAGTTTTCAAATAATCAGGTAAGGCATGGAAAGAAGCAGTGTGACACAATCAAAGTCTCCACAGTACCTGGTGTGACCTGTGGAGTGGAATTCGTAGGAGGACCTGAAAGGGACACAGGACAGAATGCAATAGGAATTGTCGGACAATGCCGCGGCGGGTTAAAAGGTACACACCCCGGCATCCCTGGTCGGGGGAGTCTTCAAAGTATTTTGGGCAACCAATTTCTTTCTTCAACGCCTTCTTCATGCCCTGCATCAGCGCATCTTCACACCCACCGAAGTTCTCACACCATGTGCTGAACTCCCATCACTCACACCCCTACGCGCCGGTCATGTTCATCCTTTTCTCGGGTGCCTGTTTCTCTTTGTTCGGCACCAGCCCACATATCCTTACAGCCAAAGCTGGAAGTATTCAAGTCCTTGGCCGGCCATAGTTCGCCACCATGGTACATCTTCACGAATAACGCACGTGTACTGGGATAGTGTCCAGTAAATGGCATGTATTCCAGGCTGACGGTTCTTTTGTGTAAACCCAATTTCGTCTTTATTACATGTGTTGCATGTAAAGGCGAGAGTCGGTTCCACTATAGCCACCCGAGGGGTCCGTGTTAAGCCATAGGGTGCGCGATGCCCAGCTGTCCTTGTCTTGTTCCACTACACTTCTGCTGACCCTCACACTGGCAAAACAACAGGGGTTGCATGTCTTCACGCGACAGTCTGCGTTCCGAACAGACTGATGGTCACTGCTGTGCTGGCGTTGTGTGGTACGCTCTGCCCCAACTCGGGCCGCATAGAGCACCATTTGCCGCAAGGATCGGCCGGACACTGTGTTGTGCTAGGTAATGTGTGTAAGCTCCTGCGTCACTCACACTCACAGGCTGGGGAGGAGGAGACTCCGGGAGGCTGGGAAGGAGATGGCTGAGAAGAAGGAGGAAGAGGGGAGGAGGAGGGGAAGGCGGGCAAGAGGTGGAAAAGAAGAGGAGAAGGAGGAGTAGGAGGAGGAGGAGGAGGAGAAGGAGAAGGAGGAGGAGAAGGAGGAGCAGGAGGAGGATGGGAGGGGTAGAAAAGGAAGGGGAGGTGGGGAGAAGATGGAGGAGGAAAATAGAGAAGGACGAGGTGGAGGAGAAGGAGGATCGTGGATGTAAGAGCACCGGTAACCATAGTGATTCTCTGGCAGGGTCCAGGTTTGTGCAAGGCATTCCAAACCAGTCACTGACATACAGCTCTGGCCAGAGAAATTTGAACTCATGAATAAACTGTTTGAGTGCCATAAATAGCGTGAGTGGTGCAAGGGCCGCGTAGCGCCTGGTCGCCATTTCATTCACGAGGTCGAATTTCCCTGGCAAGGACTTGAGCATCCCAAAACCGGTCACCATTGACACTGCGCACCAAAGCAGTCACCACTGATATACATGTACCATCCCAACATCAGTCACTGTTATTGCAGCAGCAGTACCCATACTGAAGAGCTGAGATGCAAACCCCGCTAAGGCCAAATTTGAGGAGAAAAAAACCAAACAGATTATATAAACCAGGACTGATCCAGATTTACTCATTACTCGAAGTACTGTTTTCTGATGATCGCTTAGTGCGTGAAACTCAGAGTTAAAACACTTTTTCCGTTCTTATTGTTCGAAAAAATCGATTAGCTCAATGTAATCAAAAGGTCTCCGCCAACACCAGGCAAAAAATTTACATTCAAAATCTGACTTGAACCATTTCAAAATTGGAACCCAAGTACGGATTCAGAATTTTGATGAGTCCGCAAAGGACGAAACAGTTCTGTCCGCAGATTGAGAATTTTAGATGCAAAAAAATTTCACGGCTCGCGTGAGACTCGGCTGGAGGGGGAGTTCTCCGCATCCGTAGGAACGCCACCCCGCTTTATGGATCCTGGCAAAGTGCAGATGCAGCTCGTAAAGCGGTGGGAGATGAGTGGATCAGACGCACCAGCAAAGTGGTCAATGACCGAAAAATCCCATTCGCTGTATCCGTGCTTCCCTCGTGCCAGGCAACGGCGGTTCGCAATAAAAATACAAATGAGATACAAATTAAAACAATAAGTGCTGTGGTTCCGTTGTTGTACCCGATCCGTTCCGGGATCGGTTATCCCTATACATTCTCGTACTGTGTATATATACGTATCCTGGTTGTACATCTTTGTCTTTCCTTGTTCTATGTAAATAAACTTTAGTTGTTGTCTGGGACTCGTGGAGTGAAGTTGATCTATGGAGTGCAGGAACTAACTTGATGTTCACTCAGGAACATTACACTAAGACAACGGAAAAAAATGTTTTAACTCTGAGTTTCACGCACTAAGCGATCACCAGAAAACAGATTCTGAGATACAAAATAGATACGAACCGCACACAAAATGAATCCATTCTCCGAAAAGCGATGAAATGGATTTATCAGATTTTTCATTCCAGCTCTTCAATTACATACAATCATTAAGTCCACGGTTCAGACTGATGCCATGTGGTCACATGGAATAGGCACACTGAGCGCTGCCACTATACATGTCGCGAAATTGTATTACGACTATGATTTACGCATGTCGTATTTGGTCCTTGTCTTGTGGAGTCCAGTGTCTGATGTCATATATGGTCTAGGTGTACGTGCGAGTATGGTGTGATGTGTGACGTTTATGGTATGTGGTGCATGCACGAGTACGCGTTGTCAGAGTGTGAGGATGTGCTTCCGTCTGTGTGAGAGTAACTGTCAAGTGAATGCTGTACATGCACAGTGCTAGTTTGGTCTGGGAATGAGAGTCATGTGTGATTCGTCCGTGGTCTGGTTGTCTTGGTCTTGGTCATGTGTTCTGTACGTATTAGTCCCTGATTGGTCGTCCCGATTTGTCGTCGCAATATTACTGCTTGTTCTTTGTTGTTTTCTTTGAGTCTTTTCCCGGGAGTCTTTCCCGTTGTCTTTTTTGTCGTGTCCATTTTCGTCTTTCTTCCCCGTTCTCTCGCCCACCAGTTTGTGAGTTATTCTCAGTGATAAATAACAGTGTAATATTCTTGCCGGACCTAATGAGTCAGAGAGACGTTGTGTGGCGGGGAGCGGGGGGAAATTCCACCACATACAGGCCAGGGTGTAAGTAGATGCTGGGAAGTGGTAGCCTACATACCTGCTGTTGTAGCTGGGCCTTCTCCTGGATCTGTGGCAACACACAGAATTATGCATAAAAAATAAATTTTCCAAAGCCAGATTTGAACCAGGCCCGTAGGAATAGCGTGGTTAAATGTGGCCTTGCAAAAAATTGTTTCCATTCCTAACTATCAGGTTTGGCCTTGTTTTCTCTGTGCTGCGCTGACAAGTCCACAAAGGAGGAGGCAGCTCCGTCCCTTAGAGTGAGTGCATAATTATATAGATCTCAATAGTCGTCTCCTTGTGAGAAGGCACCATTGCCTGTTTGGTTGAACGACTAGAAATAAAAGCAAAACAACAACAACAACAACAACAACAACAACAACAACAACAACAACAACAACAACAACAACAACAACAACAACAACAACAACAACAACAACAACAACAACAACAACAACAACACATACGCATGCTCAACACCCCCGCTCAAGTTACGGCCCAGTACAGCCTTCGACACGCACGCACTTGGCACCTCCCACCCTCCAGAACCGATCGCTGTAAAGACTCCCCACTGTACAAGTCCCTAGAATACTACAATGCCCTCCCTGCTAGCATTCGTGACGTCTCCTCCCGACCTGCTTTCAAACAAGAAATCTGCTCACTGCTGATTAACTCAATCTGCTCCTGCAGCGCTCACCCTCTCCCAAACTTGTAAAGTTCAAAGTGATGTAAATCACTTTCCAACTGTTTAACCCACAATCTCACCTTCTCATATATTTATCTCTTATTGGCGATGGTGCCATCGTGAGAATAAAGAATTCAAACAACAACAACAACAACGCAGACCTATCCATCAGGGGTTTAATCCAGCCAGTCGCTGCACCCCCTCGAGCCGTACCACCTCCCACCCATAACACCACCCTTTGGAAATGGTCAAACCAAAGCATCAGCAGTCTGAAAGCCGAAATTGAACGCACACAACTGCTACCGGAAGGTGACACCCTGAACACTACCAACATAGACAACCTGTGGCACTCATGGAAGGACAAAGTGCTCACTTGCGCCCGCAAACACTGTGCAGTAGCTCACTCCCCGAGGCATACTAGCCACCCCGCAAAGCCATGGCTGAACCCAGAGCTCACTAACGCCATCAGAGAAAAACACCGGCTCTACCGTGCCTACTTGCGCACCCGGACGCCCTGCAACTGGACAGCATACACCACCCAACGCAACAAAGTTACTCACCTTCTCCGAATCGCTCAGTCTACATATGTCAGTAATGGCACTGGGACGAGCCACTCCACACCAAACCTACACAAACTGATGCGCGGCCTCCAGTCCTCACAACGACCTACTCTGCCAGACATGCTCTCCCAGGGCCAGACTCTCTCAACCCCCGCTGAAAAAGCAACCGCCCTGAACGCTTTCTTCATCTCGCAGAGCCAACAGTCAGTCACAGGGTGCCACGAGGAACTCCCCTCCATTCATTCCCCCACACCCAATACACCTGGCCTCACTACACTTGAAACAACAGCCCAGGAGGTCTCAAAGTTACTGTCTAACCTGGACCCGTCAAAGAGCCCGGGCTGTGATGGCATACCAACCCGCCTACTGAAAGAGGCAGCCAGTTCACTTGCGCCATCCCTAGCAACCCTTTTTAACATCTCCTTCGAACGTTGCACTATCCCGCAAGAGTGGAGGGACGCAACAGTCACCCCCATCCACAAGAAGGGCAGCAAAACCGAGCCCTCCAACTATCGACCGATATTGCTACTCAGCGTGACGTCGAAAGTACGAGAGAGGATAGTTGCTGACCGCATCTCGAAGCACATCCAACCTCACCTCTCCAACGGCCAATCAGGCTTTCGGCCAAACGATGGCACCACACGGCAGCTATCTCGGCTAATCCATCAGATCACCGAGAAAAGAGACGCCGGGCAAACAGTAATTGCTTGCTTCTTCGACCTATCTAAGGCGTTTGACCGGGTGTGGCACCAAGGACTGCTTGCAAAATTGGCCCACCTCGGACTCGATGGCAAATGCCTCCAGTGGCTCGCCTCTTATCTCACCAACAGACGACAACGTGTGCAAGTGGAGAGCAGCAAATCAACCTGGCTGAACATTCCAGCGGGGGTCCCCCAAGGCTCTGTCTTGGGGCCGCTTTTGTTCATGGCCTACACAGTCGATCTGCCAACTGCCTGCATAAATGCCAACACTGAGTGCAGCTAGTTTGCCGACGACACTGCCATCATTGCCGCTCACGAGAATGTTCTAGCCGCAGAAGAGCACCTCCAGTCAGCTGTGACAACCGCGGCACAGTGGCTGAAGGATTGGCATCTCCTGGTCAACGAAAGTAAGACCACTGTCATCCACTTTCACCACACCAACCGGCCACCTCCCAGACCACCATCAATCACACTCAACGATACCAACCTCACTGTGGCCTCAAGGCATCGCCACCTTGGCCTCCACATACAACAGAATCTATGCTGGAACTCGCATGTTGACTACATCACTAAAGCGACCAGGCAGATGTTCCTTCTCCTGCGACTACGCAATTCCTTAAACACTTCTGCTCTCTCCTCCATCTATCTAACCTACATCCGCCCTATTCTTGAGTATGCTTGCACTGTCCTCTCACCCCTCCCCGCAACCCTGAACGACCGGCTTGAGCGCATCCAACGGTGCGCCGCTCGCCTCTGTTTGCATCTCAGGGCCCCCTCTTTGAACACAGAACCCACTCCGTGCTGCTGCACCGACTCAAATGACCATCACTCAGCAGCCGCCGTACC
This sequence comes from Sycon ciliatum, assembly GCF_964019385.1. Lineage (NCBI taxonomy): Eukaryota > Metazoa > Porifera > Calcarea > Leucosolenida > Sycettidae > Sycon > Sycon ciliatum. The sequence continues at coordinate 18,460,194 of NC_088643.1, read as the reverse complement.
ATCGCCACATGGAGAAAAGTAGCATGACATGTGTGTTTGATGGGTGCCATAGCGTCAGCGATACCAGAGAAACACACACAAAATACACACACATTAATGTACACACACACACACGCACGCACACACGCACTCTTTCTCTCTCTCTCTCACACACACGCACATACACATACAGACACATATACACACATGCAAAGAATGACTGATACACACACACGCAGATACACACACACAAACACACACAGATACACACACACACACACACACACACACACAAACACGCACAAACACAAACACGCACAAACACATACGCACAAATACACACACACAGATACACACACACAGATACACACACACACGTGACACACACACACACACACGCACCATACAGCATGTATACATACGTGTAAGTTTCAGCTCCATGATCTGACTCAGATTCACAAGTGAGTTGTCCCGAGAAAACCTCACTGAATAGTTTCCAGCAGTCAGGTCGCTTGCGCTGAAAATCAGTGTGGACACTATGTAGCAACGTACAAGACCATCAGATTCCTTTGGCACAAAAAAGGTTGCGGGGTCTGAAGGCATCTCCACTCCATTTAGATACCAAAGTATGACAATATCATCAAACGCCGCCAGAATGCTCACTGTCAGCTCGACCGGCGACTGCGAGCCATTTGCTCGCTCTATGACTTGGTATGCGGGTAGCACCCCGCCCTGAGCTTGAGGGCAGTCGGACCCTTCGACAATGCCGCACCGTACAAAACTGGCGTTGGAGATTGCCGATCCTCCGGTTTCAAACTTGAATGTTTTTAGAGAGCATCCGTGCTCTGCAGTGAAGAACAGATCAACATAATTTGTTTTATTCCAAGCAATACATGGCTGGGGTAACCAATGACCACTTTGCGTGGCGATTGCAGGGTTTTTATAGCCAACCATGGCTAACAAGGAAAAGAGTAAGAAGTCAAAAAGAAAGGGGAAAGAAGAAAGAAGCAAATATGGACTAAAATTGTGGTCTACTGGTAAAGCAAGGCGTTCCTGAATGCTGTTAAAGTAGAAAGGCCCTTTGTCTCCTGGTGCAGCTTAAGCCAATGCAAATAGCCATTGAAAAGGGGGGAGTGTAGCAATGCAGAAGAGCGGGCTAGACGAAGGGAGCATGTACATGTGTGTGTTGACTTGCTTGTAAGAAAGAACATGACTGTATTGAGCCGCCATGTATGTTGCCATTATGCACTTGGAAAACATTTTTAATATTAATTTGAATTCTGGAAAACGTACAATGTTTGTTCCGCTCTGCAGTAAAGTACAGTCAGACCTCGCTTAACCGCACACATCCGTGTTCCACGAAAATATCCGGATAGGCGAGGGAACCGGATAATTGAACACACACACTGCATGTATGCATGGCATATGCTGTACATCGGTAACCAACGATTTTCTTCCGGATGGCGAGGGATCCGGATAAACGAGGACTGACTGTATACAGCTTTTTCATCTTTTTGTTCATGTACAGTGCACATGATCGTGCCCTTACCATCAGGGAGTAAACAAATATCGTATTTTACGGCCCCCTGCTCACCGGTGGCCATACATGTTCAGTGTATGCTTCGTTTTCTCTGTGCTGCGCTGAGGAGTTCACAAAGGACGAAACAGTTCTGTCCGCAGATTGAGAATTTCGCTTTGGCTCTTGTAGTAGTTGAGCACTCTCGTGTGGGGTAGTGCCTTTGCTGTCCGCGTTACGCAGAGCTCACTGACTTGTCAGTTTGAGCACTCTGGCAAGGTACGTTTGAGCCGGGTTTAAATCTGGCTTTGGAGAATTTATTTTTCATTACTATCAGTTTCATCCTCATGTTCTCTGTGCTGCGCTGATGAGTCCACAAAAAAAGAAAACAGTTCTGTCCGCAGATCGAGTGGTCGGTGTATGCGTGAGCATGCAATCTCACTCCCTTTTCAGAGTGTCAACGTTGTAGTGTATGCATTGTCCCTTTGCACCAGCCCAGCACAGAGAGACTAGAGATACACTGCAGATAGGGTAAGATATTACACTAGATAGGCATCAACATGGCACCAACACAGTGGTGTTCACTGCTGACTAGAGTTGAGTGTTTTTTTTTAGGGGAAGTTCACCCTAAAATCCATTTTTTGCCTGTTGTAGTCTTCAGGGTGCTGAGTGGAATGGTCTTGGTCCGAGGGAGCTGAGGCGCTCCCTTCCTCCTTTATTTCTAATCGAACTCGCTCCTTCCATCAAAGCTGGGTGACTGCGCCCTACTAGACAGGGATTTGTATGCAAAATGTCACTAAAAGCACCATTCCGTTCTTATATCAGCACGAATGACCGCGATTGGCCCATATGTTGTAGTCTTTTGGACGCTGAGTCGACTGGTTTTGGTCCGAGAATGCTGCGATGCAGCGTTCGGCCCTTATTCCCAATCGAACATGGTTGAATAGGCAGTCACGTGCTCGTTCGTACACCAGTCACCTGGACACCGTGCCTGCAGGCTACAAACTCACTTTGAACTTTCACACCAAGGTTCAACTCGAGTGACAGGAACGCGCCCAAACAGGCTGTAAGTTGTACCCTGCAGGCATGGTATATGCATGATCACGTGACCGCTTATTCAACCATGTTCAGCTGGGAATAAGGGTCGAACGCTGCATCGTAGCCTTCTCATATCAAAACCAGTCGACTCAGCGTCCAAAAGACTACAACATATGGGCCAATCGCGGTCATCCGTGAATGTATAAGAACGAAATGGCGCTTTTAGTGACATTTTGCATACAAATCCCCATCTAGTAGGGCACAGTCACCCAGTTTCAGTGGAAGTGGCGAGTTTGATTAGGAATAAAGGAGGAAGGGAGCGTCTCAGCTTCCTTGGACCGAGACCATTCGACTCAGCACCCTGAAGACTACAACTGGTGAAAATTTGATTTTAGCCTTTACTTCCCCTTGAAGTCCTTCCCCATTGCTTTCTGTTAGGGGCATAATTGTGTTTACCGTCTTCTTAGTAGTTGACCTGACAGATTTCACGGACACCTCAGTGGCCAAATATGCTGTCATATTGACTGCTTATATCTCACTCATCTTTACAGAAGATGATGAATAGATTATGTAATGTTCTACTTCGAAGTAGACCTCATAGCCGTTCTATACAAGTCATGCCATACAGAGTGACCTCCTACTTGGTCAATAATCTAGAATACGGTATTACACAGGCAGCTTGGCTCTTAAAGATGCGCACACCGGGGTCATGTGACCGTCCCAACCCGCTGTGGAGATGTGACGAGCGGCAAGAATGTGCTCAGGTAGAATAAGGACACTTTTCTGGTGCCGCTGTACTTCAAGATCAGCGCTGCAACTCGCCATGGTGATAATGTGGCTGACGTCATGTTACCAAGGAAACATGGCGTTTGGCCGTGTTCGCCGCACTCGAGCGCTCAGCTTTTTTTCACAATCTTGTTTTGAAAAATACTTGAAGTCTTTTGCAGCACTTCTGGAGGCCAGTCACATCGCGATCTGTACGAGTATCTTTATCATGGCCATTGTCTTGTGTCGTTTTGAGCTCGAATAGCTTTCTCTGATGAAGGATTCAAATATCATGACGTTCTCTTTTATCGTGGGCATGAAGCTCCCCACTCGCAGCGGGGATGACATCGGACGGAATAAATGTGTCGAGTCCCGAGCAGGAGTTCTGCTGACAAAAGTGATTAGCTCCTCACGACCTGGGGCATGTGAGGACTACAGTTCTAGTTGGACAATACCCCACGGACACATCTAGCTCGAAGCGCAGAGTTGATTGAGAAAAATGACCAAGATCATAAAGAAGGCTTGTTTGCTTGCACAACATGTTTTAGTGGCCACGCACTGAAAACTGCACTTGCATTGTTCCTGTCCAGTCATACGGTACATCAGTGCAGTACAGAGTGCACTTGCAAGTCACAACGACACGAGCACAGTCGTCGCGTGTACAGACTCAGTTGTGACCAGCGATCGAGCGTGGGAGTCAAGTACCCTACTCAAGTGCGCATGCTCGGCTTGCTGCATGCACTGTCTGTAGATCTACAGCAGATTGCCGGTGTGATGCACTACATGTACAGCGCAGTCATTTTATGTGTAAGAGACAATGTCGGCTATTTTGAAACGGCAATGACAGCTTCATCCATAAACGCGGAGCGTGGGGAATGTCTTTGGCGAATGAGAGCTGTTGCATTGGCTAGCTGAACATCCCAGCAAGCGGGAATGTGCTGGATATCGATACTAAACACCCGTTCATCGCGGTGGTGAGTCTGAACAGACCCCGAGGTACGACAGCTTCGTATACTAAATGTGTACAGTGCGTATGGTAAAACAAGTCGATACTGGTTTCCAGAGAAATGTTGTTATCTATGTACAATATCCACCAATATCCTTTATCTAGGGCCCAAAGGCTATCCAGTCCACCAGGATTTGTGGCCTTACTATTTTTCGTTTTCTCCGCATTTTGGGTTGAAATCTGAACATAAAAAGTAGCACTGATGACGTCATTCAGCTCATAATTTAAATTTGATATTGGAAATCGATGAAAACTAACCCAATGTATCAACACAGAAGATTTGGTTGAAAAATATTAATGTATGCCAAAGTTATTACCAATACAAGTTTTGTACACACATGATTGTTTCGGGGTAAACAAGTTAGTTGTTTACGATAGGATTATATTCTCACCTGGCCATTGTAGGCAAATCATAAGAACCACGACATCTAAAGGATGCTGCATGAAAGTAGGCAGCTGCGAGATGCGTATCTCGCGCATACTCTTGCATGGCTACGTAATGCATTACATCATAATACAACAATGATCACCTTATTATACCTGAGTGGTGCATGATCACCCGTGGAGGGAGAGAGACACGGTTAGCTAGCATGAGTACACAAGGTGTTTGGAGCGTTGTTTGCACGGACAGCGGCTGACAAGCAACTGAAAAGCAACTGACGAGCGGAAAGTATGGCCAAAACTGCTTCCACCTATACTGTTTAACCCGTGGTCTTGGAAGTGATCCCACTTATGGGCCCACCACACCCGAGTCAGCAAGTTAGCGAGGACAAGGTGCAGAAAAAGGATAAACGGTATCAAGGTATCCTCCCCGAGATCAAACTGCATTTAGGGCCTGGTCAGGCTGCGGCAAAAACGAAATAATCCTGTGATTATAATCCGAATCTCCATAGTAACTTGCCGCCAGAGCGGCAAAATCGAGAGTTGACACTCCAAAAAAAAAGCAAGAACGGACCACGCTTTTCCGCTCCAAACAGGAGTTTGACGCTGATACGCCATTGACGCTGATATACACTGATTTTTTCATCTTGATATCGAGGAGCTAATTGGCCACGGACAACAACACAACTCATAAGGATGGTTGCAAGGATTGCACTGAAGGTGTTGGCGACCCCCAAGGTGAAGGAATTCGACGTGGTTCGTGGAGATTACCACTTGACGCTCGAAATGAAGTTTGATTTTTCATTCTCCCCATGTGTGTAGTGTGATTGCGATTCTAATCCTGGACGCTTTTCTTTTTGTCAGGCGTCGAAAATTTGCCGCAGTCTGACCAGGCCCTTAGCCCTGCCCCCAGTTAGGGTAATATTTACTACTAGTGTGGGTAGCTAAATCAGAGTCACACACACACACACACACACACACACACACACACACACACACACACGTATGCAGACATGGACGCACGTACGCACACACACACACACACACACACACACACACACACACACACACACACACACACTTGTACTTGTTGCTCACTGCCAAAACTGGTCACGTGGGTCTCCCCGGGAGAGGGGAGAGAGACTAAAAAGGAATCTTGGAAAGATGACTCAATTGGCTATTGAACCGCCCAACGGCCGACACCCCCTGAAATCCCCAAAACTCTGGGTGGACTTGAAAATAATCCCACTTATGGGCTCACCACACCTCAGTAAGTGGGTGAGGACAAGGTGCAGAAAAAGGATTGACGGCATCAGGGTATCCGTCCTGGGATCCAACTGCAGGTACCCCTGCCCCCAGTGAAGGTAATACTTGCTACTAGTGTGGGTGGCTAAATCAGAGTGGATCTGATACAAGCTTCACTAGCACCATGATTACACAAGAGTTAATCTAGCCAGAAGTAGTCCATGATTAACAGGTATGTATACTTCAAATAGAAAGTATATGAACCCTGAAACCAACAAAGGTGGTAGGTACAACATTACACCTTCAAGCAGCCGAGCCCGTTGGCAACAGACCCAACACTATCCGGCATAAGTGTACCCACCAACCGAACTAGCTGGCACACACATGTACACACAAACACACACACACACATACACACACATGTACACACACACACATACGTACACGCGCTCTCGCACACACACACACACACACACACACACACACACACACACACACACACACACACACACACACACACACACACACACACACATACACACACACCGTATGTCAGACAGGATTACATACCTGGGACTTTAAGCTCCATGATTTGACGGAGCTGCACAGTATGGTAGTGCTCGTGAGCAAACTGCACTGAATAGTTTCCAGCAGTCCGGTTGTTTGCCGTGAATGTCCATGTCAAGGATATGTAGCAAGGTGAACCACCAGGCTGGTGAAATTCCGGGTTGTCTGTATATTGATCCTGCTGTCCAGTTCGATACCACACTATGCCAATTTCCTGAGGATCCATCTCATTCACCAAAAGGCTGACTGTCAAGCTGACCAGTGAGCCATTTGCTCGCTCAATGACTTGGTATGCTGGTAGCACCCCGCCCGGAGCTTGAGGGCAGGCGGACCCTTCAACAATGCCGCACCGTACAAAACTGGCGTTGGAGATTGTTGATCCTCCGGTTTGAAACTTGAACGTCCTGGTAGTATACCTGGAGCATGGGTTTTTTTCTGTAGTGAAAAGAGCAAATCAACAGACACGTGCCCTATGTAGACTGGCCTCTCTGAGCAAAAATGTGTACTGTAGAACGGGTAATTTTAGCGACGTAAAAACCCTAGCGAATTTAGCGATCGACTCATTTTCGCTAAAGTTTCAAGTCGCTAATCCGTTGAGACATTAGTAGTGCACTGGTGGTCCGTGAGTAAAATCGCTGCAAATCGCTAAAATAAAACGTCGCTAACCGGTTGACAATGAGAAAACGCTAAAATTAATAGTCGCTAAAATAATTAATTACCCGTTCTACAGTACTTCATCTATGTAGTGACGCTCACGAACTATGTCTACGCGTGCTGCATCATAGATAGTCGTTGCGCACACTTTGTACGCTCGGCTGTTGTGCGCACGCACTGTGTTTACGCATACTACACGTGCGTACAGCTTGCGACTCCGGATATGCGCGAGTCGACTTGCTGTTTTGGGATGCGTTTCGGAGACTGTTCTTCGGTAGTGATAAGGAGTTTTCATCTCTCTCATTCTATTGTAGCTCTGGTTGACAAACTAATAATTTATGTACGTATACCTCCGAAAAATTACATGAAGGGAATGCACCACCAGAACAAACACGTGATAAAGTTATCACGTGTGATTACGTGGTTTCCTGCAAATTTCCGCACCGCTCCATACTTTTTAGTGTTGCGTGAACTTGAGGCGCGTAAGAGTATTCTTGCTGCTTCTCTACCAGCCCCAGTATAAACTCTGGCTTCGTTTTCGTTCTTGCTCACTCCCATGTAACCACTGATGATAACGGGTGAAAAGCTTCTGGTGTTATGACATTGACGTTGTTGTTTGTATATAGTGCACGGCACTTGGTTACGAAACCATGACGGCCTACACCGGACACAACACGGACATACGATGATCTTGACCCCCGGAAATACTACTACTGAGCAAACCATTTTTACGGGCAGAAAACAATTCCAATATGAGCACACACGTAATTGAAGAGAGAGGACAGAAGACGGTTCAGCCGCATGTACAGAGCATTCAAAGATGGCACGGCAGCGTGCGCCACGGGTCAGCAGCATGTACGACAAAGAGACGCAAGCGCAGCAGCAGGTACGACAAAGAAACACGAGTGCAGCAGCATGTACGACAAAGAGCTACATGCGCAGCCACACACGTACAACGAAGAGCTACAAGCGCAGCCGCGTGTACAACATGATTGTCAGCCACGTAGACCAAAACCTTACGTCTGCTGTAGGTCACGTCGTAGCTGAGTGATCCGAACATTGACGTCAGCGTGCAACGGTAACAAGCGGAGAATGCTTGGCAGCCGACACCCAAGTCATTCCAGCCTGTCGTTTCACTGGTTACATTTCGAGTAGCCGTGCTCTTACTGGATTTGTTAAGGGCGAGCAAGCACGGATCAGGGTCACAGACGCCAGGGTCGCCAGAGCTGTCACACGCATCCTTAATAGCCTCTGCCGTCGGGTAGGATCGATATGCACCTCTGGGCCAATTGCACGGGTTCGACGATATCAGGTTTGTAGTTGAGTTGAAGCAACCACCTTTGGCAGGGTCTGCAACCGTCCAGGTCAAACTTCCTGGTGGATTACTTTGCTTCAGTGGACACGTTACCAAATGGGGGTCGGTCCAGCTGACTTGGACACATTGACCTAGCTGGCAGGGGGCCCATTGGGGTTTGTTATGGAGGCAGGCCAGGGGAGAAGAGGTAAGGTCGTAGCTCTGCGGATCTGCACACGACAACACAGAGAGAAAACCTCCAGATACGGGGGGGGGGGGGGGTCGACCTATAACCGGGGTCGACGTATAACCGGTAAAATACGGTATTTGAAATTTATTTTCGAAGACGGAAGTCCGCAGCAGCTCAACAAGTGCACGTCTTTCTCCGAAGCGAACGCGAACGCGTACTCGTACCGGTGCGGTGCTATAGAGCTAGATAGATCTACATTCAGTGCGGATCGTAGTCTCGCATGTTGTATATCTATGTACAAGACTACAGTGTACCACTTGAAGCTGCATAGATAGCGGACCGCTCTGGCCTGGGCAGACTGGGCCATAGTATGGGCGCGCAAGTCGCATGGGTTAGCTTAGTGGTCACACCTGAACTACGGTCGGAAAAATTGGGGGGGGGGGGGGTCGTTCGACCCCCCCCCCCCCGAACCCCCTGGATCCACCCCTGCAGAAAATAGTCATCATATGCATAGTGTTTTCCTCTCTCATTGCTTTTTCACCCTGGTGTTCTGCTGGCATGGTCCATGTTTTATGGTATTTTATACTATTTATACTATTTCCGGCATTTCGAGACGGCGAAAGTTTCGAGAACGACCAAAATTTGTTGATTTACCGTAAAAAAAACCACCAGAGTATAGAGTGCTACTCACATTGCACGATGACGTTATACGAGTGCCCGCCGCAGGTAACCATACCGGCATCGCTCTGTGCCACACTGCCCATGTACAGCTGAAACGCCCCGCCAGGCGCCACGCTCGGGCAGCTTGCCTGGCCGCCGCCGGGACCTGTGGCCCCGGCGGCGACGAGCAGGTTGTCTGGGTCGGTGTAGTTCAGCGGACAACTGGTATTGACTGTAATTGTTACCACTCCGGACTGTGCCGGCTGGACTTGCTGGTTGCAGGCTGCACAGAATAGAACGTAAGCGCGCAGAAAGAAGAACCAATCGAGCCCAATCCCTGCAGCTGCAAGCTGTAACGCAAAATGTGAATTTGAGGCTTCTCACAATATCTCTCTTGTAAAGTGAACACTTCCATTCTCTGCACCCCATGGTGGCGTACGAAAACTACACGACACTTGAAGATAACGATTGTTATACCCTGAAGACTGATCCTGTCCAACGCCACAGCATGACATGGCCACAAACCGGCTCACCCAGTTGCTGGAACCAGTCCCGTTGGAGCGGTTACTAGCACTTTCTCATGCTGTCAAAGATGCTCATGAGCTTGTGGCTGGCACGAGGGAATTTGGGTAGGGCAGCAGGAAGCAAAGCAATCAAGCTAGCGCTATTTCTACTACTTCAGTAGTATGCTCAGCTCTGACGTAGCTAGCCTGTTCACTGCTGTACAGCAGGGAGTAGTAAAATATCGACTCCCCGGGAGTTGTAAAATACCGACTCAGTGTTGTACAATGATGCACATCATGGCTCAAGGAAACAATTTGTTTGCGATTACAGATGTTAAATGCGACGATGACACACTCCCAACACACGCGAGGCCAAGGAACTTTTCAGAATACTGTTGTTCAGTGCTACAGCAGATGTGCAATGAAGCTTTAAATGGCAAGGCACCCATTTCCGAGTCTTTGATCTTGACCTCAAAGTTATGGGCACCTCGGTCTACCTGGGAACATGAGGGTGAGTTTTAGTGGAAATGTTGCTACTTTGGAAGTACTCTTTTGCCAATTTCTGTGGAAATAGTTCTGACCTCAAGCAAGATCTGACTGGTCGAACGAAGTCGCTAGGTTTCGTTGCCGGATGAGGTAATGGCTACATTATGGACTATGGTCTGAGTCTGTGCAGCTGTGCTGATAGAGTAGGGCATTTTGCAGCCGTCCATTTCTGGCACCCCCTCACTGTACATAATACCCTCACTGTACATAATACCCCCCCCCCCCCCCCACTGTACATAACACTGTACAGGGCGCGAAATAATGGTCGGACATCGGACAATTTCCGACCGTTTACGGTCAGTTTCCCGATGTTTTTATACACATCCGGACAAAGTGTCCGCGCACTTTTTTGCAAAGTACAAAAAAGAAAAAGGCACGTCAATCCTTTGTCTCATAGTCATTAGTGATGTCGTCTGGCAAGAGAAAGCCAAGCACGGCTGACTCCGGGTGCTCAGCTTGGAAAGAAGCCCAGAGCAGTCAAGACGACCACTTGTGACAAGTGGGTTGCTGAGTATGATAGGGAGCTTTCAATTTACTTCTGTTTGGCTGAGCTATGAGTACGAGCGCAGTCCCTCAGATCGTAGCGTTGTGGAAAATTTGAAGTGTAAGATGTGTTCCGTTTTTGCTGATAAAATTCGCAGCATCAAGAATTTTTCTGACTCCTTCGTCGTTGGCTCAAGGCACCTGAAAACATCAGCCTACAGAGATCATGCTGCTTCTGAAATGCATCGCCGTGCCATGGCATTGTTTGGCAAGGAGCCGTGAGTCAAGCGGAAACCCAATAGAGTATGCGCCAATCGCTCGAGCCTTGTGCAAACTTGACGACGCAGCAGCAGCCAAGGTCGGACTCTTTTCACGTCATGATAACATTTTGATGGTATTAATTCTACACTGAACACTGTGTGATTTGATGTGAAATTTTGCATGTCCGGACATGTCCGGCCATTTTTGCAACTGGCAGGACATTGTGTCTGAGCACATTTTAATCCTTAGCGCATGCCCTGCTGTACATACATGTAATACCCCCCCCCCCCCTCACTGTACATAACACCCCTCACTGTACATAATACCCCCTGTGCTCTCCTACCTATATGCTGTACCTCTCCTCCAATGCGGTGAGACCCTTGACAGGCGATCAGCCTTCATCCAGCCCACAAGTTTACAATGGAGGAAGAGAACTGCCCTTTCCTGATGCGTGGATAAGACAGTTCTGCTCAGAATCATTCCTACAATTGCATATGCCGAAAGCCCGCATTCAAAGGCCTATCGTCAGGCGAAATAGCACGTCATAGTACATTCGAGATCAGCGGGAAGAAGATGACGACGTCCACTAATTTAGTATCTGTGTACACGAATCTGCTGTGTGTGATACTCTGTGTGTCAGCTATGGCATCATCGCCTGTGGTTCCATGCCTAGCATGTACGTCTGAACCATCCTGCAAAGTTCGAATGACGTAGGTTGAGCGATCGCTCCGCGAAACATACTTTTTGAAATTCTCTTCATAGCATATCTTCCACCATTGAAATTTCGAATTTCTTCGAATTTTTTGCTGAGAGGGGTGGCTTGCAACCTCGATATGGCTTGTTCCAGGCATGCTTTGGAGCCATCGCCTGTTGAAACAGTGGCGGGAAGCTGCCCTGCAACTGTTCCAACAGGAAATTAATCGATCCGAGAAAGCGCGAGTCCGCGAATCTCGGTTGAATATTGAGTATTTCAAGCCTTTTCACGACGAAGATGGAGTTCTTTTTGGAGATGGACGTCGCGGCAAAGGACATGGTGTCCGACTTCTGGCGTCTGGTGAAGCCAGGGATCATTTGTCCAGTCAGGTCGGCAGCCTAACCGTCGGTAAGCTTGTGTTTGGATCCCGTTCTGCTCGATGTGGTAGATCACAAACAATTTCATATCGCACAAATTGATCTCAGCATCGTGCGTACGGTATTTTATATTCAGAAAAGCCCAAAGTGTCTCTGTGTGGCCGTCCTATGCCACGAGAAACTCCAATCAGGCTCCTATGTCCTCTGCCTTCATGATTGAATGTCCACTTCGTTTGAACAACGAACACAATAATCGAGGACAGCTTTGCAATGAAAAATACAGCTATACTGGAGCTGAAAAAAAGAAGAAAAAAACGTGCTCAGGATGAGACTCGAGTACACGCATACTCTCCCAGCAGGTGAAACGCAATTTTTTGTGAAAAATGCGTGTCGCCGACTGACCAGTAATTCCGCCTGACGACGCAAGCTGAGACTCATGCAGCATGTAACGTTATCAAGTTGCATATAGTGTTGTTTGAATTTCGGGATCTGGCTATTGTAGGCAAAATGTCCTCACAAAGCACAAGCTGTAGCAGATATGAAGAGTCTTTAACCAAGAGTACGGAACACTTGCCAACAGTGCTCTTATAAAAAGTATTCTATGGGCCAGGCGGTGCAATGCCATCTCTCTCTTTTTCTCTCTCCCTCTCTCCCCCCCCCCCCTCTCTCTCTCTCTCTCTCTCTCTCTCCCTCCCTCCCTCCGTCCTCCCTCCCTCCGTCCGTCCTCCCTCCCTCCGTCCTTCCTCCCTCCGTCCCTCTCTCTCTCTCTCTCTCTCTCTCTCTCTCTCCCTCCCTCCCTCCCTCCCTCCCTCCCTCCCTCTCTCTCTCTCTCTCTCTCTCTCTCTCTCTCTCTCTCTCTCTCTCTCTCTCTCTCTCTCTCTCTTTCCCTCCCTCCCTATGCCTCTATCTCTCACTATCTCTGTTTCTCTGTCTTTGTCTGTCTGTCTGTCTGTCTGTCTGTCTGTCTGTCTGTCTGTCTGTCTGTCTGTCTGTCTGTCGGTCTGTCTGTCTCTCTTTGTCTTTCTGTCTGTCTGTCTGTCTGTCTGTCTGTCTGTCTGTCTGTCTGTCTGTCTGTCTGTATGTATGTATGTATGTATGTATGTATGTATGTCTGTGTCTTTATCTCTGTCTCTCTCTTTCTCTCGTTCATTTAAATTCGCGATGCAAATCGCCAACACCATGCATCCAAACTCACTCGCCAACACTGTGCCAATCTGCGTGTTTGCAGAGAAGGACTTGCCGGCAAACCTGGAAACTGCACTCTCAATGTATCGGAACCAAATTGCAGAGCTACAGAGCCAGAAATGGAAAGGCAAGACCATTGTGCCTTATCTGTTCGGTGATTACGAGTTCCAAACAATGAACTACGGCTTGTCGGGTTCCAGTGGCGTAAGGCCTTGCCTCCATTGCTTGTGCACAAGGAAAGATATGCAGGTCCCACCAGAGAACCGTGACGTACAGTATGGAGCACGGTCCTTAGAGAAGATGGCGGAGGACTACACACAGTTCACAAGCGCAGGTGCTCTGCTGTCAAAGGCAAAGCTGTTTAACCCTCTCACTACCAGCCATTCAAATATCTCGATGCAATAGGCGATCACTAAATATTTCGTCACACGCTCAAATATTGTCGGATTATTACAAATGAGGGCTCTTCGTCTTCAGAAAGACCTTGACTATCGACTGCAACTATCGCTTTCACTCCTTGGTGCATAATTGGCGCACAACGAAGTATTCTTGTAGACTGTAAATTGACTCAATTGCGAAAATAATGGGTAGTGAAAGGGTTAACAACACAATCAGACCAGTCCTATTGCCAGTGTCTGTTGCGAGCGCCATCATTCCAGTGCTGCACCTAGACCTCGGTGTATTCCCGCGGATCTTCGATGTATTCACACGCGAGGTCTGTCTTCCGAACATGCAGCTTGCAGAACAATGCGATGCTGAAGAGCGAGACAGTGAACGATTTAGAGCCTTATCAACTGCACATCACAAGTTGTCTGGCTGCAAAACAGCGTTCTCAGAAGCAACAGCGAAAGCCACCGCTCTGGAGAATCATCTGCACTTCCTCGTTTTGTTTGGCCAGCAACAGGGCATGGCAATAGAAGCACTCGCAGGCGTGCTACAACGGGAGGTTGAGCAAGCACAGGCCGACACAGAGCAGTGTAGTTCGCAGCTGAAGATTGCTGAAGACGAACTGGCCAAGTTGCGCCGCAGCAAGGATGTTCTTGGCCCGTGCGAAGCGTCCGTAGAGCCAGTACTACAGAAGAACATTATCCATCGGCAGGCCTATCACGGCGGTGCTTTCGTAGGGAACCATATCCACCGTGCCCTCAAGCCCGCCATGATCACAGCTATCACTGAGGCCCCAGCAATTGTCATTGGAGATCGGTGCCCAGCTCTGCGGAATGACGCTCAAGTAGTCAGTGAGCGGTACAAGTCCCTGTTCAGCCAGTACGCAGCGTGCAGATCTTCCTTCAGCCATTGCAACAATTGTGGAGAGAAGGAACTGCAGCAATCGGAGCTCTCCATTGTCTCGTTCTTACAGAAATGTCGGAGCGAGGTGGTGGAGAGAGGCTTAGGTCACATCACTCCAAAGCTGCACCTCCTTGAGGAACACACTGTGCCGCTGATGCGGAGAGTGCACGTCGGGCTTGGTCTACTGTCGAAACAGGGCGCGGAAGGAATTCACGCCGAGTTCAACCTGCTCGAGAAGAGATATGGTTCCATTCCCGGCGAGCTGGAGCGCCTGCATGCTGTTGCAGAACAACACCTCGTATGCACCCTGCCAGACGTTGCAGATCAACGGCCCAAAGTTCGATCGAAGCAGCGGACTGCTCCATCGCAGGCAGATCAACCAGCCAGTCCGCCTACATGCAAAGCCAGAGTAAGGACCAACTGTTCACTTCTACTTCCTCCAATAACAATAATTCTTCTTCTTGATGTTTTCGACAGCATGACTTCTGTTCTTACTTCTTTGTTGTTTCAAAAATGTTTGGGTTTAGACCGACTTTACAAAGAAACTACTACTTCCTCCGCGTCATCGAAATTGTCGCAGTTTGACTAGTGACTTGTCACTTGTTACTGACAACTCCATAAACTAAGCCATTCGAAACTTATTACACAGTATGATAGTCTGAAGACTAGAGTAACGTTCTAGGACAATTGGACTGAGAGTTTTCATGCAGAGATGAAGTCCTCGTCGTCGCTGATGTCAATGGACGCAAAAATATCGTTCCCAAATATTTCAAGGAAGGTTGAAAGTTGGTCGCGCCTCATCTCAAACGCTTTGACTTTCTCCACAGGACAAGAGCTGCTATGCTTGTCGTCTGCTAGCTCTGGATGATTTCTACTTCACCACCAACGAAGCCTAGTAAGAATACACGATCGTTGCGAGGTCGGTTGATTACCGTCGGCGGAATCACCTCGGAATCACCTCGATCTTGAAAATAATGAACTTTTTTTTAGCCGTGGCATGCCCACAGCTCATGCAGGTAAGTGTAGTATCACGTCCAGCGCGCCCTCTTTTTCAGCACTGGTATACCATGCCATGGTACGGCACCTGCGCGTGCATCACTAGCACTACGTGTAGAGTCTACACGGCTCTTGCAGGTACAATCATGTACTAGTAGTGGTACTGAGTGTCTCAGCCAGAGCGACAAATTTTATCGCTGTTGCAGGCATTTAGTTTGCCGACCCCTCGATGTTTCTCCAAGCGCTGCCACTTGTTCCACGAAGTCATTCTCACCCCAGCTAAGGTAAAGCAGTGATGGGGCTTGAGTGAATGGCCATAAGCACGAGAAATATGCAGGCTGCAACACCTGACTGATCTCAGCGAGTCGAAATTACCAGCGCAGCGACATCAGCGAAGAAATTGCGTCTAGTTCAAAAATTCCAGCTTCCAATAACAGAAAATAGAACTTTGCCGTCACCCTATACTGATGACTATCGCCTATGTCCGATCCCTTGCCTCTGGTACGAGTGCTGGTGAGTAAATACCGCATTTTACATCAAAAGTCAAACTGCGACAATTTCGATGACGCGGAGGAAGTAGTCTTTGTGGTCCACTTCACAACAATAACACACACAGAAGTCTCTGCTGTGAGCACGGTGGCTCGGCTAAACTACTAAATCCGGCGAAATTGTATAATTCTACATGTTGTACTAACTCGAAAGGATTTCAGTAAATCCGCAGCGATTTCCAAATTTTCGCCGCCATCTTGTTAGATGTCCACTGCGTAACAGCCGTGAGATCCCCATACTTTTTAAGCTTGCAAAACGCGTCGTAGGATAGATTTTCAGAATTTCCATTTATGAAATGAATTGGTGCGGCTTTGGTCATACATGCCGCACCGTTGCGACGTCCCTGCTATAATCTATCTCTAATATTCATATGTTGAGGGAAGGAACAGGGAAAAGTCTGAATAAGACATTGACTGTCACGAGCGTGATGAAGGCAAGTTATCCAATGAAGACCGCACGCCGCACCAACCCATAGCCACAGTTGCATGCTCTTGCGGGTCATGGACTCTTGCCGACATACATGCACACGGCTGATTCATTCCTTTTTCAGTCGACTCACCGATCTCGCAGCGATCTCCATGAAATCCTGGCGGGCAGCTGCAGTGTACCAGCGGATTCTGACGTGGAAAAGAGCCCCACAGTGCTTTCACTTCAGCTGGCTCCCGGGGTTTTGTGTCGGCGTTGTAACAAACACCCTTGTTCTCGCATCTGAACCTCGGGAGCGTCGAGTTGCACAGATCGTGGACTAAATTCAATGCATGGAAAAATTCAACACATCACACCATACAGTGTACACATGAATAAGTACTAAAACTTCGACACATTTATACCATACAATGAACACATGAATAAGTACTAAAACCTCGACACATTTATACCATACAATGAACACAGTCATGAATAAGTACTAGAACGGCAAGCAGCAGCTTTCGGCCTGTGGATCAATAGAGCAATTGAACTTCCACCATATGCGCTCTCTGCGTGTAGAGACTACTAGAGAGCACATGTGATGGAGGTGGAGTAACTTTACATGAAAACAGTCATATTGGCACTGAAGACCAGCCACATCCAACACAATCATAGTCAACCTTCCCAACAATGAATGAACCCGGCTATATTCGCAAAACGCAGCAGCCATGAACAATGTTACTGTTTTCGTTGCTCAAAGCAAACGCTGGACCAGTTGACTACAAACTTAAACCCAGGATGAATTGGAACTATGAATATCAATATTCCAGCCAATACGATTCCCACATAACAATGTCTGATAATTCAAACCTCGAACTGGGCATGTCCGGTTATTTAGAACTCCCATGGAATCCAAATACATAGAAAATGTGTGGGATTTGTGCTGATAATTCGAAGTTAACAAAGCATTACTCGAAGTTCACTGTACACCATACAAGTCAGTTCAGTGTGCATGCGCATGCTGTCCCGGCCAGTTAAACAAGTGTCCGTGAAATCTATATCTGAGATGTGACAGCGCAACTCTGAGTGACATTGCGAGCAGTTTTGATATACATAATGTCACTTATTAATATGTGGTGGATACACGTTTGGATAATTACAAACAAGGCCGGGCAGCTCGAGGTAGAGTGCTCAATGCACAAATGTGCAGAGCCGTATACACACACAACGGAGGCGAAAGGCCGTGCAGCTGTAACTTCAAGGTTTCGCGCATTTCAGCGATCATCAGACAGCGGCATCAAGTTACTATCGAATCCTCTACGAGCAGGCCTAGATATTTGGTGCTAGTGTGGAAGTTAGTGCATATGTGTGAAGTGTAGACTTGGCAATGGGATAGTGCTATTGAGCTGTTTGTGAGAGCTAATGGATTTAAGAGAGAATAGAGGCGATAACAGGGCCCCTGAGTATTACCAAGTCATCGAGGGCGATAGCGACAGTAGCGCAAGAATATAGCAGGCGCGAAGAGGGGGAGAAAAAGCACCATGGCGTCAAACCTGGTACAGGTGGCGCCATGTTGAAAACAACGTATGTAACTGATGGTGAGAGTTAGGACAGGTAATACTTGTTGTCGTGTCTGCATTTCAATACCAACTCCGACTTTTTGTTGATGTTGACAATTTTGTCTGCTTCCAGTATCTCCAATTTTTCAGCCAGGCATGGGGACACCGCTTGGTCGCGTTCGAGTAGGCCGGGGCCTTGGTAACGACGCCCATTTGACAGAGTGCGGAGTACGGTTCTTCTGCTTGAGCTTCCATATGCACTTGGACAGTTCCGTGCTTTTTTCCATTCTCTCATGCCTCGTCGTGCTCATGCCACTGTTGTATCTCTGTGTTAAAGGGTGGTTCCATTAGGCTGAGGTACTCGTGGCACTGCTCTCTTCCGGTGTGTTGGACTGTGGCCGTGTACACGATGCATCGTACTTGGCAGTCTGTGACCATGTTCTTATGTGACCATGTGGGTTGTACCATGTGATGTTGCGCCGCCTATTTTTTTCTTTCTTCGTCCTGTCTCCTCCTTCCTCTCGTCCGTATACTCGACTCGGTCCGCGTATCCACTCTCCCTCTCCGAGGGCATCGCCGTACGCTGGTGCCGATTCCTCAAATACGTGTCGGTCACTTGATATGTCTGTTAGTCGTCTGCAGATCGTCTTTGGCAATGGTTGGATGATGGATGATGGCCGGTGGGTGATTGGAAAGTTGGTGGACATAGAAGGGCTTGTTGTTCGGCTTACGGTAAGGTTGATATTTCCCGGTTGACAAATCCAGTGTCACATCCCAGGAATCTACCGTCTTCATGCCAGCTCTGATGGTCAGTTTAAAACCAAGATTTGCAAAAATCTGGCATATAGTCTTTCTGGCTCGGTCTGCTGCACTGCCCGTCGCATCTCTGATCACCGCTAATCCATCATCGCGGTACAGTCCGATGCCGGTCTGCGCTGTTGAACTTCTCCGATAGCTTTGCCAGTCAGGGCATATGTTCCGACCAGTTCGCAGACGTCTGCACTGTCAAAGCAGCTCATAGTCACGTCGAAAAGGTCCTCATTCGTCTTTCGTCATCCATTCCCGATCACCGTTGAAAAACAGGGACTTCCGCGAGTGCATGGTGATTTCTCTAACCTGCCGCGTGATGTCGCGTGTACTGTGTGGCGAAAGTGAGCACTTGTCCGAAGAGGTCCTCGGATATAGACGGATGAAATTCTGCAATATCAAAACAGATGAACGAGCATGTGGGTTTATTTTCCAATCTTCGGAACCACTAGATCACTGCTGTTGTGTTCTTCCACGAATTGATATTGAGTTCTGTTAGTTTTAAGGTTTGAACTAAACCCGAATCTTGCCATGGCAATATTTCACGTCACGTCGCACGTATAACTTTTAAAACCTCTAAAATTTACACGTAACGTGATATTTTCACCGCGCTTTTGAAAAAAGTAAAAACGTGTAACTTACTAAACCTCTCTAATATCGGCCCGCTTGAGCGGGCGGATATAGAGATGTATGGCCCGGTGAGGAAGGTCGCTGATTGGCTGTAGATGAGGCAACGGTCAGGTGGCATGTAATACTAGAAACATATTACATCTAAGG
Organism: Sycon ciliatum; assembly: GCF_964019385.1. Lineage (NCBI taxonomy): Eukaryota > Metazoa > Porifera > Calcarea > Leucosolenida > Sycettidae > Sycon > Sycon ciliatum. Next base: position 18,440,464 of record NC_088643.1, on the reverse strand, counting down.
TACACAACACTGAAATTTCATTGAAATGATTTCTACCATAGTGGAACCTAATAATTTGCACACACATGCACATGCTTATCCTCGGAAACGCTCCCAATCATTGATACTTTATTTCGCTTGCACAACTGATATCACGCCGCAAGTTTCTACTTCCATAGCACAATTGTCTTCACCATGAGACCAATCCTTATACACAACCCTATTGTACATAAGCGTGTCACCGCGAACATGTCGATCATGATATTGTATACATATACCTGCATCAAACAGACGCATTGTGCCGGATGTGCGGAAGGTGCGCGCCACCGTACGGGCACTGTCTCGATAGACGGTCACGTTCCAATGCTGAAAGGGGTCCGAGGCCACCTCTGTCCCACCCTTGATGGTGACCAGCCAGGACTTGAAGCACGGCTCGCTGGGACGAGTCGTGACCTGCAGCATGTCGATGTCGTCGTCGGTGAGAATGCGCGACGGAGACGCCCAGGTCACGTCGCCGTACACCTGTCCTCTCACAGTCAGCGACAGGCTGAGAGGCCGCTGTGCTGCCGATTCAGAGAGATCAGTAGGCGAGAAGTGAAAGTCGACAACGAGCTTGTCGAGCGGCCACTTGCAGTCCGCGGCTTGCAGTTCTGTACACAACCAACATATAAAAAATTCGTTGAGACACGAGCTGCAGAGAGAGCTCAATGCCGTATACCGAGCTTAGAACATAACGGACACAGCAGAGGACGTTAAGGTTGGCTGCAAATCTGAGTTTTCATGCTGCGCGGCAATCATTGTGTTATGAATGCCTCGCGTCATGAAACTTGGAGTTGCAGCCAATCAACATCTATAATAATTTACTAGTTGCCGGAGAAATCGCTTGAGGTGCTGAGTGTCCGGCCACCTCGTTCGCTAGATATGACCAGGTACCACACAACAGCAGCCCTTCAAACACTGTCCGGTGTATCCCGGTATACACGTAGACCTTAGTTATCTGGGCACCGCGATTACGGCCCCTTCAGTCTACCTGGCACCCTATGGACGTGTTTTAGCGGAAATATTAGTGAGATTAAGCTGCACGTTATTTTGACGTGACGCGAAAGTTCCGCTTGCGTTATTTGGCTCGCGCATTGGAAACCAACGTGAGAGAGCTGCATCTCACGTCAACATTTTTAGCGTGTGTATACCAAATTTCGACCCATTTGACGTGAAATTGCACATCGCGTTAAGCCTAAAATCTAATTTTCACCAGTTGTAGTCTTCGGGGTGCTGAGTCGAATGGTCTTGGTCCGAGGAAGCTGGGACGCTCCCTTCCTCCTTTATTCCCAATCGAACTCGCGCACTTCCACCGAAACTGGGTGACTGCGCCCCTACTAGATGGGGATTTGTATGCAAAATGTCACTAAAAGCGCCATTTCGTTCTTATAAAAGCACGGATGACCGCCATTGGCCCATATGTTATAGTCTTTTGGATGCTGAGTCGACTGGTTTTGGTCCGAGAATGCTGCAATGCAGCGTTCCTCCTTTATTCCCAATCGAATATGGTTGAACAAGCGGTCACGTGCTCCTGCGTAAACCAGTCACCTGGTCACTGTGCCTAGCCTAGCGCCTGCAGGGTACAACTTACAGCCTGTTTGACCTTTTCGGGGTGCACTCCTGTCACTCGAGCTGAACCTTGGTGTGAAAGTTGTAGCTTGCTGGCGCGGTGACCAGGTGACTTGGCGGCAACATGTCGTACAGTATGCAACCCCCAGGTCATTCAGCAGGTCATCCGCGCATCACCGCATGCTGCACTACTCGTATGCTCTGTGCTGTGTGCTGTCCTCGCACGTACACAGGCACTTTCTTACTCGCTTCCTGAAAGCATTTCGTGACGTCAGCGGGGTTTACTATAGGCCCAGTATGTGTGTACTGATTTCTCTGATTTTCTCTGATTTTCTCTGATTTTTTCTCTGATTTCTCTGTTGTCGGAGTCTCTTGCTTAGCTCTGGTTTTGTTTCCCGATCGCATTCTTATAAAACTTGAAAAATTTCGAAGGGGGAGGGGAAAAGACCCAAGTGCCATCAGTATGACATATACATTGTGTGGCACATGTCGCATGCCGCACATCCGGTGCTGCAGAAAGTGGTCCTGTGAATGGGCCCTGAGGCCCGGGGTCTGTTCACTACGGTTTTGTCCTTTGTCAAGTGTCCCCAACCGAACGTGCGCACGCTCCGAGCATTGGCTACTTTGTACTCCAGATGACTGAGCCTGTGTGGCTACCTGGCTGCACGCTTTGACATCATCACTGCATTAGGTAGAACGCGCACGCACGTTCGACTGGGAATACCTGACGAACGATGGACCGCAGTGCAGCCCGCTCCTCAGACAAAGAGCATTCTACTCAGTGCCCCAAACTCTATGGACTCTGAGCCATTCATTTCACCGGCCTGCCCCTCATGATTAATACGATGTCTGCAGCTACAGACAGTGACTGCTCATCTGCGCTGCGAGCCTGTCTAAATGTGTCCGATCGGAGCAAGCAGCGCACAGCTAAGCGACCACTCCAAGCCAGCTAGCAGCTGCTGTGCAAACCCAGCATCAACTCTAGCAGCTAGTTTAACCCTCTCAGTGCCACGGGCGACTTTAGTCGCCCAAAATGAGTATGTGTGTACAAATAAATTCGTATCTCCACTTCTACACACAGGCGAGTTACAAACGACCACTCTAAGACCTTGGCTATCGACTCATCACATAGTTTTGTGTCCGTGAGGACATATATCGCCAGGGCGAAGCCTGAAGCGCGCGCGCTCGGACAAACAATTGTCGCCCGTAGAAAACATGACGCATGCGCATCGCGGGTTTCTCTATTTCTTTCGCGGCAACCCATGCGTATTGGGTATCAAAACATCGAGATTTTCAGTGGCTTTCAGGCCAACTTTGTCCGAATTTCGTGCGTTGAAAGTCGACTGCACTGTGATCGATCGCGCGCGTGAGAAAGTGCAGATGCTACGAAAATGCAGAAAACGGACTTCGCTCAGGCGCCGTCGCGAGGAAGACTATTTTCGCTGCATTTTCTCTTCACAGCTGTCTGCCTGGCCACGATATCTTTCCAGAGAGCCATCGTTTGTAAATATCCGTGGATATACAGCTGAGCTATGAAAAATTTGAGTTCAGCTCAACTGATCCCATTGGCACTGAAAGGGTTAATACAGTCAGACCTCGTTAGGACGAACACTGATAAGACGAACTTTCCATTAGTACGAACTAGAGCCAATCCTATGGTTGACCAGGCATCATATCAAGTCAAAATGATTCGTTTACGACGAACTCTTGTACGGTGAGCTTTCAAGAAGACGAACTGATTTCAAGCGGGATTTGAACAAAATCAGCGCATAGTACAAACTTTCAGTCCGCATGCGTGCACTGGCGCATGCGTGCACTGGCGCATGGCTGCAGGCCCGGCGGAACCGGTCCGGTTGGTCATGCCATGGTCCGGCGGACCAACCTTTTGGCCACCAGCGTATGTTTAATGCTGAGGAGGCCATGTGTATCTCCTCCATATCATACACAAACTGTATGAAAGGCTAGGGTATGGCCGGACCAATCAAAAGCTACTTCCGCCGGTCCTGGCCGCTGTAGTTTTTTCCCATAGTCGAGGCCTCTTGTACGGACAAAACGAATTGACAGCATGTTACAAGGCGGAGGACATGCTGCCCGCATCAATTCATTGCACATAATTGTACTTGCATACTTACGATACCTATTGCTGGCATATGCTATGAATAAATGCTTTACATGTGCCACAGCATGCACCGGCTTCACATAAATACAATCCATTATGATAATTATGCAATTATCATGCACATTATTTTGTCAGATCTGGACAAGAAGAACTCCGGATAAGACAAACAAACTTGTTCAGTCCCTTCAAGTTCGTCCTAACGAGGTTTGACTGTACTGTACCTTGAATGATTACGTCTTACCAGTGACGAGTGCGGACAGGTGCACGTAGAAGATGAAATAGCGCATCAGCGCAGCCAGCCGGGCCATTGTTTTCCCAATGGTCCACTGAGTGAATACTTCATCCGGAATCTGGCAGCAACTTCGCTTCCCTATGGCTAGGGCAGTAGGGGCTGGGCCGCCTTCGAAGCTGCCCTTGAGTGTCTTCTTCCAGGAAGCTTACCCCATCAGACGGTCTACTTTCTCTCAATAGTCGATGGACTCGAGCAGTGTAGGTCCGCTATTGGAAAGCCGGAGAAATTTAATTCGACGCATCGAACACCAAAAATAAATTATTGCTCCCAATTCCCGCCGAAATACTACTACACGTGTCCGCGTAGCACGAAAGCAGTTTTCGATCGTAAACTAGCTACTACTTGTTATTGTTGGGCCGGTGTCATGCCAGGACAGCTTCGGGCCCATACCAGCATACAGTGTGTGGCTTGGCAGTAGCTGGCCGGCTGTCTTCACGACCACAAACATGCACACACTCGGACTCAGACTCAGACATGCCCATCGCGGAAGCGATGATAGCGAACAGCCATGTAAATTGTTAGACATACATGGACATGATGTAGCAACTAATTACCATTGAATTACATGTACCGGTACATGTACTACAACTTGTAGTACTTACAGTAAATAGTGGATATAACGTGCCCCTTTGATTTTCGATAATTTATCACTATATCCGGTGCATCACTATAGCCGATTTGCATGTATGACTGACACATGCATGGCACATGACTGTGCATGAAATGATGCGTACATGCTGGAAAAACCATGAAAAGCAGCCACGTGTACATGTGGCTGCTTACACCATACAGGGAAGAATTTTCTCTCAATCACGTCTGCTGCCAGATGCATCCAGGCAACACTGGATGAGTTTTGGAAGAAATGAACTAAATTTGAAGAACAATTGTTTTGTGATCATCACTCTTGATCAGTATATACGATATTTTCCTGTGCATTTGATATGGTTTGCTTCCTGAAGCCCATCACAATAAGCGATATATCGGTATAGCCGATAATAGTGTGTATAGTGATATTTTAGCTGTATTTTTTGTGATTTGATTTTGATTTTGGCGAGTTCGATCATTATAGCCGGTATATCGTTAAACCCGGTCACTTTATAAACGATACTCACTGTACTTGACACACTCTTTAGGGCCGATTCCCACTACGGTACCGTGAGTGCCGTGCCGTGAGTACCCATGGTGATTTGCTCACGTGAGGGGCAGTTTTGGCGCGAGTTCATTCCGTGGCTCCTGCCGTACCGCGCCGTGGACATTCCTGTGCCGAGGGTCGCTGGGGGGTGGAAATGGCATGCCGTGGTATTCCGTGAGGTCGAATGCAGTGAGTAGTAGGTATTTTACTACTCCCTGAAAGGAAGTTTTTTCTTTCTTTTGTATTTGTGGTACGAAGTTTTTTCTTGGCTTTTGGCTTTTCGATTGGTTGATTCTTGAGCTTTCTCCAGTCATCTCCCCCGCTATTTCCCCTCAGGACCAAAGTCAGAAATTGATAAAAATGGTGATCCGGCCTGCCGACGGAATGCACGGAATGATTGGGCGCAGGTGTAAATCACTCTCAGCTTCAAGCTCGTACCGTGGGGTACACGTGACCTACCCAAATCGTCGGCACGGCACTCACGGTACCGTAGTGGGAATCGGCCCTTAGGGCACTAGGAAACACTATCATGGGACACTGTTCGGCAAATGTCTGTGAGGTACCATTACGCTCACTAATTACTTACTTGTGCTACAGGATTACACCATTCAACAGCACACCCACCCACCCACCCACCCACACACCACCGAGAGTATAAGCTCTCCTTATTTACTCTTGGTACAATGCATCACCTAGAGTAATATGTTTTCACTCTTGATATCGCTTTTCTTTCATCATGCAGTTGTGTGGTGTCCACAACCACAATCACACCTTCACGAACGAAACGTCGCAGGTCCTCATCCAAGGCCTGCCTAAACGCGGCCATCCTTGTCTCGCGGGGCTGCGCTGACAACAGCTGACACCGGGAGTAGTCCTCCCAGGCCTCGCTCCACGATACAAATTCAGCTAGATTCGCCGACGACAACAATATTGGCCGATCCACAGCGACGAGCTTGGTGGATGGAGCAGGAGCAGACGAAGCAGGTGCACTCGTGCTGCTTGATGATCCTTGCGACATTGACTGCAACAGAGTTTGGAGCTGCGCATCGCGCTGGGCAGATGCTTGCACTTGAGCTTGGATCAGCTGCACCAGTTGGTTGATGTCCGGCTGTGACTTAGCACCATCCGCCATGGCGAAATCACAACTATCGATATCGTACTACAAGGCTACGAAAAAATTCTAGAACTTCGAAACGGACAATTTTCGAAGCGAAACGAAAACGGGCAGAGAGCAACACTACAGGTGGGCTACTCTACAACTGCAATGGAACTACTAGTATACTAAGACTACAGGTAAAGTAAGACGTTCACTGCGCCATGTTGTGTCAACAAACGCAAACACACGAGGTAGGGTTTGTGACTTATCTTTCAGAAGACAAAGAGAAAAGACTTCTTGTCCATAGCAAAGGACAGGCAGAAAACCGTGATGCATGTGTGTACTAGTATGCGTACACACGCGAGTGCAAAAGGGCAATGCGTACAACAGGCAGAACATATATGGATACACCAGGTATCACCAAGACAAGAGTAAAATAAGCTCCCAGATATCCATACCATCAAAAGTCCGGGCTTATGGACTCTTGATACCATCTTGTACTTGTAGCTTGGCTGAGTAGGAGTCCTACAATTATATACCTAGATTTATAATACTGAGTACACGAACAGATGGAACAATACTACTACAGTCCATTTCAAAACTATAGACGCGTACCTACATATAGGCAAAAACCGTTATGCCAGCATCTATACCACATAAAATCTGTGATCACTTTGTGCATAAATTTTTCCAAATTGGGCGTCTGTTATCCAATCCTTTAGAAACTATATGAGAGTAATTGAGGAGCGATCCTGAGCAATATTCCGAAAACTATTCTCAAAAAGTTCCAGCCAAATTTGAAATATTTCAAAAACCCTACGCGTCTATAGTTTTGAAATGCACTGTAATTATACCTCACTCCATATACACCCACAGTCATAGCAAGAGTATATTTGGGGGGGGGGGGGGGGGGTTATATGCTCTTGGTCATAGGCATGCCCCCAACATATTACTCTAGGTGATCAGGGATGAATTTACTGTCAAGTTTTTGCATAGCAGTTTTTGCTATGCAAAATCTCAGTTGTGGCGTAAGCTACAAAAAACTTGGATAGCCTGTACAATGTATGTATGGCAGTTTTCTGCGAGTCACTGTGATTTTTGAGTAGCAGTAAATCGATTTTGCGTAGCAAACTGCGATGCGATACAGGATAAATTCATCCCTGGTGATGCATTCTACCAAGACTCAGTAAATAAGGAGTCTCGTGGTGGTACTGTACTACTACGCACTAGTGTTGACAGTGGCCACTGTGACACATGTACAACACACCCCTGCATCACGTGCACACATACATAGACTGTTATGTCACTTCATTGCTGTCGCTCTGGACAGCCAGCCAGCTGTTTTGATGTTTGGATCGACCTATTTGTAAGTCCTTGCCCAGACCTTGCACAATATACAGCAGGGAGTCGGCTAAACCGCTCAGTGTTGGCCACTGATATGTTACGTTCATGAATAAAGTAGCTCTGTGTTGAGCGGCATACATGCCGTCCTGCCAACTAGCATCGGCAAAGCAGCAGTAGAGCTGATGTATTTCAGAAATCTTGCAGTCACTCAACCAGGATTAAGAACGAGCGGGTGGCAGCACTAAACAGCAGAGAGGGCAAGCTGGCATAACAAATCGACAATAGCAAGTGTTGAGCTGCAGCGGAGCTGCCACGGTATGTCACAAGAAATTCAAGCTGGCCAGGAGAAAGAAGCAAAATTCAGCAAACATCAAAAGCATGGAAAGCCGTATATTTTATGAAGAACTGGTCACAGCCTGTCAAAGCTTCGCCAAAATGAGCCACTGAGTGGAGTGCAGGGAATACAGCAGAGGCAGAGGCGATGAGCAGAACATAGAGGAGCACAGTAAACTGGTTAGCACGGTGTTGTCAGTGCTGGCCGGCCTGCTTGACGGTTGCCACCGGAGAGTAGAACTACCCAAAGCCACGGCGCAAACCGAGCAAGAGCACGTCACATGTCTGCCCGTGTGCCGGCAATTGTCCGACGACACCGATGTGTGGGATCTGATGAGACACACGGGCGTGATGGCCGACGATCCTCGACACGCATGGACATGGGACGCAGGCAGAGAAACACGGCGTACACCTTCAGCAGCTGCAAGAAGAAGCACGTACACGTGCCTCGTCCCACTGGTGAGGGCCACCATTCATCGCGAGACGGCAGGTCACAGAGTCCTACAGGCTCCGGCCCACAGCACAAACATGCAACGTGATTGCTTGCAGAAAGCAAGGACTCACACATACGCAAGCACGCACAGCACTTGACTTGCTCAATCACCATCGGCACGAGGACGAACTCAACAAGATGTCAAATCAACCAGCAGTGGCCTGCACAGCCGGCACATCTCCAGCCTGTCCAGAACAGAGAGAGTCTACATAGGCATCCAAACAGGATAACGCAATGATACGGAGAACGTCGCCTGTCACCCTTAGCTCTTGCCATGCCAGAGAATGCCACGCGCCGCGGCGTACGACAGCATGACAGTGCCGGCGAAGACGATCGACGCAAGGTTAACATGGTTCTCCCACCACCATTCCCTGCGCTTCATGCGCTGCAGTAGCGACGTGCTGTCCGCAACTGCTCCGCATAAGCATAGGAATGCGTGCGCAAACAAACACACACACACACACACACACACACACACACACACACACACACACACACACACACACACACACATGCACGCACATACATGCATACATACGCACGCACAGATGTTCACATCCAACATGCAATGGATCAGTGGAATGATACACTCTTCTCTTTGTTCTACAAACATGCCCCTGGGCCAGGCAGCGGCCAATGGCCGACAAATTTGGAAGCCTGAAACTAATCTCAGGCCAGGGCGTTGAGAAAACAAATCGGAGCAGCAATCGGAACCACAGCACCACCGACATCTTGAAGGCGCGTGTTACACCATACATGCATGCCATGGCATACCACGTCTCGGCAATGGCCAACAAGTTTGGAAGTCCTAACGTCAAGAAGTCCAAGGCGGGAAAATGACTAGCATTGGCGTTGAAGGCACAGTTGACAGAATCTCAGAAGAGGAATGCTGCTGCTGCTGCAAAAGCCATCCGACAGCAGCACTTGTGACGGATAGCGGACTACCACGATCTCGATCACAGAGCAACATGCGAAAGGTGTTGAAGTCAAATTATGCAATTCGTGCCATGCCTATCTATGCAAAGTACAGTATCTCCAAAAGTCACATTCTGCCCTTAGTTAATCTTCGAAGAACCTGAGGTGACTAGTTGCGCCATTCAACAATGTATCTGGTGTTAATGCCTTCACTAAGGTTCGAAAAGAACAGCATTACTACCGCAGCAAATGACCGCAGCAAATACTACTGTCTTCGTCAACTACTTCTGCCACGCTTGTCCCACCCCAGCAGCCTGCACAGCAAGCCATGCCAAACGCTCCTCAAATTCCATCCATATCTTTTCTGTGCGAAGGTTTTTAAAGCGGGGAGCGAAGCATGTCCTTTTTAAACACACTGCGCGCTGTACACGTGAATGATATCCATTCCTCGCTCCTCTTACTCGCTCCTCTTACTCGCTGGACTACAAGCAGATTGCATGAGAACGGCACACTGACACAGCCCAAGCAGAGATACTGTTCGACGCCAACAAACTCAGTCCGCAATGGGAGAAGGCTATCGTTTGCTGCTACTCCGTGTTCCACATGAATGTATTATGCATTAGCTCCGTGTATGTATGAGCGACATATCCACCACGCATGGCGGTCATTTTTTTCGCACATATCGAGGTTTGAGCAAAGGTTTGTTCCCGTTACTATTGCCACAGCTACATCATGCTGCAGGACCGCATAGTGTATCTCTTAATTTGCTAAATCCTTATTATAGGATTTTGGTCATATTTTTCAACTAAAAATGGGTGTGGCATGAGAATAGCAAAAAGTATGTCACCAATTCTTCCTTGCTAGGTCTTAGTAGATATCGAGAGTTGAATAAGATAATTTTTTCAAACACTAACATCTCAGGCTCATCTCCTTGCCCAGTATTACTAAGGCCTGTGCCCTATTTTTCGAATCCTATAGGATTTGAGATTTTATTGGACCTTGTTTTATCCTTAAAACTGGTAGTTTCATGACGGCATGTGCGATATGTCGTCATGAAGCCACCCCGTGCCACACCTGCAATGTTCTTCTGCACATTCACTGCTTCAGTCCTTTCCATGACAGCAGCTGAACAATTATGCTCAAATTTCCAATTATTGCGGAAAATAGGTATTCATCAGAAATATTATCGCCCTATGAATCTAAAATGTAAACATTCATGCCTCAAACATATTTACAACTTCCATGAAAACCATTATGCCGTTATTATTGGTCGTGATGACCAATAACAACGGCATAAAGGCACACATTTTCAAATCCTATATATAGGATTTTCGGCCAGCAAATTAAGAGATAGCACTTGTCTTGTCGCTCAGGCTGAATGAATTAGCCACCAATAGTCACAGTGGTCCGCTATCAATTATCGTTTATGTGTATAGAGCTGCCGGGGAGCTTTGCTGTGCAGCTGTGCTGGTACAGCCATCATCAAAGCGCAGCATTGATCCTCCTAGGTAGTGGCAAGTTCATGCCATTAGTTCTCTGGAAAGCTTTTCTGGCAAAGAAGTGCCTTTGTAAACAGAGAAACTGAGAGAGAGGCAGGGAGGGAGAGAGAGAGAGAGAGAGAGAGAGAGAGAGAGAGAGAGAGAGAGAGAGAGAGAGAGAGAGAGAGAGAGAGAGGGAGAGGGAGAGGGAGAGGGAGAGGGAGAGAGGGAGAGAGAGAGAGAGAGAGAGAGAGAGAGAGAGAGAGAGAGAGAGAGAGAGAGAGAGGAGAGGGAGAGGGAGAGGGAGAGGGAGAGGGAGAGGGAGAGGGAGAGGGAGAGAGAGAGAGAGAGAGAGAGAGAGAGAGAGAGAGAGGGAGAGAGGGAGAGAGAGAGAGAGAGAGAGAGAGAGAGAGAGAGAGAGAGAGAGAGAGAGGGAGAGAGGGAGAGAGAGAGAGAGAGAGAGAGACACACAGAGAGAGACACAGAGAGAGAGAGAGACACACACACACACACACAGAGGAAGAGAGAGAGAGAGAGAGAGAGAGAGACAGAGAGAGAGGGAGAGAGAGAGAGAGTGTGTGTGAGTGTGTGGATGTATGTGTGCGCGTGCGCGTGTGAGAGTGCACACAACAAAGGCAGCCCTGTTGCGAACAACAGCACAATGACGAGCTCTACTCACACGACGGTTCTTTGCCTGAGTTTGGCAAGCGATCAGCGTACGTCGTTTGAATGAGCGCCTTGAACGCGGTGAGCGGCGGACAGGCCTGGATGTGAGTATTTAGCTGATTGTGACACACTGGTGTAGCTTGTAGCAGAGATATGTAAGAGTAGATGATTGCGTCAATGCTTGTCGGCCTGAGCGGGAGAACAACCAATAGCAATAGGATGAAGACGAGAGAGAGAGAGAGAGAGAGAGAGTGTGTGTGTATGTGTGTGTGTGTGTGTGCATGCGTGTGTGTGCACGTGTGTGTGTGTGTGTGTGTGTGTGTGCGTGCGTGTGTGTGTGTGCGCGTGCATGAGCATGCATACGTGAAAATGACCCTAATACTACACACAGCACAACGTACGTGTCACCGAAGAAGTACTTCTGCCCGTCCAGCCGTTCCGAGATGAGATTAAGACACTCCCGTGCTTGACTGTACACCTGATGATCGCAGGCACACACACACATACGCACAGCCATCGTGCACAGGTAAATACAGTCAACCTCATGAGCAGGAACAACAACAACACGGATAAGAACACAATCTTCAGACTAAAGCTGTGTTCACAACTGGCGCGTGTACGCGTGAAACCACGCGTTTGTGCGTATTTTTGCTGGCTTTTGGAGCGCCATGCGTACGGAAACGCGCCGAAATGGAACTTCCAACATGTTGGAATTTTCAGCGCGTATTAGGCGCGTATCAGCGTACATTCCAGTCACTTTGACTGGCGGGGTCAAAAAATTAGTACTCGAAGGTGTCGCACGCGCTGGGATAGTTGTTTTTTTGTGAAAGCTTGAGCGCGCGTTTGGGCAAGCATGAACCGCAAGCGTACAACGTCCACGCGCCAGTTGGGAACACAGCTTAAGTCACCATTTGATTGCATACTTTCAAGTTTCAACCTCACACATAACGACAGCTCGGGAGTCGCGGCACTTTTCTCATGCAGGATCGAGGATCGTCCCTAGCAAGGTTGGCTGCATAGTGAAGATGGAAACAAGCGCAACAAGTGGACAATTGCATGGAAGATAGATGGCCAGGTCCGTAGATGAAAAAATTTATTGGTTCGCGCTATACTCAGTTAGACTGGAGCTATCCACATCCATAGGAACGCCACCACCCTCAAGGATCAAAGGCACAGATGCAGCCCCTAAATCGGTGGATGGTGAGTAGATCAGAGCCGCCACCCAGTGTTGGTGGCGGTCCTATGGATGCGGATAACTCCAATCCAACTGAGTATAGCGCGAACCAATAACTTTTTGCATCTATGGAACTGGCCATCTATCGGATACACCCTCTAGTGATACCATTCTGAAGACTGTTAGCACAAAGAGGGCAGGAGGAAGATGAATGACAACGAACATATGCCATGCCGACTTGAGCAGAGACATGGAAAGAGATGCAGGACAGGAGTCTTACCGTTTCCTTGACCAGGCTTAGATCCGACACGCCATAGAGTGCCATGAGAGATGACTCCACCAGGCGGCGACGGCGTGACGCGTACCAGAAGTTGCGCGGGAACGGCACCACGCGGCCGTACCAGCGGTACGTGTACGTGCCGTAGGTGTCGTCCTCGCACCACAGCGAGTAGAGCTGTGTGCACACACAATACACACAAACCCATACCCACAGTCACACACACACAAACCCATACTGTAAAACGGCTAGTTTTAGCACCGGTGATATTTTAGCGATCTTAGCGAAGTGAGTGTTTTGCTGCCAAAGTTTTGCCGCGCCAATTGAAATTTTGCATCTACAGTACAGTACAGTACAGTACAGTACAGTACAGTACAGTACAGTACTATATTGTAGATACTGTACTTTGTTTGAAACTCACATCGCTAAATATTTTATTGCAAATTGGTCCTGATTCAGAAATGTTGAAAATTTTACTTGCTAAAATAAGCCATTCGACAGTACCCACAAACATACACGTTGTTAGCAATGGCGTCGAGCTCCATGCAAAAACACACACACGCGCACGCACACACATACACACACACACACGCGCGCGCTGGCCAAGTAGTACGCACAAAATCACCCTGGCTCAGTACACCTATGGCTTAGAGTGCGGACAACCTGGCAGTGACGAGCACCGCATGGTACGGCTACATGTATAATAATCGTGTCAGGTAACCTACCAGAACGGAGTGGAGTTTCTGCTGCACCATGGCTGCCACAGCCACGCATTCAGTGCTCTGCTGCCGCGTCAGGTCATAGTCCGTGTTGTAGCCCTGAAGAGTCAGGAGGATGACACACACGTACACACACATACACATGCGCACACACACATACACACACACACACACACACACACACACACACACAAACACACACACACACACCATGCAAAATGGTCAGGTGAGCACTGATTCACACGACCGTCACATTACACATACCACCATACCCACTCAACACAGCACACGCATTGTCCACGTGTGAATCACGTCCCCGCCATACCTTTTTCCTTAGGTATTGGAGAATACTCTCCAGTGTATCAAAGTGCTCCGTTCCAGCTTGCAGGCAGGGCAAGGTGCCTGCACAGGCACACAGCAGGACAAAATTGATCACGAAAATAGAAGTAGAAGGCAACAACAAGAAGACCAGTAACAGTAACAGCACACAGCAGCTGATCAGATCTGGCTCACAACAACTACCAAAGCTCACATTCACTGTTCTGAGCTTCACTGGACCTGTCAATGTCTTTCTGCTCAATATATACTGCAAAAGAGAAACTACTGACACAGGCGTGCTGGATGCAAATCTCGATGATACGATGCTAGCCGCTGATGGCTGGATAGCACTGTTGGAACTTGAACAGTACTTGGCTCAAACATGAATCAACTCCACAAGGCCAGTCAGTGTTTGTTCACTTATTGCTCTCTCCAGTCCAATTTAAAAGCCCACTCTAAAACATTCATACACACGCCCAGCCACATGCACGCACGCATACGCTGTACTGTGCATGTACTGTACTTGCTCACTGCCATGACTGGTCACGCGAGTCTCCCCCGAAGAGGGGAGAGAGATTCACAAGGAACCTTGGAAAGATGACTCACTTGCCTATAACCGCCCAACGGCTGATACACCCTGAAATCCCCAAACTCTGGGTGGACTTGGAAATGATCCCACTTATGTGCTCACCACACCTCAGTATTGTGGGTTAGGGCAAGGTGCAGAAAAAAAGTATTGACGGCATCAAGGTATCCGTCCCGGGATCCAACTGCATTCACCCCTGCTCCCAGGGAAGGCACACACATACACACACACAAACACACACACACACCATTGGACCATTGGACGCCCATCGCCGGAGGCGATGATAGCAATGCTACAGCAGAAGCCATAGCAACTTGTGCTGGGATTGCACCATTCAACAGCTTGCACGGCTGAAGAATTGACCGCCACTATTCAGCCTGGTCTACCACACAGCTATGAAGTGGCTTTTTCTGGCCAGTGAATCCCTACTTTTTGGTCTTTTTCATATTTTTTCCGCACACACATCACACCACATACTCCAACATGCACTGGCTGTTGGTAACCAACCAGGAGAATGAAAGAAAAGTCAGGAGGAGTCTGAGAAAGAGAAGAAAGACGTGTGTGACCATAATCGTCGGGAATCGAACCCGCAACCTATCGATTGGAAATCGCTGCACATACCACTGCACCATATGGGACACACACACACACACACACACACACATGCCCAGCCAGATGCACACACACACACACACACACACACACACACACACACACACACACACACACACACACACACACACGCGCGCACACACACACTAACCTGAAGGAGATTGGCTGGGGTGAGAGCATGGCGTGCGCTTCACATCAGCTTTGCTCATCTGCATGTAGACCTGGAGTGGGAGAATAGGAAAAACAAGCACACAAGCACAGTGGTGTTCTCAGCCTAACGAAGTACAACTCCAAACCGAGTATTCCAATCTACAAGTACTTTCTAGTGAAACACTTTTCTCTTTCAAGAATATATTTCTTCCCACACAGTACTCTGAGTGACGTATGAGCGTGCATGCTCGTCCAAACTTTAGAGAAACTCTCTAGCGTTGGGAGTGAAGCATGTGTACATCCGTGTGACACAATGCAGCCATCTAAAAACCCTCAAAGAGAATAGTACGGCGGCTTGAAGGCACAACAATAAACAAACAAATACATGTAGCTAATCGGAAAGACAATCTGTTGGACGAGAACAAATCAGCGCACATAACACATAAGACCATGGAAAATACAAGACCTTTCCCATCACTAGGTGGTGTTCATAACAGCCGCGTGTACACACGAAACCATGAATTTGCCACCTAGCCTAGACCGCTCTTGTTTTCATGTATTAGTCTACGCGCAGTTGAGTCACCGTGTATACATTGGTATGCTGTGCTTAGTGAAATCCTAGCCTGGTCGTTCTTCGGCGCTCCGTTCATCGGCGCCCGACAGTAGTGTAGTTCCCATCTCAACCTCTCAAATTCTCATCCGTTTTAACGAAGGGATTCCACGAAAAATTCAGCGATTCCGCGTTTCCATTGAGCTGTACGGCGAGTACATGTAGTGGATTTCCATACCTTCACAAATTCAGGTCCATAACTAGTGCTGAAACGAGTACTCTATAAGCTATCGAGCGAGTACTGTCACTATCGAGTCGAGTATCGAGTACTCTATAAGCACACATGCGCATATAATTATGTCAGTACCACATACAGTACCCATTTTTTGCACACCATTTACGCAATTCAATATCCTTCAATAAACACAAATTTTCATTGCAAAGCCACATGGACGACGGACGTGTACGTCGCTATCAAGTTTTTTTAGTTTTTTATTTTATTTATTTATTTATCGAGTATCGAGTCCTTTTTTGATATCGAGTCGAGTACTCAACGAGCGGGTACTCGAGTACTCGGCGTACTCGTTTCAGCACTATCCATAACTAAGTTACATATTACGAAAGCGGTCATACAGTAGAGTCGCGCGCTGAAGAACGTGGAGCCCAAGAACATCCAGCCTGAAATACTAAGAACGCCACAGCCTAAAGCTATAAGAACGGCGGTGTTGGTTTTCTGGCAGCTTGTGGGATACATATGATCCAGTATGCACTGTTTCTAAGAGTTAGGGTGCGTTCTTATATTCTCTAGCTTCTAGAAGAAGAAGAAAAGAGAAGTCGAAGAAACTGGGATTACTCAAGAACGGGTCTCGAAGAATTTGGAGATATTTTGCACATGTCAAGCAAAATGAAGCGTCAAAGGGATCTTGAGTGATGAATGTATGTACGTATGCGAAAAGGGAAATGCGTACACTCATGATGAACACGTGGCTTTTAGTTGTAGTTCGCACGCGCTGATCCCAAAACGTGGGAATCTCCAAGTTTCAACCACCTCTGAAGCTTGGAGAGCTTTGGAGAGCCTCCTAAAAGTCGGAGAGGATATAAGAACAGCTCTCGAACTTTTCGGAGAGTCTCCAACTTTTCCGAGAGAATTTAAGAACGCACCCTAAGAACGTGCTATAAGAACGCAGCCAGATTGCTGAAAAAATAAGAACGTCCCAGGCTAACCCCTTGGAAACAACGTTCTTGGGCGCGCGACTCTACTGTAAGCGAGGGTACCTGGTTCGAGTGCTGGTGGTGACAGTCAATTTTTTCTTCAGACTTTTTTTTCTTCAGACTTTTCCCGTTTGCGCCTTTCCCTCAAACTGATGAAGAATTAATATAAAATAATAATAATGAAGTAAAGTGCAAAGCCATTTCAAACCCTTGCTAATGCATGCGTGCATAATATTTTATTATATTATGCGTGGCTCACTTCGTCTGCTATGTTCTCTACCTACGGTGTTGAGAATGCAGGCACCGCGTAGTACAGGGCCGCCGGAACCACTTTCCCAGCTGGATGGCCAATGTGATTCGTGCAAAACCGGTTAATTTTTGCGCAATTTTCACATGAATCAAGATTTTAATTCATCTGTTCTCAGGCTGCATTTTGATATCACATTGTGATTCGCAAATCGATTGGTGTCTGATGGTCGCAGGAGTAGATGTACTAGGTGCAAAAGCGCAAAAACAATGCAGACATCCAGCGTGGAGTTGTAAATAATTGACTCCCGCCTGGAATACACGATCCCAGCAGTGTTGCTCCGTGCTGACCGGTTCATCAAAATCCAAACGGGTACCCTTTTACTAACGGTACCTAAGATTAACGGTCGGGTACCCGGGTACCCGGTACACCCATTTGACCCCTAAAAAAAATCGGATGTGCACGACTGTACTGTGGACATGTCATGTGCTTCGAAGTAGCTCAGGAGTCAGGACTCTGTGCGCACGGCATGTATGCACTTGTGCATGTACACCAGGCCGGGCCAGGGACTGAGGCCCTCGTAGTGACTCAGAGGCAGTCGATCATATCACGAAGAAGTCGACACGAGATCATAGTTACTAGCCTTTATCAATCATTTTGTTTTTGTTTACCTTCCTTACACTAAGTTACAGTGTTCAATCTCTTCGATGCTACCATCACTGGCACTGTGCGACTATGGATATAAAAAAAGTTGTGTTTCTGTTCTTTGACTATGATTTTCTGCATTTCCGGAGCCTCACGAGATGCCCAAATTCGCTCTATTTCACATAAATTTTCAAAATTTCTCCCGGGGAAGGACCCCCCACCCCCTCAAAGGTCTGCCGGACCACTCCAAAACTCCTTCCTCCGGCTCTGGTACTAGTAAAACACACAAAGGCAACCCGCGTGCATGCATTAGGGAAATGGCTGATACAATTGCTACGTGATGTAAAAGATTCCATTAGCACTGGAATTAGACAAATTCACAACACATCAATTGCTATTGACAGTAGAGTACTCTGTATTGCACCATTCTAATAATTCCTACAATCCACACTAACCAGAAGGGCCAGGCTGTGAGGGTCTTCCGACGGCTTTCCACACCAGTAGAACAACTCCATGATCAAAAGATCAACCAGCTCCCAATACCACTTACCAGCTGACAAAATAATTGCAAACACGATCAAGATACTATGCTGCATGTACATGTAGCTGCCTTGTTCAAGCACACACAATCACGTACAGAGAGTCTAGTAGTAGTAGTAGACTCTATGTTGCACTGTGCACATATAATGTGCAGTCCATTCGGCATTCCTCAACTCAAGCGTGCAAAAAACAGATCTCTCCCACTCGAGACTTTTACACTGATTTTTGCGCTTTTGGGCCCAAATAAGTCTCGATGCCGCAAAAATATTATTGTCAACTGAATACGGAACCGGAAGTGAACGAATTATTGGTCGAAACAGGAAAGCAGGGAGTGGTATTGTACTACTCCTTGGTCGAAAGTGTCAAACCACCTCCATGACGAGCAACCGTTTGTGGGCACTGTTTGTGAAATTGGAGCTTGTTATGGTGTGTGTCGGCAGGGAATTTTTATGGCGATCAGGAAACGTTTTTCACATCGAAATCAGTGGTTTAATACCCTTTGAAATTGAGGTGTTCAAACAACGAATTTTCTACGTCGAAATGAAGTTGGAGCACCATCGAGTTTGATTATTCCGATTTCCTTGGTGGGCTAAGGTAAGGATAATTAACTACTAGACATAAAAATCTCACCTGTTCACGATCACGCCCTGTACAATGCACTTCGACCTTCAAAGTTGGGTGTACTCAAGCAACATAAACCGTACATACCGTATACACAAACCTTTTCAAACGAGCATGATCACACACAAATGCATAGCTGTGTATACACCGTACAGGTGGAATCCTGATAATTCAAACCTCAAAATAGGGAGGTTCTGCTCTACGTTTTGGGAACGCGACGCAAAGAATCACGCAAACTTTCTTCGCGTTCCCGTAACGTAAAGAAATGCTGTTCTGCTCTACGTTTCACCTAGAGAAGTCACGTGGAATGTGTACTGGGAATTTCCTCTTCCATATTTGGCAGTTTTCTGCATGCAGTTGATCGATACCCAGCAAATCCGTACACATTTTCTCTGCGTGTGCCACAACGTAGAGAACCCCATCTCCGCGTAGAAATCTGGAGCCAAAACATGCGAAGCCGTAGACTCTAACCCAGACACCTGCTCTCTACGTGATTTCTCTACGTTTCACGTATAGCAGAACCTCCCTAATGCCAGGAAAAAAACTTCTAATTATCCGGTGTTATTCGTTGCGCACGTTTCTTCAAGCAATTGCAGGTGTTGGAAGCTGTGTATATTCGTACTCGTGACCCTGTGCTATGTAAACAGAAAGAAAACGTATCACTCACACTCTTCAAGTAATACACACGCACCATTACATTCATTCACACAGTATCACATTCATCTGCCACTACCTTTCTCACATACACTATATTCACACATTGCAAAGGTGCAAACTTCGCTTTTTGTACTTGTTAGCTGCTGTATTTCTACCTGAAACCATATTAGCTACATGTATATAAGTGTGTGTTTTAGTTATTACATTTTTATGTGACGGCGTTCCACTGATGACAGTCACAAGAAAACGTTATGGAACTTGACTTTCTTCATTTTTGCTGTTGTTATGAGTGCACAATTTATCTTATTTATTGCCAATTATCCGGACATTCTAATTATCCAAACATGAACCAACAACACAACAGTACATGTATGTCAAAATGCTCTCATGGTCACGCAGAGTTGCGTAATGGACCTTAGACACCGACTTCACGGATACTGAACTGACCAGCGCAGCCTGGTCATGCAAACTGAACTGACCAGTACAATGTACAGTGAACTTCGAATTACACTTTGCTAACTTCGAATTATCAGCACAAATCCCACACATTTTCTATGTAAGTGGAATCTGTGGGACTTCTAATTAACCGGACATATCCAGTTCGAGGTTCGAATTATCAGAAATGTTTATGTGGGAATCGTATCGATAGAAATTGGTCATGTATGTCACCCTTGTGTACACTGTAGACCCTAGTTTATGTTCCTCGTGTGTCTCGGTGTGTATTCGACGACCGTAAGCATTAGGAGAAAGTTGCCATTGTACGCGCTCTTGTGTGTAGTATGTGTGCCGCGTTCAGTCGCTGTCTAGTATGAGATAGCTGGGCTGATGGTGCGTATTGCCTTGATGTGGATCACATAACTCGTGGCCTTCTAAAGCCGGTCAAAACGCATGCCGTTTCAGATTTATGGTCTCGTGGTGTGTGTGTATGTGTGTCAGTCTGTCTGTCGCGCTCACAATATCTCGTTTTCTGCTTATGATGCTATCAAGAGTACATAACCCCCCAGAGTGTGCAACGCCTGATCCAGCTCTGCATAGGGTCTTGGTCGAGCGGAATCGGATCTTTGCGTCATAATACCGTACAAATCTGAGGGGAACCCGGGAAGTCGCGGGTACTCTTGGATCAAAAACAATGGTGCCCTGCTTCGAGACCGGACTTGCACTGGTGTGGAGTGTACGCATGACATCAGAAGATCCGATTCCGCTCGACCAAGACCCTATGCAGAGCTGGATCAGGCGTTGCACACTCTGGGGGGTTTTGTACTCTTGATGCTATGTGTTATTTATAGGAGATTAGAGGTGATTGTCTGCTTTGCGTTCCTCTCTGCTTCGCCTGCGTTATCAGCACTGGTTTCTGCTCTTCACACGTACATGTATGAATCGAACCCGCAACCTATCGATTGGAAATCGCTGCACATACCACTGCACCATATGGGACACACACACACACACACACACACACACACACACACACACACACACACACACACACACACACACACACACACACACTTGTGTATACGGTTTCTTTGAAAGATGCAAAGTGTCGTGTACATGTTGTGTGCGTCTGATGCATTCACACGAACTTCAGCGGTCTCTGCATATACCATGCACGCGTCACTTCTCCTTTGAGGAAAGAAACCCAAAGCATATCAATGCAATCACATACATGTACATGTATACAAACTTTGTGTGTGTGAATGTACAACGCACGTTTGTCTTGTTTATGCTGTGTGTCATTTGCTCTGCCACCCGTGTTGCGTTCTCTCTGTTTCGGCTATTGCTACTGCGCTGTTCTAACCAGAAATTAGTGTTGATAGGGAAACCGAGTGCGAACCTGGCTTTTTTGGTGAGGTACTCTCATGGGTCCGTATCCGTGCTTGTTTGTATTCCTCCGACGGTGTGGCACACACATGTGATGTATGCGAACTTGCGAAGTATATCTGGCATGTACGAACAGTGTGTGCATCTGCGGCACGCATGTTTGGCATGTTTGTGCTCCACGTGTGCGTGTAGGATTCAAACGTGTGCAACACAAGCGTGTGGGGCACGCCCATTACGTCTGCGGCACCGTGACATGGCCAGTATGTGATGTGCGACGCGGGTGTGCAGTCGACTCGACTCGGATTTGCAGTCTGTCGAATTTTTTCCCGTCGAAATCGGCGCATTTTTTGCATCGAAATGCAGCATTTTTTTTGCAGTTTCTCACATGCACATGCACAGTCCATCCTCGAGGCTCGTAGCGAGGTGATTTGGCTTTTTTTTTTTAACATTTGGCTTTTTTTAACAAATGTGTAAAATTATTTGCTTTTCTTCTGGCTGTTTCTCTGCTCCGGATGGCTGTATCGAAACATGGGTGGTGCCGATGGCAAATGAGAGCCAGTTTATCGTAGATCAACATTGATCAGAAAATTTGGTGCATATAATTTAATTTTCCCTGCTACGTCGGTATAACTAGTTGTGGATCGAATGCTTTTGCCATTTTGTGTAAAATAAGCCCCTGAATGGACGAGGATGGTAGTGAATTGCTTCCGCAGGGCCTTTGGACGACGTCGGGCCGTTTTGCCGTCACTACAGACAATAATGAAGAACAGTAGGCCATGGAATACACTCTGTGAGAACGAAAACATGGCTGCGATGCTATGCTACCTATCCAATTCTACCGTATGACACAGCCACTAGCTACAAATACAAAAGCACGGCTTTCGCAGCGTACAATGCAGTTGACAGATTATTTTTCATCCACTAGCAATCCTCGAAGTGATATCTATCAACTTCAGGACATTGATGACCGAATATGCAGTTTGTGACGCCATTTTACAAATTTGTTAAAAATGACACACCAATTATTTGAATCCTGAGAATACTATGAAAGTAGGACATGATTCAAGACACTTTCACAAGTGGGATCATTCCCATTTTTTGAGACAATGGGCATGAAGGATAGCACTTCCACTTGCAACAATTCATTTTGACGTAGCTTGCCTAGAATTCTAGAAGTGGCTGAAAAAACGTTATTTTACAACCATTTTACAACCATGTTAAAAAAAAGCCAAATCACCTCGTAGTCGTAGATAATTATTAGTGGTGTGCACGGGTAGTCGGGTACCCGTGCTACCTGTGAGGACCTCGGGTAGACGGGTACCGAATCGTACCCGAAAACCTGAAGCCGCAGATGACATCATGTAGAAAGAGTAGAGAGAGAGGTCTACAGTACACGTGTACAAATGATTCACGCACATACCGTATTCTCTCTCTTATAAACACAGGTCTCCAGTATAAGCACAGTCTCCATTATAAGCACAGGTCGGAGGGCTGTTGAGATTACAAACGCACAGTCTCCAACATAGTCACAGTGATAATACTGATCATGAAATCTGAGTTTAATTCCAATTTGAGTGTGTTACCGGTATGCAACTTTCTTGACTTTTTCATGGTTGAAAAATATAAACACGGTCTCCAGTGTTATCACGGTCTCCTCTATAAGCACGGGTGCGAGGTGAGTTGAAAAACTATACCGGTAAGTACCGTGTTTATAAGGGAGATAATACGGTAAGGGAAGCCCCCCCCCCCCCCCCGGCCGGGGGTGCATTGTGGTCTTACCATGGGAACATTACCCGATCGGGTACCCGTGCTACCAAGAGTACATAACCCCCCAGAGTGTGCAACGCCTGATCCAGCTCTGCATAGGGTCTTGGTCGAGCGGAATCGGATCTTTGCGTCATAATACCGTACACATCTGAGGGGAATCCGGGGAGTCGCGGGTACTCTTGGATCAAGAACAATGGTGCCCTGCCTCGAGACCGGCCTTGCGCTGGTGTGAAGTGTACGCATGACATCAGAAGATCCGATTCCGCTCGACCAAGACCCTACACAGAGCTGGATCGGCGTTGCACACTCTGGGGGGTTATGTACTCTTGGTGCTACCCATGCAAAACTACCCGGACCCGAAACCCGAAGAAAATGCTACCCGCCTCAGCCCTAATCATTTATAGATCTTCTCGAGGTGAGTCGTGCGTGGACCGTATGTACAACCACAGCCCACATAGCTATGTGATCCTGCCAGATCGCAGACATGCCAGTCTTGCCAGATATGGAGGGACTTGGGAGTACCGGTACGCGGTACGGTAGTGCAACACCGTACTACGTCATGTAGACCTACGTTTTGTGTGGCGTCGTTTCAAAGTCGCTCGCGCTCTGATCTGACACGATCCGCGGGGCCGGGGCCAGATTTGTGCGCGATGTATCTTCCATATCCGGAAATTTCAACCATACACCACTGTAAAACAATGGTAAAAGCGATCAGGCAAAGCTAAACAAGTATGAAACTGCCCTAATTGAGTAATTGTCCCACCGTCCTGAGCTTCCTTCCCCCTTACCTAGCCTCTCCAGGTGGAAGTAGTGCAGTATCTGGACGACCGAGCTGACACATTTGGGACGATCCTTCTGCATATGTATGCCAAGTAGATCAGGAGTGACCGAAGATCGACAAAGGTTCACGAATTAGGCGTGGAATGACCTGAACTCATTGTGGTTTGGATGGAGAGTTTGGGAGAAGTTGCTGCCTTTGCCATCCTAGTTCAATGTCTGGCAGCGACCGTCATTGCAGTTCCCGTGGAGAAATGTCATGACCGTAAGTGGAACCACTGTTTGTCATGTCCGAGCAGAAGTTAGAAAGCCCAGCTGCTTCCTGCACTCTCTCAGTCTCTGGTGTTCAAGAAGGATAGGCTTCCACAGTCTTTGCTTGATCCTCAAATAAAAAAAACAAAAACAATCAATCACTGAGAACTGAAGAAGTACAGTGCAAGTGCACGGCGATGATTGTAATGATAAAAGAAATCATTTCGTTGACACAGTGATGTAATCTTGACCCCACATCTCCACACTGTCGCACCATAATTACTTCAAAACATGGTGGGATTTTGAAAAGTTTTTTTGTCTAGAATTTTTGATGAATGCATGCAATTAGCTATATCCACTGTAAGGCTCAGTTGTACTCCGTGTAGCTCTGCCTGGAATACCCCCCCCCCCCCCACGGGATGTGTATGATAGCACGGGACATGTACGGGATACCAACACCAGGTGTTGTCCATCATAATGTGATTTAACTGTCACCACATGTCTGTCAGGGTGCCGTAGCGTCTAGGGAGACGACAAGCACGACAGGAGCGCGGAGCGATATGGGTTTCGCTGTCGGGCTCCCCGTTCCAGTCGCCCTCGTGGCAGGGGCGATTGATGCAAGCTTGCGCATGCGGCATGTTGTTTGGGCTGGGCAGGTCAAGGCTGTGATCATGACTGCGACTTGCGTAGACCGCAGCTCACATTGTGTAGCATTGCAGTCGCCTGAGCTGTCTCTGTAGCTGCTAGGGCTCCCTAGTGTGTATGTACTGTTCTCGTGCAGTGCATCAGTGGACTTGCCCACCTATCGGAAGCCTACCTACCCTCTTGCCAGAGCACTTAGAAGTTGGACGAGTTTCGGCTAAACAATCCGGTGTGTCGTTACTATGGCTTTCAAGGCTGAGGTTGTTTGTCCATTGGCTCTGGGTTCCCAGTACACAGTTGCCGAGGCTGGTCGGCAAAGTACAGTAGAGTGCCGATTATCCGCACCCCTCGGGCTGTCTCCAGGGGAGTTTGGATGAGGAGTGTGTTCGGATAAGGGAGCAGTCACACATCCATCTAAAACATGCATACTCCCTTATGTTTTTTCATCAGTAATTTCTCTCAATCTCTTCGGCAGTACCATAGGAACTAGGCACACTCCAGCTCCTCGAAAATGAGACCATGGGGATACACGTCGACTCTGACCTGTTCAGGCTGTTGCCATACATCTTGTGCGCTGCTTGCATGCAGCATGGTGCTTCAGGTGGGGAAAATCAGCAAAACGCATTGTCGCCCCTTCAACTCAACGCACCTTGACAGGCAGTTCGGATAGTTGATCGTTCGGATAGTTGATTGTTCGGATAATCGGCATTCTACTGTAACTCCAATTTCGTTTCAAGGTACCAGTACATCAGATTCTGGTGTCTGCTTCTATCAAAGCAGCGTGCCGTCTATACTGGTTTCCTCAGCAAGTGTAGGGTGTGCATAGGTGACCTTGGCCGTCCTATTCCCACGTATTCCGAGTGGCGCAGACAAGGTGTGCATGGGGGGGGGGTCTCACATGGATTCGCCAGTTGAATGGATTGGGCAGTTATCTGGCGCCAGTCTTGGTCTGTTTCATTCAGATATTGTCCGTTGTCGTGGCTCTTGTAGGAGAAAATCAGTGTGTGTGTGTGTGTGTGTGTGTGTGTGTGTGTACATCTAGTGCATTTACGGATCTGCGTGCTTCTCATGTGACACAAACATCCCCTTTGTCTTGTTTTATGTTTTGGTCCACAGTCATGTTTCCCAGTTGGCCTGTGTTCATAGTAAAACAAATTAAATTAAAAATTTCATGGTTTGCGTGACACTCGGCTGGAGGCCGAGTTTTCCGCATCCGCAGGAACGCCACCACCCCCTATAGATCAAAAAATAAATAATATTAATGTCCGACAATAATATTATAAGTACATGGTACATGTGTATATCAGTGGATCACGGCTATGGTGGTGGAGCTCTGGAGTTTTATACACCCAGTGTGGCCACCCGGCAACGTGTTACTAGTAGATGGTGCTGATTATGTCGTTGTGTGTGTGTGTGTGGGGGGGGGGGAGAGGTACGTTTGCTAACAGCGGGAATGTTGAGATGTCGGTGATGATCATGGGTATGCTGCTGTTCCCGCTGCTTGTTTCGCAGGCCGGCCCCTGGACGAACACATCCAGCACTATGAGGCCGTCCACTACGACCTGCAAGAGTTTGGCAAGCGGCATAGGCGCGCTGTTGATAGCGTTGGCCGATCGGAGCAACGCCAAGACGTGATGATACACTTTCGCGCTCATGACAGGTAAGTTAAAGTTGGCCGACCCCCCCCCCCCCCCCCCCACCCGCGTTTCTTACCTTTGCTGCACAGTGAAACCCAGCCTAAGGCGACCACTCAAGGGACGGGGAAAAGTAGTCCCCTTGCCCGCCAGGTGGTCTTCTTATCCAGGTTCAGTAGTGGGTCACGTGACTACGTTCACTTGATACTGTAAATCAACAAATTTTGGCCGGTGAGAAACCTTTAGCCGATCTCGAAATGAAACTTTTGGCCATCTTTGGCCGATCGGGGTTTACAAAAAAGAAATCGATCGGTATTTTTTTGTTATAGCTTACAAGGACGACTAAGGGGCCTTCCGTAAATGCCGATATGTATTTAGAAACGAAAACTAGTCGTTTCTCTTCAACCCCCCCCCCCCCCCCCCCCCGTCCCCTCCCCCTCCCTGAGAAACAAACACATTCAAATGGTATATACTAAGGCGAGACCAAAATAATCGAGATTCCCGGGCAGGACCCATGTGAAATTGGTGCGGGCGGGCGAATTTAATTTTTATTTTTTCCCCATGTATGTACATGTACATGCCATGTTGAACTTTTTGTACAGCTTTTTCCGGTAATTTTATTCAATTTTTTACAGACAACAGGTACGCGGTTTACCCGTTCAATTTTTCTATATTTCGGCCAACGATGGCTCTGATCTGTACATCAGGGAGTCATACAAGCCCGGGTTTGTGTGACTCCACGTCACAGATCTACTCACACGATCAGTACTGTACATGTATGAACTGTTCAAAAAAAAAAAAATTTGGCTTTGGCTCGATTTTGGTGTAAAGAGCACTTAGGGTTCCCTGTAACAAGACGGCAACGTCTGTAGGGCCTTCCCTATCAAAATAATAAATTCTACTACTACTACTACTACTACTGGTGCGGGAGGGCCCGGGAATCCCAATTTTTTTTTTGGTCTCGCCTAAGCTTATAAGTAGCGATATTTTTGATCTTTTTTTTCTGGACATATATACATGCTCACGCATGCAAAATGTACATCGATATTTTTCGAGAAACGAACAGGCGCTCAACCACCTACCCCCTATTAAAACGACTAATTTTCGTTTCTAAATAAATATCTATTTTTACGGATGGCCCCTAATTGTACTGTAAGCATTTCCTAAATGTAGCTATATTAAAACTGCTGTCTCCGAAACGCTTGTTTACTTATTTTTTATTGCTCTCACATGCATAGCTCAATTACGTATCATTTGCCTGTATGAAAAATTTTGGCCTGCGATCATTTAGTTCACTTTGGCCGGTGGGTAGCAAGCAGCAAAATCAGCGGAATTAAATCGCCGGCGAAAATGGGTTGATTTTAACAGTATACATGTGATATAAATGTACAGTGTATGTACATGTGTATGTGTGTTCATGAATGAATAGAGAGGTTAAGTTTCACGTAAAATTCTTATGTCCGTGAACTTTTACGTCAAAAAGTGAAAAAACTCACGTAAAATTTGACGTGTTTTACGTGAGTTGACTGTCCTGCACGTGAGTTCATGACGTGGGTTTTTGGAAGTTTCGCTTGGTTATCCCGACCGAATTTGTGTGAGTTTCCGGAGTTTTATCGAGTTTGTTGGAAGATTTGATATTTGTGCGAACTAAACCCGAATCCTGCCAGGCAAAATTTCACGTCACGTCGCACGTGTAACTTAACCTCTAAAAATTACACGTAACGTGAGATTTGCACCGCGTTTTGAAAAAGGGCAAAAAACGTGTAACTTAACCTCCCTAATGAGCAAAGTGTAAAGTATGATCAACACCATAGCCATCACAATCATGCCACAAATGTGGTGTGTGTATATTATGTGTGTACGTGCATGTGTACAAGCATGCGTACCCATTAGTTTGTGTGTGTGCGCGTGTGGGTATTTGTTTTTATATCGGTATGTGTGTACCCAATGCTATGCATGTGTATGTGTGTACCGTAATGGCGCGTATAAAAGCAGGTGCTTACGGCCGTATAAGCCGGGGTTCAAACCATGCTTATAATTCAAAACATGCTTCTATGTCAAGATCATCAGTGTAAACTGTGCAGTGCATACTGCCACGTATGTGCTGTGCACGTACTTGCACGTGTCTTTGCACAGAGCGGCTTCTATTCAAACCGTGCTTCGTGTCACGGTGCGCTTTGAAAAATCGCCTTCTATTTGAGTCATGCTTTTATACGCGACACTACGGAAAAATATATTGTGTGTGGGGGTGGGGTATGCCCTGATGCCATCAATCTTTTTTCTGCACTTGCTGACGTGTGGCGAGCCCATAAGCGGGATAATTTCCTAGTCCACCCAGAGTTTTTGGGGATTTCGGGGGTGTCGGACGTTCGGCGGTTCAATAGCCGATCGAGTCATCTTTCCGAGCTTCCTTTTGAATCTCTCTCCCCGTTCCCGGGGAGACCCATGTGACCAGTTTTGGCAGTTGGCAAGTACACGTGTATGTATGTATGCTCCGTTTGTGCACATGTGTGCGTGTGTACTCACTTGTGTGTGCATGTGAATGGTGCTTATGTTGAAAACCATGCAGGCATTTTCACTTACGCCTGCGGCCGGACACGTCTGACCTGACCAGCCATGCCGAGTTCCACCTGCACACGGCCAATGGTGTGGAGCACCCCGACGACTACGATCCAAACTCGTTCCTCGTGGGCCGCGTAGAAGGTGATGCTGGGTCCTTTGTCTCCGCATTCAACGACGACGGCATAATGTCGGCGAATATACATTGCTCCCATGGTAGCTACTACCTGAAGCCGGCCAGGGACCACTTCAGCACGCCGCAGGCGTTCCACAGCGTCATGTATCGGCAAGACGACATCTCCACGTGGCCTGTGTCCATGCTGAAGAACGAAACGATGCGTGCCAAGCTCGAGAAGCAAAGCCTCTGTGGGGTGAGCGGTGCCCAGCATGAACACTTTCACGACGTCATGAGGGAGAGCGAGGACCAGCACGTCAAGTTCTTCGCGCGCAAGAGAGAGGAGGCCGAAGCAAAGCGGCGCACCAAGAGACAGGTTTGTTACCCCCGTGTGTGTGTGTGTGTGTGTGTGCGTGTGTGTGCGTGTGTGGGTGGGTGTGTATGTGTTCTATGTGCTGTGTGCACACATACATGTGTGGGTGGGTGTGCATGGGTACCGTGTGCTGTGTGAACAAGTTTATGACTGTGTGTCTGTGTGGCTGTGCTTGTGTTAGTGCCTGTGCCCGTGTTCATGAAGTATTCGTGTTGGCATCTCCATCCTGATTCACATTCTGCTGTGCGATGAGCATTGCATGCGGGCAGAGGGCACCTGGGTTGTGGTGAGGAGCTAGTGTTCCCACACACGTTGACCTTCAAACCTGTGACTCACTGTGGCTCTGTCAGACACCGCTAAAATCCTGGTAATTTGAGCCGGAAATTGCCGGGGAAACTTCTAATTACCTTAACATGTACCCACAACACAGTATTGTACAGTTATGTGTATTATAATACTCAGTCATACTGAATTTTTTTACTTTTATAACTAGCTCTGTGGTGGAATTTTTTAAATATTTTTTTTAGCTCTTTGTGTCTATTCACCTCCCCATCTTCTTCCTGTCGTTGCATTTTCCTCTCAGGACTCAAGCAACGGGCGTCGCTTCAAGCGGTTTGTCTGCACGCTCGCGCTGTACGCCGACTACCACTTCTTCTCGCAGCGCGCCAGCGGCAACAGGAACCGGGCGATCTCGATCATGCGCCAGCACGTCAACAAAGCCATCAACATCTACGCGCCGACGGACTTCGACGATGACGGCCAGGCTGACGGGGTGAGGCACGGGTCGGGGTATGCTACAGCGGTGCCAACTGAAATCCGACTGACCCCTGATTTACGAGCTCGAGTGCAGCACCGATTATAGCGGTCTCTATTTCGTAGTGTTACAATCCCATGCTGGGTCTTTGCAATGTGAGCGCACCGCTCCAGGGGTTGAATTTCAGTTGCCAGCACTATGGTGCAGTAGTGTTTGCTACAGGGACATCTGAGCACGGGAAAGTGCGCGTCTGAATTGCACTGTGCCACACCCCGGGAATTCTGGAAGATAACCGGTGGGTGCAGGCAGGCCGCGGAATCTGGTGCCCGTACGGGTGGTTTGTCAACTGATGACCCGCTCCGCTCAGTTGCTACTCACCGTGTTGTGTGTCTGGGGCATTGCATTCTACAGCAGGGTTCTAGCCAGGTTAAAATAGTAGGGGTACCGGGTGGGGTGGCAGGGGACACAGTTATCCATTTAACCCATTTTTCCAAAATTGTCTTGCAAAATCCAACGGGGGTGGGGGGGGGGGGGGGCCCCAGACATGTGTGCCTTTATGAACCCTCTGATTATCGACTGCGTTTTTGTTGAATGGCATGAAAAAAACACAAATATCGACCAATAAGTAGAGATAGACTCGGATAGTGGACTCGGACACGGAAATGCTCTTATGGATCGCGTAAATCTCGATACCTCCCTTGGCCTCGCTGCGTGCCAGTTCAACGGCATACACCAAAGAAAACAGCCCGCAATCGGCGCCACCAATTTGCTTTTGCAGCACCATGTACAGGAATCCTAGAGAGTCTTCACCCTCCTTACAGAGTGAACAGTGCCTTGCTTAAGTCTGCTTCTGCAGTGCGACGCCTGTCGAGGCTGTCGAAGACAACAACTTTATCGAAAGGACCATCACGGCCACCCCGGAAGGTGCAGACCCAGTGTTCACGCTCCACATGCATGACCTGTATTGTGTAACCAAACATGGCCTGTACAGCCGGCCCCGGGTACCTTAAAGGGGCACTCCGGGAATTTTTTCGGTAGTGTGTTCTCTTCATGGGGGCTTCGTATGGCCCCCAAGGAATGGGGGGGGGGGGGATCACAAAAACTAGACCCCCAAGAAGTCGATATTATGAAGCCAGGGCCTATGTAGGGAGGGCCAAGTAAGTCTCCTCCGCGCTGCGCGGAGGGTTTTGATGACGTCATGATTGTGTGATTAGGAGCTCAATATGCAATCACGCTCCTGGACTGGAGCTCGAATGGGAACACTAATGAAACCAAGAGTACAGTCATGATTGTACTCTTGATGAAACTCAGTCGAGGTGAAGCATTGCAGGGTAGTTGTCAAGTAGTTTGTTTCTTTCATGTCGTCGATGTGCCAGCTCCAGATTTCCTGTCTGTCATGCCGAGGTGCTGTGCTCCCGGCTGTTCAAACGATTCGAAGGATGAGGCATGCACAAATTTGACGTGGTTTACGTTTCCCCACGACGCTGAGTTGCGTCTTTCGTGGGTCAAAAGCATGGGTAGAGCAGCTCGAGTCGCCGGTGGGAAAACGCACAAGCTCTTTGAGCCAATAAAGTGGGATCGTTTGTGTTCAGCCCACTTTGAACCGACCTGCTTTCAGCGCGATCTGATGAGCGAATTTATGACAAGCGGAGCGATGAGCAGCCAGTCAGGCAAAAAGCGACCTCGTAAGCTCGTCGCGTGGAGGGTGCAGTGCCAACGTTATTTTCGAGCTCAGCCGTGTCTGCGAAGTCTAGTTCTACACCGAAAACAACACCTCGAAAGGAATCACTTTACCTCAAGCGAAAACGCGAGCAGGAGGAGGAGGGATCGGACGAAGAGCTGGTAAGTGTTTAGACAAGCTGACGGGAAGTCGGGGTGATGCGTAAAGCTGTGTTCACAACTGGCGCGTGTACGCGTGAAACCACGCGTTTGTGCGTATTTTTGCTGGCTTTTGGGGCGCCATGCGTACGGAAACGCGCCGAAATGGAACTTCCAACATGTTGGAATTTTCAGCGCGTATCAGGCGCGTATCAGCGTACATGCCAGTCACTTTGACTGGCGGGGTCAACAAATTAGTACTTGAAGGTGTCGCACGCGCTAAATACGACTCGGATTGCTGTTTTTTTGTGAAAGGCTGAGCGCGCGTTTGGGGGCGCATGAACCGCAAGCGTACCGCGTCCACGCGCCAGTTGTGAACACAGCTTAAAGCTGTGTTCACAACTGGCGCGTGTACGCGTGAAACCACGCATTTGTGCGTATTTTTTGCTGGCTTTTGGGGCGTCATGCGTACGGAAACGCACCGAAATGGAAATTCCAACATGTTGGAATTTTCAGCGCGTATCAGAGTACATGCGGACTACCAGTCACTTTGACTGGCGGGGTCAAAACATTAGTACTCAAAGGTGTCGCTCATGCGTGCCCATACGCACGCTCAGGCTTTCACAAAAAACAGCAATCCGAGTCGTATTTAGCGCGTGCGACACCTTCGAGTACTAATTTTGTTACCCCGCCAGTCAAAGTGACTGTGGCATGTACGCTGGTACGCCCCTGATACGCACTGAAAATTCCAACATGTTGGAATTTCCATTTCGGCGTGTTTCCGTACGCATGGCGCCCCAAAAGCCAGCAAAAATACGCACAAATGCGTGGTTTCACGCGTACACGCGCCAGTTGTGAACACAGCTTAGATACGACTCGGATTGCTCTTTTTTTGTGAAAGCCTGAGCGCGCGTTTGGGCACGCATGACCCGCAAGTGTGCCGCGTCCACGCGCCAGTTGGGAACACAGCTTAATGCATGTCAAAGCGCTGTCAATGCTAACAGCTCCATCGCTCTCTCGACAGCAAAGACAATCGACTGCCCTCTGCATCACTCCACATTTCTGGCAGGAACACCAATCGTTTCTTCCTTGTCGACCAGTGAAGTCGTCTGCTCCAATCTCCTGGCCCTCATCACGCTGCGCTTCTACCAGGGGCACCTGAGGAGGCCCTTCAGGTTCCTTGGAGTGTGGCCGCAGTTGTGAAGCTTGGGAATGTCGACCAACGTCGTTCTTCATCACCAGAAAATTAAAACAACTAACACCTTCAAATGCAGGGAATTTGAATACTAATCACACGTGACGTCATCAAAACCCTCCGCGGAGGAGACCAATTGTTTACTTGGCAGTCCCTGGCTTCATATATCGACTTTTTGGGTCTAGTTTTCGCGATTCCCGATTCCTTGGAGGCCATATAAGGCCCCCATGAAGAGAACACACTCCCGAAAAACTTCCCGGAGTGCCCCTTTAAGGAGTGCGGGAGATAAAAGCCTGCCTATGTCTGGGTATTCTGCTTTGCGGTGAGTGCAAGAAGAGTTGATTGCACCATCGCTAAGCATGCTACTGCCACACAAATCTGACCGATCTTCCATGGAAAGGTCATCCATGGGAGATTCGTGTGCATCTGCCTCTTCCTCGTGAGAAAGATCTACTTCATCTCCCGTGGAAGCTTGTGTCTCTCCGCCTTGTGTCTCTGGTCCCTCTTCAATCAAACCGCCATCCATGGAGGCTTCATGTGGCTCATAGTTCTCCTGGTTGCCACAAGTGGTGCCTTTGTGACAAGCAGATACACAAGATTCACCGGCAAGAAAGCCACGGCATTTCTTGCTTGTGCACCTACCCTTCGACTTGCACTGGAATGATACTGCTGGCTGTGATGTGGACGACGTTCCGCGATTAAAATGCCTGCAGGCCTCTCTCAGGGAAACCTTAGGACATGCAGACCAACCTAGGGTAGTGACGCCTACCTGTCCCTGGAAAAGCTCGAGGTCATCCGACCGGTAACAAGTGTGCAGTGCGCCTGCAGAAGTTCTGAGTCTGTACAGGCTATTGGAGACCTCCACCACTGCGCCAGGAACCCTTGAAGCATCCACACCCATCTGAGGGCCGCAGGAACCGCGTGAACCTTGGTGCTGCTGTTGGCTCGTGGGTCGGATTTCCTTGGCCACGGCACCGTATGTCGTATCCAGGGGTGACTTGCACTGAAGTTTCACTGCACAGGGTACTGTAATGTAAACACAGCGAATTGTGACGAAGAGGCTTGGGGCTTGGGGATTTAATTCTGGTGGTATTTTTTTAGCGGTACTACAGTGCATTTCAAAACTATAGACGCGTAGGGTTTTTGAAATATTTCAAATTTGGCTGGAACTTTTTGAGAATAGTTTTCGGAATATTGCTCAGGATCGCTCCACAATTACACTCATATAGTTTCTAACGGATTGGATAACAGACGCCCAATTTGGAAAAATTTATGCACAAAGTGATCACAGATTTTATGTGGTATAGCTGCTGGCATAACGGTTTTTTGCCTAGGTACGCGTCTATAGTTTTGAAATGGACTGTAGAACGGTAAGCAACAGCTTCCGGCCTGTTTTTGTTTGTTTTGCTTTTGAAGTACAAGTAATTCCACGTCCACCTCGATGAGGTCAGGCAGAGAGCACATGCGGTGGTGGCCGTGAAATTACCGCATTTTCCGGAGCATAAGCCGCACTTTGAACACTCAAAACTCACCGAAATTGGGGAAGGGGTGTGACTTGTACTCCGATGATCAAATTAACGTTGCTAAAGAGAATAGACTTTGTGGCAAGAAATGGGGGGGGGGGGGGCAAGTGATTGAAGAATTTTATCTGATTACTGGTATCGTTGGGTGCGACTTATACTCCGATGATCAACGCTGCTAAATAAGATAGACTTTGTGGCAAGAAATGGGGGGGGGGGGGGGGGTGGCAAATGATTCAAGAATTTTATCTGATTACTGGTATTGTGGGGTGCGACTTATACTCCGATGATCAAATTAATGTTGCTAAATAGGATAGGCTTTGTGGCAAGAAATGGGGGGGGGGGGGGCGCTCAAACAAAGTAGGAGGGCGCTGCGTCCCCCTGCCCTTCTTTGGTTAGAACCCTGCTCTGCCTGCACACCTTGTCATTTCTGTCAGCCGAGCAATGGACACATTCTGCATGCCTGTGAAAAGCATGCATGTTGCAGGCTGATCCGTGTTTCACTTCATTCGAAAACAAAAATCCACGTCTCTGTAAAGAATGGGGTTTTCTGTGCCAATACGTCATGTCAGGTTTGCCTCAGGTTCGTCTTTGGACGACATGAGTGGCTTCGATTTTCTTGCTGCTGTGCTTACACGTTGGGTGTATTAATTCTGTGTGTGTGTGTGTGTATGTATGTGTATGTGTATGTGTATGTGTGTGTAGGCTAAAAATAGTGGCGGTCAATTCATCAGCCTTGCAAGCTGTTGCATGGTGTAATCCCAGCACAAGTTGCTATGTCTAACATAGCTGTTCGCTATCATCGCTTCCGCGATGGGCAGGTCTGAGGTCTGAGGTGTGTGTACGTGTGCGTGCATGTGTGTGTGTGTGGTGTGTGCGTGCGTGTGTGCATGTGTGTGGTGTGTGTGTGTGTGTGCATGCGTGTATATGGGTGTATGTACTTTGCAGTTTCTGTTCAAGATTGGCCGCATCACCGTGGTGACGGACGTCACCGTGGGCCCGTTTTCTGGCCCCACCAGCCAGTACCACCGGACCGGAGAGAGTGGCTCGTCCGAGTCCATCGTGTCACGCTTCACCTACCTGCAGGTGTTCAGCGCCATTCCCGGCCACGAGCAGTTCTGCGAGAGCATAGCCTTCACCTATCTAGACTTCAAGGATGGCGTGCTGGGTCTGGCCTACCTGCAGCCGCTCGGCATTTGCGCCGACAAAAACGTGAGTACCGTATTTTCCCGTTTGTAAGTCGACCCCGGTTCCGTTTTCAGGTCGTAAAAAGTCGAATTATATTCGGGAAAATACGGTCGGCACCCTGAGGGGAGATTGACTGGGATATGGTCGAGGGTGCCAGGCTTGCTGCGCACAGGGCAACTATGAGTGGGAATAGCTATTATGATTCAGATCAGTGGCCAAGCCGGCTGCCAGAGATGCTTGGGCATGAGCCGTATGCAGCCAATTACTGTAAACCGTGAAATTATTGCGATGGTCTAATTTCTGCGAAATTCGCGACCGTGTGGAAATCGCGAAATTTAAACAGTGCGAAAAGGAGATCCATGAAAGGTTTAGCAAGAATGCCACAGGTTTAGCAAGAATGCCATTCTGCAATCGCGAAATTTAAACCTCGCAAACCTGTCCGGATTCTGAAAACGCGAAATAAAAACGCCGCGAAAATTCACGCTTAACAGTAGTTCATTTTACTTGTGATTAATTATAAATACCATACCGATGCATTACCACTTTCATTTATCAGCATAGCCACCTCTGCTTTAGGAGCTGCAGCTGACGCCTTGATCTTTTATTGTGCTGTTGTGTCTGCGGATAGTCGGCCTGCTGAGTCTTGACTCTTGGGTGAGCGGTGGCCGTTTATTTCTTCTTCTAAACAAATAACCATCCGCTTGTGTTGCTGCCTCTGTTACTGCTGCTGCTGCTGCTGCTGATTTCTTCTATTATCCCCGTACCTATTACTACAGCAACCGCTAAGAGAACCGGTCTCTCTGAACGGTGTCACCTATCGCAGCTACACGCCAAACTCGGCCTTTGTCACGTTCGTCAACCACGGCACCCAGCAGAACGACGGCATCACGGAGATCGTCTTTGGCCACGAGCTCGGCCACAACTGGGGATCTGCGGTATGTGCACGCACGGTAGTTCGCGCATCATTTTGTTTCCCGAATTGGTCGAGAACTCACCAATCTAACACTTTTGAATTTTGATGAAATACTCGAAAAAATTGACTATTCGATCGAATTATTATGAATGAGTGATCGATTGGTCAAAGTAGATACTCGTTTCACCTCTAGTTCACGAACTGCAAAACTGTACGGGCGTCGTGGCAAAACGCACACATGTACTAGTAATCACCCGCCACCTCGGGGCGCAGTTTGTCGCGTATGCGGTGGGCTCGGTTTCCAAGTACATGTGTCCTTTAAAAGAGTGGAAACTTCCCGCGAGGATTTGTTCTCATTGAATTCGTTATCAAATACAGTCGCCCCTCTTTAATCCGGCACTTTATAAACCAGCACCCTCGATAAACCAGCACAATTTTCAGCAGCCAAAATGTCCTCTTCATGCACATTGTAGCAGTAAATCCGATTTGTTAATCCAGCACCCTCCCTAATCCAGCACAATTTCCCTGGCACAAATGTTGCCGAATTATAGAAGGACCACTATACCAATACCTTCAGTCCATTCAGAAAAAGATGGACTTCTAGCTTTTGGCCATAAATGGGTCAAACCTTGAGTTTTTTTAGAATTTTTTTCTGCAATCCCCTACGGAATCCTCTTCCAATTACGTTTCTGAAGTCTATTTCTCCAAAAAGCAAGCCGTAGCAAGAATAGGATTTCGGCCAGGTTTTGCCCCAAGAGCACTGAATTGGGAAAAACCATCAAAATCCAGGCCGTTGACCCTGCCTGCACCAGTGCACTGTGCGGTTCGAACCCCAGTTCAGGTACCCTTTTCGGACCCTTTCTCAAATTTCAAATTTCGCAGCACTGCACTGTGTACGATAAAATCTTCAAAAAATCGCCAAATACGGGAGCTCACCAGAGCCAGGGTCCATCTTTTTGTGAATGGACTGTACATTTAATTTTAAACCTGGATTGTTATTTCAGAAAGTGGTGGACATCACGCAACTGCATTGTAATTAACGAGAGAGCTTGGAAGCTCAGGGCCCTACGCTATGCTTTTTTGCCTTGATGACCTAGACAAAAAAAGCATAGGGATGTTATAAATTCTTTAAAAAAATCCTCTTTTTTTTTTAAGACATAACCTGGGATTCGAACCCGCACTATCGCGCGCCCTGCATGCATCCCCCGATACACTTCGTATACATACTAAGGTTGCGTTTGGTTGGGCATTTTCAGAATGTAAATGACAACCATTCTGGAATGGGAATCGGCAGGAATCACCTGACCAAACTAACACGGCAGAATCAATTAGGAATCACTTGACATAACCGTGAATTCCATGATGTCGTTGTGGAACGGCGGCTGTCTTTTCTTTTACCCGCTTCTAGTTTCCTGAGAGAGTCATGGTACTTCTGAGTGCATGATTTGAGGCACTTGAACCTGTTGCTACATTGTTTGGCTCGTGGCAGCCATTATCATTTTTGATTCCGGAATGAGAATGCTCATTCCAGCATGTGAGGTGGAATGATCATT
The DNA here is from genome assembly GCF_964019385.1 of Sycon ciliatum. Lineage (NCBI taxonomy): Eukaryota > Metazoa > Porifera > Calcarea > Leucosolenida > Sycettidae > Sycon > Sycon ciliatum. The sequence goes on along the minus strand of NC_088643.1, from coordinate 18,401,820 downwards.
CTCCAAAAAGAATCATTCTCAGCGATTCCCATTCTGGAATCATGTGGAATGTGACCAACCTAACGCACTTTTTTGACCAACCAAACGGGCGAGAATGATTCCGAGTGATTCCCATTTGGGAATGTGATCAACCAAACGTAACCTAATTCTTCCAAGTTGTTTCACATTGTGATCTTGCATTTGAAAGCCCTATTTGAATATGCATTGTGGCCAGCCGTCTTTGATGGCACGGTACGGCAGGGGATAGGTACGGGACAGGTACGATCGAGGGTAATACGACACCGTGTACCGTACCATCAAACACAGCTGGCCACATACAGCTGCCCGCAATATTCAAATAGGGCTTTCAAACGCAAGATAATAACGTGAAGCAACTTGGAAGAATGGGTATGAATGCGAAGTGTATGGGGGAATGCATGTAGGGCGAAAGTGCGGGTTCGAATCCCAGGATATGCCTGAAAAAAAAATAGGAGAATTGAAAAATTTATAACATCCTATGCTTTTTTGCCCTCAGATACGGATAGCGCCAGGCGTGACACAAACAAACAAACAAACACACAAACACACAAATACCAAATTAAAGCTGTGTGGACCCTGGCTAGCGCCAGCCGTTACTGAAGTAACGTCTTCTGCATAGCTACGGGAATAAAAGGGGGTTTGTCAACTGACAACCGCTCTATTCAGTTGCTATTCACTCTTTAGATGAACATTCTTTTATTCATGATGTCGAAAAATTATTGACGTTTCGGACCAGTCACCCATCGTCAGAACAATGTACAAGGAGCGAACCTGGCCTTTTATAACGAAAGCAAGCGAGAGCGTAGTGCGCTGAAAGAGTGGGTATGCAACAGCTCAGCAGATAAAGCGCAGGAAATGTGTATACGAAGGTGTATACCACGATCATTGACCCGCATCTTCAAATAGTAGGGGAGCTCAGGAAGACAACCAGGATACCTGCAGCCTGTGCAATTTCTTCGTCGTACCGAGACTCTCACAGGCTTGTTTCTGCATTGTTATGTACTTCAAACGTAGCAAAGGGGTGTGCACAGTAGACAGGAGATGTATGACCCGCATCTTCAAATAGTTGGGGAGCTCAGGAAGACAACCGGGATACCTGCAGCCTGTAAAGTGGATATTTAGAAAGCACAAACACAAGGCTCACAGCGGAACAGAACAGGTAATGAGAACGTAATACGTTTGTATCGTGGATCACCATTTCAATAGTGCCAATCTGCCCAACATCATCCTTATCAATCTAACCAGGCAGTCAACTGTATACTGATTTATTATTATTATTTATTTATTCATATTTTACTGATTTACGCACCGAGTACTCCTACCTTGTATGGAGTATGCTTCACATCACGAATAATCCTAACAGCACATAACATACAATGAAGCAAAGAAGGGAAATGATGCCTTAGATCATGAATCACCTACATCCTGCACACATTTCATCCGTCTCTTTTCTGTATGGGTAAGACGGAAAAAATGGGTCTCCGCGAAATGCTCTTATGGATCGCGTAAATCTTGATACCTCCCTTGGCCTCACTGGATGCCAGTTCAACCCATTACAGAGTGAACAGTGCCTTGCTTAAGTCTGTTTCTGCAGTGCGACGCCTGTCGAGGCTGTCAAAGACAGCAACTTTATCAAAAGGACCATCATGGCCACCCTGGAAGGTGCAGACCCAGTGGTCACCCTCCACATGCACAACCTGTATTGTGTAACCAAACATGGCCTGTACAGCCCCCTTGGGTACCTTAAGGAGTGCGGGAGGTTAAAGCCCACCTATGTCTGGGTATTCTGCTTTGAGCAGAGTGCAAGAAGAGTTGATTACACCATGGCTAAGCATACTACTGCCACACAAATCTGACCGATCTTCAATGGAAAGGCCATCCATGGGAGATTTGTGTGCATCTGCCTCTTCTTCGTGAGAAAGATCTGCTTCATCTCCCGTGAAAGCTTGTGTCTCTCCGCCTTGTGTCTCTGGTCCCTCTTCAATCAAACCACCATCCATGGAGGCTTCATGTGGCTCATGGTTCTCCTGGTTGCCACAAGTGGTGCCTTTGTGACACGCAGATACACAATATTCACTGGCATTTCTTGCTTGTGCACCTACCCTTCGACTTGCACTGGCATGATATTGCTGGTCGTGATGTGGACGACGTTCTGCGATTAAAATGCCTGCAGCCCTCTCTCAGGGAAACCTTAGGACATGCAGACCAACCTAGGGTGGTGACGCCTACCTGTCCCTGGAAAAGCTCAAGGTCATCCGCCCGGTAACAAGTGTGCAGTGCGGCTGCAGAAGTTCTGAGTCTGTACAGGCTATTGGAGACCTCCACCACTGCGCCAGGAACCCTTAAAGCATCCACACCCATCTGAGGGCCGCAGGAACCGCGTGAACCTTGGTGCTGCTGTTGGCTCGTGGGTCGGATTTCCTTGGCCACGGCACCGTATGTCATATCCAGGGGTGTCTTGCACTGAAGTTTCACTGCACAGGGTACTGTAATGTAAACACAGCGAATTGTGACGAAGAGGCGTAGGGATTTAATTCTGGTGGTATTTTTTTAGCGGCATTAGAACGGTAAGCAACAGCTTCCGGCCTGTTTTTGTTTGTTTTGCCTAATTCCACGTCCACCTCGATGAGGTCAGGTAGAGAGCACATGTGGTGGTGGACGTGGAATTACCGTATTTTCCGGAGTATAAGCCGCATTTTGAACACTCAAAACTCAACGAAAGGGAGGGGTGCGACTTACACTCCGATGATCAAATTAACGTTGCCAAATAGGATAGACTGTGTGTGGCAAGAAAGGGGGGGGGGGGGCAAGTGATTGAAATTTTTTATCTGATTACTGGTACAGTCAACTTCGCTTATAACGACACTCGGCGGGGCATCAGAAAAGTGTCGTTATTCACAAAGTGTCGTTATAACCAAAGTCTCATATAATTATGTATTACAATTGGATGGGACTTTGCTCTGGGCATGGAAATTCTGGCGTTATTCGCGAATTGTCGTTAGGCCAAAACAAAAAATTATTCTTGTTTCCGGTCGGCAACCCCTCAAAAAGGAGACTCGGTCGGCCGGAATGAAACTTTTTTTGGATACTTTTTTTGGTTCCTCAATCGTTGTGGTATTGATGGACAAGAGCACCTACACATGTACATTGTACATATATCATGGCAAGGATCAATGTCAAAGTTGACTGACTCACTGTTCTTGTACAGCATGTGGTGTATTCCTGTTTTCGTACATCCTGAGAAATCAAGCAAACAGTTCGAGTCCTTCCAGCTCCTAGCTCGTATCGACCCCGGAGGTTTTCGAGCCGACAGCTGAGAATCTCTGCTACCTTGTAGGTGTTTCGATTGTGGAATTCGGTTGAGATTTGACTGAGTTATGGCTCGTTGAGTGCACTTGCACACATGGCATTGCCACCGTTTGTATACATTTGGGACCAAAAAAATTTCAGAATTTGGGAAAAAGTGGCCCGGTCGGGCGACCGGAAACAAGGTCATTATTTGTTTTGGCCTTATATCCGCAGTCGTTATTAGCGAAGTTGACTGTATATGACACAGAGGGAGAACACTGGGAGCTAGCGATATCAAATCTTCGCAAAATTGGTGACCAGGTCCATTTGCTGAAATCGCTAAGGTTCCCCTGTCACGAGAAAATCCAGGCTAATGGTTGTTGTTATCACGGCACAGTTTTCCTTGTATTCATTGCCATTTTTACTGTTGTCTCCACAACAGTTGTTGACTTGTAGAGTGGTTTCACCGCTATCCCATGACCATCCCATCTTTGGTTCTAGTTCCAGTCAACCGTTGCATCTATGGATCACATGGTGGCGGCCATGTTTGTGCCACTGTCCACGCGCCATGCAGACATAGCCCGATGTTGCTAGCAATTCGACTTTTTACTAGCAATTCTGCTAGCAAAATATCGAAGAATTTTGACGACAGAATTTGCTGGCAAAACGGAGCAAAATATCGGTATGTTCGCCGGAAATTGGGATATTTTACACGTATACAGTTCCAGTGATTCATTTTCGCACATTTATTCTGGCCAACACATGACTCACTTTTTTCTCATTTTTGCCAACATGTGACCCACTTTCGGTCAGTTTTCCCACACGTGACACAAATTTGGCCTCGCATTGGAGCAAAATACCGAGCGCCCTGGCAATAAAAATCACGGTTCGCATCAAGATCCGTAGGAAAATGGCAAAATGAAAGCAAAAATATCGACGATGAGCCAGCAAAATCTAGCGGCGAAATATCGAAGCTTCACTGGCAAAACCGTGCTTCCGAATGTATCAAGATCGGGCTTTGCCTAGCGCCATGATCACTTTCTATACAAATTCAGTCACATGACCAATGTGTGAACACAGTGAAACCTGTCCAAGACGACCACTCAAGGGACCTTCAAAACGTGGTCTCTGTCACCAGGTGGTCTTCTTATCCAGGGTCATTTGACTGGAAATAGCATCCCCTGATCCTGGTTTCAGTGGTCTTCTGGGACAGGTGGTCGCTTTATCCGAGTGGTCGCCTTGACAGGTTTTTTTAAAACTGTATGCTTGTTTTTCTCCTGTTGGCGGCAGCATGACGATACGTACACTCCGCCGTGTACTGGTCGCCTTGACAGGTTTTTTTTTTACTGTATGCTTGTTTTTCTCCTGTTGTCGGCAGCATGACGATACGTACACACCGCCGTGTACTCCCGGTGCAACCGGCGCCGCTGGTAACTACATCATGTACAGCCGGGCCAGCGACGGCACCAAGAGCAACAACGCGCGCTTCTCGTCGTGCAGCCGCCGCAGCATCAACCAGATCATCCTACGCCTGCAGAAGATCAAGCCGGACTGCTTCTCAGGTAAACGAGACGCTGCAATGAACCTCCCGACACTGGAACCGGGGGGGGGGGGGGGTAGATACTCCGGGAAAGGCCGTAGCACCCGGGCAGGGCCGGACCTTATTCTCCCCAAACAATATGCTAGAACATAACGATGATATCACGAATTTGCCCGTGTAGAGTCGATAAGTCAGCTGCGGTGGTGCTGGACCACCAAATTATGCTGACGCAGGATTCGAAGGATTGCATGACCTCGCGGGTCTGCCACTGCATATAACCCACCCTGTTGAGTTTACAGCCGTTCTGTACATCATCTGTTCTTTGCACCGTCTGTTCCGCGCGCCGTCTGTTCTGTTCGTCATCTGTTCTGCGCATCGTGCGTTGCTCTGTGCATCACAGATGATCCTACGGCGTTCTGCGGCAACAGGGTGGTGGAGGACGGAGAGGAGTGTGACTGTGGCTCAGCGGCGTGCGACGACCCGTGCTGCAACCCCTACAACACCACGGACAGGTCGGGCAACTGCAAGATCAACCGCGCCGCTGGCAGCGAGTGCAGGTAGGCTGGAGTGTGATCAGCATACTGCGGATATGCTCTCAATATAATCATACTGGTCCGGTGTATCTCTGGAACTGCATGACCGACGGTGGTGAAACATCTTACCCCCCCCCCCCCCCCCGGCTCAGCTGTCACAGTATTGCGTAGCTAAGCTCGTACGTACAGTACAATGGGAATGTGTGGGCTTGATGCCATGTGTGTACGATGCAATGCATGATGTTGCAACGGAAGCTCAGAAAGCTTCCTCTGATGTGCAGACACTGCTAGCCAATGCCGTGACTCGGTTATGCCATCTCAACCTCTCCTTTTGTGTGTGTGTGTGCGTGTGTGTGTGTGTGTGCGTGTGTGTGTGTGTGTGTGTGTGTGTGTGTGTGTGTGTGTGTGTGTGTCTCTCTCTTTCTCTCTTCCTTTTTCTCTCTTCCTTTTTCTCTCTCTTTCTCTCTCTCTCTCTCACTCTCACACACTCTCTCTCTCTCTCTCTCTCTCTCTCTCTCTCTCTCTCTCTCTCTCTCTGCTGCTAATGCTTTGCCACGGCGTACTGTCCACTGCAGTCCGAACAAGGGCGAGTGCTGCACGGCGCAGTGCAAACTTATTGGCACTCAGCAACCGACGCAGGCCAGCGAACCTGCTGCTGAAGAGATGCAGGACACAAGCAACACCAGCAATTCGTTGGCGGTCAAGTGCGGCTCGCCGGACAGCTGTCAGGTGCAGCCAGTATGCACTGGCAAGAGTGCGCAGTGTCCCATGCCGCAGAACAAACCGGATAACTCGCTGTGCACGCCGCTCGGCGTGTTGTCCACCGGCACGCGTCGCTTCCGCCAGGCCTGCCTGAACGGCTTCTGCAGCGAGTCGGCGTGCGCCGCGGCGGGCCTCAGCAGCTGCTCGTGCGGCACCACCTCCTGCGAGCTGTGCTGCAGGGTGGGCGAGCGCTGCGTCAACACAAACCTAGAAATGGTAGGCTGAGTGACCCCAGGGGCGTAGCTCTCACATCCATCGTGTGGTGACTATGTACTCATGCTGTACTGCGGCATATCCGTGTTGTGATGACCATGTGCCACTGGCAATCTCATATTATTTTACCTATTTTCACTGTGTAGTACCTGAAGTACCTGTGACACAGTGACAGCCATTTGCAAGTGTGGTGAGCGGACTACGCTGACTATACACGAGCTACTCGCCGGGATATTCATCCCTTCTTTCAAAACCTGGAGGCAACATTGCAGCGACTTGCACAAGTACTACTTTGCTGCTGTTCGATGCTGATAGGGAGATGCTACTGTAGCGAAAGATTTAATGAGCCTTTCAAGTCTATCACAGACAAGGCACTGTTCAAGAGATGGCACCATTTTTCAATGCTAGTGCACTTACGCCACCCAGTATAAAAGAAGAGGGTAGAAACGAACAGAGTCTAAAGTTTACTCTGAACTATCACGACTTAACAGATACTGCAATAAGAGCTGCGTCTTGATCCTGAAACCACCACTGCAATGACATTATTATTATTCACACTTATCCGCCGGATGAGTTTGCGTGGCCCATGCACCATGGGTACCCACGAATACAAACCAGCATATGTTCCCTCAGCAATACAAGCAAAGATAAATGAGAGCCCAGGCAGCGAAAACAAAACGAAGAGAGATGAGGACATAGGCAACGAAAACAGTTCCAAAGCGTAGCCAGGGATTGAATGTGTGCATATGGGTACGACAGTTAATACGGCTAGTGCAGCCGTACAGAGCGCAGCAGTACGAAGATACAAAAATGCCACAGCAGCAGCCAAGAGTGTGCAAACACTAAAAAAGAAGATCAGTCCATGAAAAAAATTATTGTCGCCACAGGTACATTTCCAATGACATGGACGAGAATATTAGCAAAACACCGCCTAACTTGCACATGCACGTGATCACAAGCGGGGCCGGGGTGTGTGTGGGGGGGGGGGGGGTCTATTCAAGAGACGGATTGACTCTCAGAGACAGGAGCACTATGCAAGACAGGGCTCTAATCGAGCAAGTACGGTGTATGATCTCTTGCAGTGATGCATGTTGTTTCAAGATGGCAATGAGGTCATCTGCTGTGTTGTCCGACCTGCTTGCTCTGCACTCATACCATACAGGTGGTGGGGGCCAACGGAGTGGAGCTTGACAAGGTACACCTCGCACCTGGTTATGCCTGCAACAACTTCAACGGACAGTGCGACAGCAAGGGCGTCTGCCGCGACATTGATCTCAACACGGCCCTGAACGGCGTCAACAACCTTTTCACCAAGCAAGCACTGAATGTGGTGGGTGTTTTCGGCACTAAGCACAGCTCAAGCTTGAACGCACACATTCGATTTTTTCTCGTGGATGTATCTGAATAGGTCTGGAAATCCTATAGCCATGACACTTTCACAGTACATTGCACCCCATGTGTTTGCTGTAGGAGATTAAAATCTTCTCCAACTATACATGTTCAATTGGTGAGCACGGGAATGGGATAGAAATGAACTGGATAAGCGAGGCTTGACTGTGCGTGTACTGCAGTGGGTAGAAACAACGCTTTGCTTTAGATTTCACCCAGTACACTGTACACTGTACAGTGTACACTGTACACTATACACTGTACATGTAGCTTGTAGTTTATGTACTGTCTAGCTATTACTCAATCTGCGGACAGGTAGCTGTTTCGACCTTGTTAGGTCTCCTCAACGGAGATCAACGGAGTTACTGGTCAAACCAATCGCAATGAAGTCTAACAACAAAGCATTTTTAAACAGGCTCAACGCATCAAAGTCAGAGTGCTCTAACCGCGATAAACACAGTGAGTGAGCTTTGCACGAGGGTAGATAACGTTGACGCAAACCAGAAAGAATGCTCCACCAGTAGTTTAGCTGTTATTTAGTGCTGCACAATTTTTACTTGTGTTGTGAATTTTGTTATACGTTAGTGGCCTGGAAGCAGTGCTTTCTCGCTCTCACGCTCACTTTTTTCCTTTCCATTTCTCTCTCTGTTTCTCTGTCTGTCTGTGTCTCTGTCTGTCTGTTTCTCTCTGTTCTCTCTGTTCTCTCTCTCTCTCTCTCTCTCTCTCTCTCTCTCTCTCTCTTTCTCTCTTCTCTTCCGGTGCGCGTTCCAATCACGCCCCACGGTACACCGCACTACTATGAGTACACAGATTGCTGCTTGGTTGAAGGACAACTGGTTCTGGGTGATCATCATCATCGTCGTCGTCGCCCTCATCGCCGTCGCCGTGCACTTCACCTACAAATGGAAGAAGAAGCACGACTGGACCGAGGGCAAGCAGTTCGCCAAGACCGCCACCATGCGCCTCGGCAAGTCGCTGCGCGGCCCGGCCGGCAGCAGGAAAAGGCCTGGCACCGAGAGCAACGAGCTGTATGATAGCCGTAAGTCCTTTCAGCCTGTCTCTCCGTTGTAGCTTGGAGGTGCTTCGATGGAATGGGGGGGGGGGGGGGTATTAGTTGAATATTCAGCAGAATGCCTCGGGTGCTGTTTCTATGAGAAGAATAGCTCACATAGTACTCAGAATTGAGCTGTACGCACATGTCAGTGAAAGGTTCCATTCATGTCTGTTTTCGGTTAAGACAAAGGCTTCAGGAACAGTGATCTTGGTTTTCTTCAGGTCTTGCTTTACAATGTCGGTCCATCTATATACTGTATAGCAGGAAATTTTCGGACGGAATTTATTTTCGTACGATTTCGTACACGGCCTCTTTTGTACTAAAATTTGTTCATGTGAAATTATGTACACTATACATGGGTACTGCTTGCGAACACGTGCATTTAGCATGCAGCACTGTACGAAAATAAAACCCGGACGAAAGGTCGAAATTCGGCTTTGTCCGAAAATATTTCCGTCCGAAAATTTCCTGCTATACAGTATAAGGCCTTTTAATTAAGGGTTTAATCTGTGCAAAACTGCAGCTAGTATGAAGGTCAGAGTCACTGCAGTAGAGTGATGTGTAATGCACAACGTGTTGTCCGTCGAAAATTCATAAGTCGAAGGGAGTTGTGCCCCATTTGTTTCCGATTTTCTCCGAATGTGTCTTCGACTCACTGCACCCGGGTTCAAAAAACTGTACGTGTACGGCCCTGCCTTCGTTGTGATCAGAGAGCATGGTCGTGGACCAGGATGTGTCTCTTTATTTTTGCTATCCATTGTCGGCTTGAGATACGGTAATGTTTGGGAGCGAGTTCTACTTGTTGACATCAAGCAAGAGGCCAGTTACAGTAGGGCTCGTACATATTATTGTTAATATGGTTGTATTCTTGACATTCTCAGTATTGTCCTTGGCCTCGGCAAGCATGGCAGTGAGTTCCTGCTGCATACCGTTGGCCTCCAGCCCATGAGATAACAGTGAAACCTGTCTAAGAAGACCGCTCGAGGGACTCTCTCAAGGTGTTACCAAGTTGTATGTCTCCTTATCCAGGGTCATTTTTACTGGAAATAGTGTCCCTTGATCCTGGTGGCAGTGGTCTACTTGGACAGGTGGTCGTCTTGGACAGGTGGTCGTCTTGGACAGGTGGTCGCCTTGGACAGGTGGTCGCCTTGACAGGTTCTACTGTAAACTATGGACTGCATCATCGGATGCGATGTGCTGATGGTCAACCTGCTTGTGTTTGCTACAGGGAACTGTGCGCGCCGAATGCGTAGAATGTTTCCCACCGCCGGCTACGACATTCTGATAAGCAACGCCAAGGACGTGGAGAGCGAGGAGGCGGCCGTCACGAAAATGCTGGACCAGGGCTTCAAGATGGTGAGGTGGTAGGCAAGCCATGGCAGTCGGTCCTGTGCGTGTGCAGATAAACAAGCCGGCTCGCACCCGTTAGCCAGCCGATTCTTCTGCTCCGACTAACACCGGCCAGCGGCTGTCTCAAGCATGCAGACGGGCCTTGGCCCGCTGCTTGCGACATCGCCGAGTCTAACCCCGCTAACATCTAACCCTGCCGCAAGCGTGTGCCATCATGGAGTGAGACGTTAAAGAGAAAAAAAGAGAATCAACCAATGACATGTACACACACACTCACACAGCCGAGTAGGGTGGTGCAGTGCAGTCGCGGATGCATGCCCTCGACGTAGCTCTGGCCTTGAGCGGCGGCTCTTCGCACCCGCAATGTATGCGACAGGCGCATGCCTGTGCGCATCGCTTTAATCTTTGTTCAATTTGTCATAAAGGACGGATGTCACGTCTTCACGGAATACCCTTCTTTGTCTTTCTAAAGTTGTACATCAAAATTATGGTTTGACGTCCCTGCGTGGGTCTGCCAGCAGTTTCTATGTTTGTATCATTTTGAGTATAAAATTTGCCATTTTTATTATTTCTTTGGAAAAATTTGCCAAGCAATTTGTTTTAACCTACTTCAGGTGGTTCACATCAACGTTGCAAGATGTGCACGGATGAAGTGGTCACTTTTCGCCCTTCTTTAGCAACGTCTATTAAAGGACGCCACGGAATGAAAACTGCACTTGATTTTAGTCATTTTACCCATGGACGTGGGTAGTGCAATTTTATTTATAACTTTTAAAGGAGAGTTTTTCATGTCAGTCGCTACACCCATCTCGTAGAGTTTCTTGGTGGAAATGTGGAATTATACGTGTATTTATTATACTTTGACAATCTTGCTTGATTTTGCCCATGCTTGCCAGCTGTGTTGTATTGCTGGTTGTACCCAGGCTCCAGGCCATTCAGCGCCTGTTTACCTCGAAGCACTGTGTTTCTCAGGTCGTCGATAAAGATCACGAAATATTGTGCATGGATTAGCGTTGCGTGAGAGTCAGTCGGACTGCCTCTTTTTTTATGTCGTGAAATACAATGATTATGTACATAATTGTAGCTCAGCTGATTGCGCTCTGCCTATCACAGGCTTTGCGCATGAGCACCAGGGAGTACTCTAGCAGGTTAAGGTGCACTGCCTCTGTATAATACTATATTAATAGCAACAGTATTGCGGTTTACCAAGAGCACATAACCCTCAAGAGTGCACACTGGATAATTTGCCGTGGTTGGCAGGCCCATACGGGAACTTGACTGGAGTTGCACAGTGTTGGGAGTTATGACGTACTCTTGAGAAGTTGATAGCAAATGCTACAATTCATGTAGCTAATTACAGTAATCAGTAAAAGATCATGACTGGTGATTACTCACAGCGACGGGGGACGGGGGTATTTTACGACTCCCTGATACATGCCTTACATGGGTGCGGCCTCCCCCACTCCTACAGCCAGTACATGGCCTTTGTGTCGTCGTCACCCCTACTTTAAAGGGGAAGTGCATCGATTTTTCGAGTATGGTCCAGAAGAAAGACAATTTGATATCGGTTCGAATGGCATATCTCTCGCTTCCATACGATAAGCCAAACTTGCCAAATCGCCAATTGTATGCTCACGTTGCCATAGCGACCAGCGCAGTGATGACGTACGAAAGGCTTAGCTCCACCACAGAGAAGGTCGATCACTGCAGAATTTGGTCATTTTCAATTGGTTTATTGTATTCACGAAGTGAAAGAAGGGCTGTGTTCAATGCTGTTAGTGCAGTGAACTGTTTGTTAGTAGTCCTCTCGATTGTGTACTGGGACGTGACACCGATAGGAGAAAGCTGGAGTGCGGAGACACCAGCAGACAAGCGAAAATAGTGACGAACAAAATGCTGAAATCTTGGTTGGGACAAATCAGACGTTCAGCATTTCCCCCAACCAAGGACCATGCCGTTTGCTCTTTCCACTTCCTGAAGATGAATGTGATGCTTCCTGGCGACTCTCCTATCTCTCGTAACATCTTCTGAAGCCAGGTGAGACGACGGGTGGTGGAGATTGACGAATGAAATAATGTCGTAGGTTTGAAAGTTTGCTGAAAATGTCTCAGGAGAGATGGCGAATTCCAAGCATCTTGTCCTGGAGGAAACCATTTCCTAGGCACAGTCAGCCTAGGAAAATGCATGAGAAGGGCGATAAACAGTTCACGGCACTAACAGCATTGAACACAGCACTTCTTTCACATCGTGAATACAATAAGACAATTGAAAATGACCAATTTCTGCAGTGATCGACCTTCTCTGTGGAGGAGCTAAGCCTTTCGTACGTCATCACTGCGCTGGTCGCTATGGCAACGTGAGCATACAATTGGCGATTTGGCAAGTTTGGCTTATCGTATGGAAGCGAGAGATATGCCATTCGAACCGATATCAAATTGTCTTTCTTCTGGACCCTACTCGAAAAATCGATGCACTTCCCCTTTAATAAATACTTCATGGCTGAAATTCTCGATTTTCGTGTCTAGCACGCTCCTACTTGTTATGTATTCTGGCTCTCTCTCTCTCCCCCCCCCCCCCCCCCCCCCGGTGGCTGTACCAGTAGGTTTTGAGCCATTTCTGCTACATGTACTGGTAAGTCTATATTCCCTTGACCTCTTTTCATCCCCTCCACCCATCCAGGAACTCCCCTGATAACGGTATCCATTTACTTTGGGGGAATCAACATTTTTAAAAAAAAGAGGACCATAACTTTTAAAAGTTTACAAGTTCAATCCGTTTTCTCCAACACTAACGATTATAAGCAGGATAGTGGTGAGTCGAAATGTGCAACAATTAGCACAAAACTGACTGATGTGTTACTGACATTCAACGATCTGATGCTTTGCTCCATCACGTCTGGAATGGAGAATCCTTCAAATAAAGTACTAGTACTTGTAGGCTGAATGAATGAATGAAACTCCATGTCAAAAGTAAGTTAGTTATGACAGTTATGTACACGTACATGTGTCACGTGGTTACCTGTTTTATCATCTTAGGGAGCTGTGGAGGGCTGCTAGCTGCTGCTATGGAGTATCATATGTATGGTTGCTGACGACCTTGTCATGATCATGGAGTTCAAGTATTAATTTTTTGCTAGTTGCTAGTTTTGGTCCTTGCGCTTGGAGATAGGCACTTGAAAACTCATTATCTCATTGTCTTGCTCACTGTCAATACCCTGGCACAGAATCATCATTGTTGCGGCTATGGCCCTATCAGGCTATGGCCATACTACTAGACTGGGAAGGCATTGGCACATGTGCCTGATGTCAGTGATGTCGCCCAGCAGTTAGTCCCCAGCACAAGCATGTAACAAACTCAAAGCTACTGTAGTCTATCACTGCAACAGACGATGAACAGAGTACAGCTATTCTACATGTACATGTAGATCTACATGCTTCGAAGTGCCCTTATCCTACTGACATCTGTAGATTACCGGTACAGGCACATGTACATGTATATGCCATGCATTGTATTTTCATGAATGTTGTAACCCAAAAAAACTTCAAGTGTGACATCCATCAACTCTCCTCAATACACTTAAAGGGGAAGTTAAGGCAAAAATTAAAATTTCACCAGTTGTAGTGTTCGGGGTGCTGAGTCGAATGGTCTTGGTCCGAGAAAGCTGAGACGCTCCCTTCCTACTTGAATCCCAATCGAACTCGCGCACTTCCACCGAAACTGGGTGACTGCGCCCTACGAGATGGGGATTTGTATGCAAAATGTCACTAAAAGCGCCATTTCGTTCTTATAAAAGCACGGATGACCGCGATTGGCCCATATGTTGTAGTCTTTTGGACACTGAGTCGACTGGTTTTGGTCCGAAAAGGCTGCGATGCAGCGTTCCTCCTTTATTCCCAATCGAACATGGTTGAACAAGGGGTCACGTGCTCCTGGGTGCCAAAATCACCTGGTCACCACGCCAGCAGGTGACAACTTTCACACCAAGGTTCAACTCGAGTGACAGGACTGCACCCAAAAAAGGTCAAAACAGGCTGTAAGTTGTACCCTGCAGGCACGGTGACCAGGTGACTGGTGTACGCAGGAGCACGTGACCGCTTGTTCAACCATGTTCGATTGGGAATTAGGGGCGAACGCTGCATTGCAGCCTTTTCGGACCAAAACCAGTCGACTCAGTGTCCAAAACACTACAACATATGGGCCAATCGCGGTCGTCCGTGCTTTTATAAGAACGAAATGGCGCTTTTAGTGACATTTTGCATACAAATCCCCATCTCGTAGGGCGCAGTCACCCAGTTTCGGTGGAAGTGCGCGAGTTCGATTGGGATTCAAGTAGGAAGGGAGCGTCTCAGCTTTCTCGGACCAAGACCATTCGACTCAGCACCCCGAACACTACAACTGGTGAAATTTTAATTTTTGCCTTAACTTCCCCTTTAACTAGTTATTATGACAATGGGCGGGAGGGTGGGGGTTGAGGTGCTGGATGTCCGGGTGTCACTGTGATCAGGATGATGAGAGTAACACGGTGCTGCTGCACGTGGTCTCGACTTGGCCAGCGAAGGATCCAACTAATACTTCCAAGACAGAACAAGCTAGCAGTGAGCGAGTTCAACCCGAAGACGCCCTCTTTTATTTATGCGGATACAACCCATGCTGTCCGCCTGCACATGGGTGCAGTGACTTTTCGAATACTGGGCCTGCACATCATGAACAGCGTTCTTTCTCCATGGTCCAGTCAGCCTAGCTAACGTCAGGAACCACGAACCTCACTTTAATAGTTCAGTTAGTGTGGCGACCAGTCTGACAAACAGTGTTACATGATTGTACTTGCCTCAACGATGGATGTGGATTCATCACACCTGCCCTTCCACCGAAATAGAAATGGAAGACGATGAATGATAGCGATAGTGCAAGTGGGTGCTTCGCGGAAGCGATCGGTCGCACAATCGTGTCTCCAACACCGTACTTCATCAAGCTCATGGGTTCGTCTGTCCACTCCAACCAGCTAGAGAACTAACTAACTGTTTACTTTAGATAAGAAAGCATCGAACACAATGAAAAACTAGAAAGCGCTACTCGACAGTCTACGCACAAGACTAAGTACAAGCAGTAGATCTGCAAGCCAAAATTCACTGCATCTAGCTTAGTAAATGCTGTAGATCTACAGACTTGAGCAAAACAGAGCACCATGGCCATGATGGCACGAGTCTTTCATGAAAATGATATTATACAATCATTTTGTAGGTCTACTCTTGCAGTACAGATTTGGTGAACTCTGGAGATCCGGCCTGTGTGGTGACATGTGTATTATGTGTTATGATGTGTTGGCTATGCTTTGTGGTCTCAATGACACAATCATTATGCTCCAATCAAGCTCATTATTGTTATCATCCCACATCAGACGGAGCCAGCATTCACTGGAACACTTGAGACGTTGAGTAACAGTTGCCGGCTGAACAGCCTTGTCCAGGAGCAAGCTAAGGTCAAGAGTGGACGCCGTGGCGCTTGGGTAAACCAGTCTGCAGGACTCGCGACTTGCGGGCAATCACCGTGATGGCTTGGCTATGTCTGACTGCCTCTCTGTACAGACCACGGAAAGTACAATGGTTTGTGCTTCGTCTTGAACAGGGAGTTGCATTATAATAATGGTCTCTACACTACAGCTCCCTAGTCTTGAGTCTTGAACGACTACATGTATGTAAATTGTTGCATGCCGGAGACAGTGCGACACCTTCTTTCTCGGGATGTACAGTACACATGGTACAGGATTCCAGACAAGTGCACAGAAAACAGGAAATCTAAACATGCATGCCAAAGATACCCTGACGAGTGACGTGGGTTCCACAGGGCGCTTTACTTGGCACGCGTACGCGCACATGCACAGACGTCTAGACCGTCGACCGCGTACCGGTCGACCAGGTCGACGTCGCGTCGGATCGCGGAGCCATGCATGCAGTGCAAACGGAACGAGTTTCGTGTGACCTGGTGACAGTCGCCAGCTAGCTAGCTAGCTAGCAGCTTGCTCTGCAAGTCTCCAATCATACTCTGACTCTGTATCTGTATGTAGCCCCCATGAACAGAAGTCGTGCACAGCATCTGCGATTCTGCGTGCTGTATATTATGTAGTCTACCTGGTCTACCTGCGCTGCGGAGCTGATGACACATGCATCGCTGCCATGCCATGGCATGAGCAAAATGACAAAGCGCTGAAATGCTGGGGGACATGGCAGTTGACACCTCGTAGTCTCTAGTCCTGCCTACTCGGAACTCTCACTCGCCCCACGAGTGGGCTGAACAGAGCTTGTTGTCACTGCATTACGCCATTAGTCAATCAACCAAGACAGCGTGCTCTGTGCCTCTGGCAGCCAAATCTACTGGTACCGCGCTGGTATGTGCATTCCGCTTTGGCTCGACCCAGTCCAAGGCTTCCCAGACTTGATTTCGCCCGGTTCACCTCGAGTCGCGATGTGCGTTGCTTGATGAGCTAACCTGGCCATCATGTCGTGTATGATCTGTCACTGTCTCAGCTATTCACGATTCAGGACAGGTGGAGAGCGAAACCGAACTACAGGCTACAGCGAGAGAGCAGTCCGGCCTGCCAAAAGACATGATATTGATAATGCAGAAGACTCGAGAGCTGTTTCAGTGTTTGTATTTGAGTTTTGCAGAGCTGCGCTGAGTAGCTCTTCTCCGAGAGTGAGTGGGATTGTCTTGAGTTCGCTGATACAAGAAAAGCTTCCGTGCTGTGTTGCTGGGAAGGGAAGGCATCATGCTGAGAGGGAGTGCGTTTGTGCTGCTGGCGACGCTGCTGGCTGTCAGTAAGTAGTAGAGTTACTGAGTTGCCGGGGCGCTAGCTTTCAATCATGGCCGGCTTGCTGAGTTGCTTGCATGTCTTTGTGCGTGGTGCGGGCATACACGTGTGTACTCGTCTGGTTACGGGACAGAAAATAATTATTCAAAATACAAGTAGGCGGTCATGCTTGGAATCGAAGCTGTTCTTCATGCGGCAATAAGCAGTCGCTGCATCCTCGCAAGTCATGCTATGTTTGTTGAGGCGAGCGATTTCAGCTGCCCCAAAAAAACGAGAGAACCGTGCCCTTGATCGATGGACTCCACGCCAAATCCAAAGGAGGTCGAGAACATTGGCCGTAAACGACTAGCACGTTCCATTGAAGCGTGAAGATGTTGCCGGATAGGATAGATTCAGAATTCCTCCATCATTGGCATTATTCATAATGATGTAGAAAAAACGCAGAGAGTATGTACATTTAGGTCTACGCTGTATGCCCGCAGGCGCAGGGCTCGACCACAAGTACAGGACGTGCACCCGTCTGCGCGGTGGCGACGTGGTCGGAAACTGTTACATGCCCTGGTGTACTGGATACTTCACTGCTGCGTGGTCGGGAAGCTTAGCTAGTTACACCTGTTCTGGGACGTCTGTGGGCTGGGAGTGTGGTGAGATCATTCAGCACTTGTACACAAGTGCCATCGTCAGAATCAACGAAATCCCAGTGGTTGCCTCTTTCTGCCAGTTTTGGTGAACACTGTCTTGACCCCCACGTATGCATGCTATGATGTTGGTATATAGGTTATGCGATTATATCATCAGTTGAGATACTGTCTTTGGCCAAGTCACGGTACAGCGCTGCACTTGCACTAGCGCTAGCGACTCACGCTGAATACATAGCGCCTAAACGCAAATCCGTTGACTCACGCCGTATGCTGAGCGCACATAAGCGAATCCGGTGTGCAAGAATGGACTCGGATGGAGAGCCAAGGATAAATTTATAGAAAAGAAAAAGTACCAAGGAACTACAAGTTACGCTATGATAGGTGAGCTGAGCTGATTGTTTAGTAACTGGTGGTGTTAGTGGACGTTATAGCGTAACTTGTAGTTCCTCGGTCCTTTTTCTTTTCTACAAGCGAATCCATTGAGAAATCATCACATAGCCTCTATACAACTGTTGAGGTGATCTTCTGTCCCGCTCGTCCGTGACGGGTCTGTATTTTACAATTGTTCCGCCAACGTGACAGGGGCAAGGAAATTCCATGGACTTTTAAAAGTTTCTGGCAACTGTCGATCTATAGCGAGTCACAGTTGAGTTTCCATCTCTTGCCCCACGGCCAGCGTAAAATTTTGGCGCTGACATCCATGCACACAGCGGAATAAGAGATGGAGTGAAAGCACTTTCTTCACATTTGTTAGAAATGCCAAACATTAAAATAGCCAAATCACCTTGTAGCTCAGCTAGTTGATTGCATCTCAGCTCCCTCTCTCCCCCCCCCCTCCCACGGCTGTATGACTGGGTTGCAGTTAGCCATTGCAGCTTGGTGGATAATGCTCACAACATTTGGCAGATTCTGCTCGAAAAAAAACAGTGAAATTATTGGCAGAACCATACGTACAAACCGTATGACGGGGAACTCCTCGAATTGTGCTGCTTTTCTGTATCTGTTACGACGTATATCAAACATGAAGACACCAGAAAAGACTATAGCTTTTTACTTTTTTTCTCTCCAATACTTCTCTGGGAAGTCCAGACTTGAAAGTACCAAACTCTGACACTTTTTCTGCCAGCATTACCTGCCTGAACTACTGCCGTGGTCCACACTGAAATCCAAGGGAATGACCAGGCCCGGCCCCCTTACTGCTTTTAGCGCCTACATGCACATGTGTGATGTAGTTCACGTACACACCGTAAAAAATGGACCATAAGTGCTCGTGGCTGCAAGTCCAGCACCTTGTGGCCGGCCGCTTGACTTCTGAGCGGATTTTAATGTCTGCGACGGTAGTTGCAGCAGAATTCATGTACGTTTTGGAAATTCCAGGAGATGGCTAGTCCATGTTGCTGAGACCACCTGCTGTGCGTAGTGGCCTCCCCAGCTTCACACTATCATTTTCCTGTTAATACACCGATGGCCAATCTGTGTTAGACATGGCGCCCGATTCATCAGCCATGGTGTCCTGATTTCCCCCCAGGCCATTGCTTTTTCGGCTCCATCTTGTTCAGTCGTGCAAAGCCGTTACACACATATCGATCACATGGCCGCTGTACAGCCGGGGCAGCCATGTTGGTTTCAACTCCAGTGAATCAATCCTGCATCCGTGGTTCACATGATGCCGGCCATGCTGGTTTCACTCTCCCCATGGCATGTACAGTTTTAACAGACTTGTAGTCACATGACCAATGTGCAAAACGCACTCTTTTTGACAGTTTGACAGTAGCGGGCTAAGCTAGTGGCAACCGGCTTATCATTGTTAGGTACCTCCTCCTAGGTACCTCCTCCGGTACGTTCTACAACCTTTCCCAAGCTGGCCTGCCCTGCATGCACCCTCGTACTCACCTTTCGTCTCCTTTTGTCACCTTTTTGTTCCGTTGGCCTGGGTAGCTACTTGTGCGCCCATATTTGCCATAGCTACCCAGGCCCTTTCTCTTGCCGCCCTCACTCGATCTCTCTCTCTCTCTCTCTCTCTCTCTCTCAGGCTCTCTCTCTCTCTCTCTCTCTCTCTCTCTCTCTCTCTCTCTCTCTCTCTCTCTTTCTTCCATACTGTAGTCGTTTCCGGTTCGTCTTTGTCTCTGTCTCTTCGTCTATAATTAATGTCGTTCCACTCACCTACCAGTAACCTGTTCCCGTTGTCCGTTGTGTCTGGGGAGTATGACTCCTCTTCGTACCCAACATCATGACAGAACGTATACTGTCAAATGACAATGAAATGCCTTCTGTTGTGGACTTCTCTTCAAGGCCGGACCTGCAACTGCACAGCAGGGGCGTCACACAGGGTACGACTATTCGACCACGGTCGCACCACTTTTGTCCAGGATGGTCCGTCCAATTCATGTGAGAAAAAAATAATAAGAGAGCGGTAAAACTTGCCCTGTGGGTCGAAAATTCCGATTTTTTCCCACCGGTATCCCCCCCCCCCCCAAACCCCGGTCGTGCCACTCCCCACTGCCCTGTGACGCCTCTGGGCTGCACAGACTACAGTAGTGGCCACTCAGGACATTGTTAGTCCTAGCTGATTGGCAGGCCGCGCCACGTGTGAATGTGTTCCTGTTATCAGGCCGTTTCCCCGGTAACGCAGAGGCGTAGTAGCGCTCAGTCCGGCAGGGTCTAGCCGGAATGGCTGGACAATGGACATGCAGCAGAGCTTTAAAAAAAAAAAAGAAGGTCTCACCGTCGCTAGCTGTTCATGTGTGTGTTGTTTTGTTTGTGTCTACTACTGCAGCGCTGAACACTGCACTGGCCGCATTGTCGAATATCGACGATTCTAGTCGTAAGTCCCCCCCCCCCCCCATCCAGCTTTTTATGCCCATTGCACATTACCAAATATTGAATGCATGAATAATGCATGCGAGTACGCTGGGATTAGGAATGCACTGTTCAACACCCTACACGCCGGACCATGCCCAGGTGGCTGTGCCGTGTGGGGGTGTTGGCAGTACTAACTACATTGTACGCCATTGCGCAACGAGCTTATTGGCGGGTGTGATTGGAGCAGATGAGTTGTGCATTCGGTCTAAATGAATTCCCCTTAGGAGATCAATTAGGAGACACACACAGACAGACATGCACCCTAAGGGGACTGAAGCCTGCACGTATGCATTATTTCCCAGGATCTAGGATTCAACAAAGAATGTACATGGTTCTAAAGCAGAGTTCCAAAACATGCTGGTAGACAGGCTTGAGCGGCCGGAAGAGACAAGTGAAAAGTCGACTAGGGGTACATGTGGGGATCATATTCAATGTCATGTCTGCTAGCTCGGATCCGTGACTTGTTTTATGAACCGTGCACTGTGAGGCAGTCAGATTCAGTATTTTTTGTCTGCCTTGACGATGCTCAACTCTGGCCTCCAAGCTGAGCATCATGATGCATGTGTTTAGTGACTGGTGGTGTTAACCAAAGTTAGTGGACATTATAGCGTAACTTGTAGTTCCTGGGTCCGAGTTTTTTCTTTTCTATAAATGTTTGTAAGACAATTACTATTTGCAGGTTGCGTTGCTCAACGTTGGAGCTTTCGTTTCCCGGCAGCTGAAATCTTGACTTGCATGACTCACCGACGGCTGCCCACTGAGAACACATGAGAGGCTGAAAAAACTTTCCACACAATACCATCCATACCTCGCCATGCGATACGATGAATTCTGCAATGATAGCATATGGCCGGCGTAAAGTGCAATGGAGGTATCAGTACATGCGGAGAATGAAGTCACTGTCATCCTGTGCATATCACTTCGAAGTAGTGCAATGATGGTGTATAGAATGAGGTCACTGTGTCGAAAGCCGGCGCAGTGATGGTGTAGGGAATGAGGTCACTCTCTGCTTCTTGTAAAAAATCAATGGAGGTTTTGTATAATGATGTCACTATGCCAATTAAAGTGCAATGGAGATGTAGAGAATGACATCACTATGCCTCTAAAGTACAATGGAGATGTAGAGAACGACATCACTAGGCCTAGCTGTGGGATGGTGATGTAGAGAATGAGGTTGCTATGACGTCCTAATGACCTCACTGTTTTTTTCCCATGGCCGAGTAATGCTGTTGGCCTTCTTTTTCCGAATAACGTTATTGTCGTAGCGCCTTTCTCAGATCTACTAGTACAGTCATTTTTTCCCGATTTTGACAGCATGTTACAAGGCGAGGACGCGTAGTGCTCCTGACTACAACCATAAACCGGTTGGCAGAGTCCCGGTCTTGCGACCATTTGAACCGTATTGGGAACCTTGTAAACATGCTGTCAAAATCGAAAAACATGTCAAACTAGCAAGCAAGGCTTCTTTATAATTTATATAGTGCAGTCATGTAGTCCTTCGAACCCATGCATGGAAGATAGCATGTTGGTGCAGCAGAATCTGGGATCACAGATAGGAGAGAAAACAAAGCCGTCTCATATGGGCGTTTTCTATCTATTTCACTATTAATTTTGTATTCATGTACGATACAGTCATACGTTTTACAGGTAAAATGGAATGCACAATGCATTGGCATCTTTTCACGTGTGTGTTTTGTGTGCTGCATTGATGCCGTCTCGTATGGGCGTTTTCTATCTATTTTCAGGCTAGTGTGATACAGTCGTATGTTTTGCAGGTGAAATGGAATGCACAGTGTAGGGACAGCTTTTTTAATGTTTTGTTTTGTGCTGCATTGACGATCCTTCGCCTACATTGTATCTTTGTCGCAGGATTTTTCATGTGCTTGATGCCTCGCGAGGATGGACGATGCCGTGCGGCAATGCCACGGTTTTACTTTGACTTCAGACTGCGGAGGTGCATTCCGTTTGTGTTCAGCGGATGTGGAGCGAACGACAACAACTTTGAGTCGGAGCACGACTGCTTGCAGACCTGCTCTGTTGTCGGTATGTACTATGTGTGCTTGGCAGTATGATAGGTATGGGGAGGGGGAGAGAGAGACGTGCTGAGTATTATAGTTTGTGTGTGTGTGTGTTTGCCTATGTATTCGGAAACCGTGCTGTACCGCTCACTGTCCCATTTGTGAACGCTGCTGTAAGTCGATCCAGGGCTTTGCTATCCACAACTGCAACCGATCCACCAGGCGCCCAACTGCTGATGAAAGGGACACGTTCCAATTGCAATGTCAGAATTGCCAGAGGCGTTTCAAAAGGCGAAACGACTTATCCCGTCACCAACGCTCATGTCTCCTCTCGTCTCCGTCTCGCTCAACGAGAAACACGTGACCTACATGGCAGTGTATACCAGGACCAGGACCAGGTTTAAGTGTGTGTGTGTGTGGTGTGTGTGTGTGTGCGCGCGCGTGTGTGTATGTGTGTGTGGGTGTGCATGTGCACAGCTGTGTGTGTGGGGAGGGGGGGGGGGAGGTGTGAACCGAATCCATACTCTTTTACGACCAGGATATGGTTAACGATCAACGTGTGGTATCACTCAACATGAAAATTGATTACACATACTGCACTAACAGTAGTGCAGTATGTGCAGTAGTGACCGCTGGAGACCGCCAGTGACCAAGTACACATGCATGCCACAGTGCTCCACACACTGTGGGCTAGTGCATGTCCGGCGTATTGGTTTCATCACGAATCTCTGCACAGTACCCAGGAATGAGTTCGGGTTTGTGCGACTAAAAATGCAGAATCAAATACCCGTTCCCTTTTCTCCTGATTCTACTTTTTGTATGGTAGTGTATGCCATGTTGATCAACACTGGACAATGTTATAATTTAACTCCGATAATGAGCCAGTAATAGATGTGAAATAGAAGAAGAAAACACAAGGAAACGAGTTATGAAGCAACTGTCGACGACTGTGTATCTGTATGTGTGTGTGTGTGTGTGTGTGTGTGTGTGTGTGTGTGTGCGTGTGTGTGTGTGTGTGCGTGTGTGTGTGTGTATGTATGTGTGTGTGTGTGTGTGTGTGTGTGTGTGTGTGTGTGTGTGTGTGTGTGTGTGTGTGTATGTATCTGTATGTGTGTGCATGTGTGTGTGTGTATGTGTGTGTATGTATGTGTGTGTATGTGTGTGTATGTGTGTGCGTGTGTGTGTATGTATGTGTGTGTGTATGTATCTGTATGTGTGTGCATGTGTGTGTGTATGTATGTGTGTGTGTGTATGTGTCTGTATGTGTGTGTGTGTGTATGTGTGTGTGTGTATGTGTATCTGTATGTGTGTGTGTGTGTGTGTATGTGTGTGTGTGTGTGTGTATGTGTGTGTGTGTGTGTGTATGTGTGTGTGTGTGTATGTATGTGTGTGTGTGTGTGTGTATGTGTGTGTGTGTGTATGTGTGTGTGTGTGTGTGCCTGCGCGTGTGTATAGTCCAGCATATGAGAAGCACACGAGGGCCGGAGCACACTGCTGCACCTGAGCCGACCACCACACCCACAACAATGCCATCGCCCACAACAACGCCATCGCGCACAACAACGCCATCGCCCGAGCGCGTCGCCCCGACACTTGCCGACATCGCCCTTGGCAACGCATCCGGTTGGGGACTGTGGAACCAGTGGGGAAGATGCTATCCATCACCTGTGCCGATCGCATCGTGCGGTGCACTCTCGGGAATGCAGAAGCGCCGACGCTCCTGTCTGGTCAACGGACGCTGCAAGGGCATGCGCGTTGAGACACAACCGTGCACGCTGCGAAAGTGTGAACGTGAGTCTCAACGTGAGACGGCAGCTCCTAGCCTAGCGGCGGATATGATAGCACTGAAATTTGTGTTGCACTGAATGTATGCGTGCTGCTATTCCCAGGCATTTCTAAGGTCTGCTGATGTTGGTTCACGGCGTGTGTGTGTGTGTGTGTGTGTGTGTGTGTGTGTGTGTGTGTGTGTGTGTGTGTGTGTGTGTGTGTGTGTGTGTGTGGAGGGGGGCATGCGAGCTGGCGCGCGCGCTTGTGTGTGCATGCGTGCATGTGTGTATATGTGTGTGTGTGTGTGTGTGTGTGTGTTTGTGTGTGTATGTGTTTGTGTGTGTATGTGTTTGTGTGTGTATGTGTTTGTGTGTGTATGTGTTTGTGTGTGTATGTGTTTGTGTGTGTATGTGTTTGTGTGTGTGGGGATAGGAAGAGGAAGCTTTTCAATCCAACTACATGTATATTGTTTGAGTTGTACTTGTTGATGTACTTGTTGATGTACTTGTTGATGTACTTGGTGATGTGTGCATGTGAATGTCTTTGCTTTAGCTGTGTATGACTTTGGCAAGTGGTCTCCATGCTCGGCTAGCTGTGGCAAGGGAGTGCAGGTCCGTTCACGCACATGCTCATCGGTGCAACCAAGTTCAGTGGTGTGCGGCGGCCCGGCAGTTGAGAGTCGCCATTGCAAGATTGCCTCATGCCTCTCAGCCACTGCTGGTGGGTATGGGTGTGTGTATGGAGGGAGAGGGGGTGCATGTGGGTATTTTTGTGTGTTCTACGACTGTATTCTGTTTGTGTGTGGGTGGGTGTATGTGTGTGTCACTGTGTGTGTGTGTGTGTATTTGCGTGCGTGCATGCGAGCGTGTGTATGTGTGTGTGTGGGGGGGGGGGGGGGTGCGTATGAGTGTGCGAGTGGGCATGCTTGCATTTGTGTACGAGAGTGTGAGTGTGTATGCCGTAGTGTTTGCAGATTTGCTTGGACACACGTGCGGGAGCATGTGCACACGCATTTGTGTATGTCACGGTAGCAGAGGAGTTGGCTGTTCTGATCTGTGTTGTTTGTTTGTTTCCTTGGCCAGGTCACATCTGTAACAGAGAGCCTTGTCGCAATGGTGCTACATGCGTGATGGTGGGGCAGTTCTTCCGCTGTCAGTGTGTACTGGGAACGTACGGAGCGCTCTGTCAATGTGAGTGAATCTACTTCATGTTATACTGTCTTCGCCGCTGTCGCTGCTGCTGCTGCTGCTGGTACTGCTGCTGCTGCTGTTGTTGCTGCTGCCGGTGTGGCTGCTGCGGCTGGTGGAGGTGGTGGTGGTGGTGGTGGTGGTAGTATTGCTGCTTCTGCTGGTGGTGGTGGTGCTGCTGCTGCTTCTGCTGCTGATGTTGGTTGTGGTGGTATTGTTGCTATTGCCGCTAGTGTTGCTGCTGCTTGTGCTGTTGTTGCAGCTGCGTTTCCATTTCTACGAACTTACCAGTACTACCAGTACTACCAAGAGTCCATAACCCAAGAGTATGCAGCTGTGACCTCTTTTCTATGGGCCAACCGCGCGGCGCGCTGCCTTCATTACATCATTCAGCTGCAGTCCGCGCACTGCGGAAAATCAAACACCGCACTTTCCCTCTAGTTTGAAATGAACTTTCGTACGGAACTGGAGTTCACGCGCCAGAATTCAGAGATTGTGTAGGTACTGGAACGAATCGAGCAAAAACGGATGGGCTCGTGCGAGAAATTGAGAGTTTGAATGCATGCTTTCAGAGCGTGATGAAGGCAAGTTACGTAATGAAGGCAGCGCGCCACGCATGCACCCATAATCACAGTTGCATACTCTTGGGTTATGGACTCTTGGTACTACCAGTAGTACTAGTGTAGTATTAGTATGCTGACTATTCCAGAGCAACGTTACATTGCTGGCATTGACCTGGCCGGAAATAGCCGAAAATAAATGTCCGCTGGATATTTGTTGACTTATAGTAAGACATTCCACTACACAACGTATTTAATAAGGCAAAGGTCCTCGGTTCAAGCTAGTAGCGTCATCACACAATGGTAGATAGCTGTGTATGGGCTGTGTATGGGCTGTGTATGGGCTGTGTATGGGCCGCGGTGGCAACCACTTAACAGTCTCCCTGAAATGCAGTACCGTAAAACCTGTCAAAGTGACCACTCGGATAAGGCGACCACCTGTCCCAGAGGACCGCTACAACCAGGACCAAGGGATGCTATTTCCAGTCAAATGACCCTGACTTAGGCGATCACCCGTACACTGGGACCACATTGGTAAGATGCATGGATTGGCCAGCTTAAACCGGGTTTGCTGTGATGATTGTAATGAACGGATGAAGCTGGCCAACGATCGACGGGGTCCCCCCCCCCCCCTCCCCCAGTCTGCCCAGATCATGGAGTTTTACACACTGACCTGACTCGGAGGATTCCGGCGGGAACGACGTGTTGGCTCGTGTAGCGTAACTACCCAGTGATGTTCTGTGTGTTTAGTCTCTCACCGTATGCCCGTCACCAGGGCAACGCGCCCTACGACTGAACCAGCGACCACCACGGCCGAGCCGACGGAAATGGCGACGGAGATGGAAACGGAAATGGCGACGGAGATGGAAACGGAGATGGCGACGGAGGCGGCAACCGAAATGCCGACGGAAGTCGCAACGGAAATTCTTTCCCGAGCGCAGGGTACGTTTGGGAGTACTGTTGTTGCAGCGCTTGTTGCATGTGCTTTGAGTTTTGAATCATCATGTTCAGCAGTACTGGATGAACTGAATTACGTTGCGTTAAAGGGGAACTCCGGTCCAAAATCACCCCCATTTTTTATTGCGGAATCCATTAGAGTATGTCGTAAGTGGTAGAATGGCGAAAACCGGAAGCTTCTACGACAAGGATAACATACCTAAATTACCAATTGCAATTTTCCATATTTGGCACGAGGGGGCCCCCTCCCACCCTGTGACGTAAAACGTTCTCAGCCCGGTCCACTCAGATGAAATTTTCAAATAATTGAAGCAAGAATGAAAAGTCCTTGGCCATTGTTGAAGTGCTTGTTGTTCTGTGCCATGCCCGATTTATTGTCACGACTCGCTGCTGCGTCTCTGGATGCAACAATGTCACGAAGAAAGAGGCGCCTGCGGGCTGTCGTAGCATGGCTTTCCTCTGGCTGACGCGAACCTGACGACAGCTTGGCTATGGAGAGTATGTTGGAAGGATTTTTCTCCGACGAAAAATAATCGTGTCTGCACTGAGCATTTCACTGAGATGTGCTATGAAAGAGATTTCCAACAAGAGTTTGCACAAAGCATTGGTGGCTATAAGCAGAAGCAGCAGCGACGCTTGAAGCCAGGGTCTCTGCCATCCTGAAACTTGGCGGTGCATGTCATACTAATAGTTAGTAGCTCCTCTACCTCTGCTGCCAGCAAAAGCAGACCATCTTCGATTTACTTCCAGGAACGTGAGCACGATGAGGTAAGTGAACGGCATGATTTTGTGCCGTCCAGAACGTAGCTCTAAACGACTACAGTCCTACTCAAAGTCCTCTACTCAAAATCCTAGTCAGTGAAGTCGAGAATTGATGTAATGTACATGGAACGTTATCATGTGTGTTATTTCGGTTCTCTTTATCTGTAAGTTTCCATTGCGTTACTTTCCGGTTGCAGCTACACTGCCACAAATACAAGGTACAGTATGATTTGTAGTCTGGAAATTTTCCATGCTGTCATACTGAAGTGGGCACCAAAACGTGTCCACTTTTCGTACAATGGCATGAGAGCACGGGTACAGTCGGCATGTCTGTCCCACAATGCCAATATTGGGAGAGCGCACGCCAAAACCAAGGAGGGTGTGCTCAGGTACAGGCTGGAATACACCAAAAGAACAAAGTGGCCAAGAAGCTGCACGACAATGTCCTGCAACTTCTTGAAGGACCTGTTGAACGATGTGCATACAACCATTCTCTGCATTCGCCACGGCACCGGCACAACCTCATGCTCCCGAACACAGTACAGTCTTGTGCCATTGTATCTGTCAACTTTACCAGATTGTTCGTGCAGCTGCATTGGTGCAAAGCATGCGCCCACCCGAAAACACAAATATTGCCCGAGTCAAGAATAGTTATAAATCGTGTCTGTCAACTGTTTTCAGCATTCTGCATGCACATGTACCAATGATTATGTGAACGTCAACCAGGCCAAGAAGCATTATCATCATCATCATCATCATGTCCAACTGCTTCCTCAAAGCCCCAGTGCGCATCTGCATTGGCTTCTGGTACAGCTGCTTTATCTTCGATACCACGCAAGACGGTATCACACGCCGCTGCTTGCGTCCAAAGTATCCATGGGTGAACCATGTGTATTGTCTATACGCCACATGTCTCCAAATCCTGCACAAAACAGTTGGAGAGATGTAGATACACATACCACGAGTGTCTTCATGATTGTGTAAAAGTAAATAGTTTCAGTGTAAATAATTTCGGATTCGAGTTAATATTTCTATGGGCTACTATACTGAAGACACTTTGGCCTTTTTTCAAATTTACATCACTTTTACACACAGTTGAAACACTTACAGTGCTAGGAATAGTATGAATGAAAGACATCGTTGTACCAGTATAATTATATTGGCATGGGTGCAATAGAACTTCATGATTGTGTGATGGAAGTTGGTGAATTTGAATACTGTACACAAAATCATTGCACAACACTTCCCATCTACTTTGTACCGGTACATGAAACATGGAAAGAAAGGAAATAATGAAACCGATTCAGTGAATCCTCACCTGTTTGACCACGGTCCACACCTTGCCCGAAATTCTTCGAAGGAAAGCAATGCCACCTCAAGCACTGATTTTTGCAGGCAAACAACAGCAAACTCTGAGTGCTGCGTGACGCACTGCAGCCCTTCCTGCTCGCCGCGTTTACTGAAAGCTGCAGGAACCTCCCAGCAACAAGTCGACTCGACCTCGCTCCACATCATGCTGCATTGTCCGCAACGGCATCAAGCAGTGCTTCTCACGCGAGCACTTGCAACCAAAGCGTTCTCTTCACGTTCATCTGTTTTGTAGTCTCAGAAATATTACTTGTAGACAGTTTCGCAGACGCTGATGCGCGCTTCGGCTCGAACCTAAAAGGCCTCGGTGTTGTTGAATCCGAAGTGGCGTCCACCTCCACACCTCCCGTGGTCTCCTCTTCCTCCAACATGATGATCGAATGAATACTAGTACAAGGGTTATTGATTGAAGAAAAAACAGTGAATACCTTTTTCAAAATTTCTGCAGGGCTACCATTTGAATAAAAAAATTTGGAGGTCACTGAGAACGTTTTACGTCACAGGGTGGGCGGGGGCCCCTCGTGCCAAATATGGAAAATTGCAATTGGTAATTTAGGTATGTTATCCTTGTCGTAGAAGCTTCCGGTTTTCGCCATTCTACCACTTACGACATACTCTAATGGATTCCGCAATAAAAAATGGGGGTGATTTTGGACCGGAGTTCCCCTTTAAGTGCAGTTGTTGAGAGCTACAGAAGCTACCCATACAATTGCAAAAGGTGCATTTTGCTCTTGTTCAGAAGGTTGCTGCTTACCTTATAGTATATATAAAAAGTAAGCTGAGACTGGATCTGGCCAAAAATCTGAGAGATGCCTCGTGCCATATTGGACGTTTCTGCCTCGGCTGTTCGGCAAACAATTCCAGCCGCCTGTTCTGTTGTTTGTTGATGCGCTCGTGTATGCGTGTGTGTGTGTGTGTGTGTGTGTGTGTGTGTGTGTGTATGCATGTGTGTGTGCGTGTATGTGTGTGTGTGTGTTTGTGTGTGTTTGTATGTGCGTAGAGATCAAAGCCGACCCTTGCCCAGCCCGTAAGAAGCCACAGGAGTTGGTGGACGAGTTCCTGGTATGTCTAAGCACGGAAGTTGGCACAAGTAAGTCCACAGGGCGAGAAGCTCACGTATTTGCTAAGCCGTTCCTTTGTCAATGAGATTGCCGGTGACGAGGTTCAATGCACCATTTGGGGCTCCGCATTACGGTTCACAAGATCGGATTTCACAACCACAATTATTGGTGGAAATCAGTTGGGCGCTTGGCCGTGTGCAATACCATCACCAGTGCTACGGGCGCGAGCGTTGTGCGATCGACGTTTTCATGCTCCGCCACGCCATTTGGGAATGCTCCAGTTAACAGTCGATGTATTTAAGGGCGGACTCTGGCAAGACATTAAAAAAAATAAAAGCAATAAAAGAACTAACTCTGCCGTCATCATCATGCGTCAACGAAGTCAAATGTTTTCCAGAATCGATTTTCATGTCACTATCATCAGTGGAATATCGTGACTGAATTAGTTACTCGTCTAGTACTGTCGCGGATATGGAAATCCAGTCGATAGACCGGGGCCGGCACCCTCAACGCGTACAGAACGTAAGTCGTTGCATGCAGTGCACAATCATGTTGATCCTGGACCAGCAGCTAGCAGCGCATACATGCTACGGCTGCATGGCCAGCGCCCTGTGGCCGCTAGACGTGCGGCCGGATTTCCATGTCCACGACAATAGTTTGAAGTTGAAGACACCACTGCAGCCGTACTTATGGTTGATACATATGGTGGTAAAGACACACCTGGAAATATGGCGGTAAACACATGGCGGTAAACACACGCCTGCCCACACACGCTCTCTAAGCTGCAACGTTCTGGCACAGAGCTCTCCTTCTCACCACCACCACCATCAGTTCGCGCCTGGCGCCTCGTCGATGCATGGTTGGCGGTCTCCGACATAGCAGGCTGGTACATCAAGCAGCGCATGGCACATAGAAGATGACACAGGAGAGTAAGAAGGAGAGCTCTGTGCCAGAACTTTGCAGCTTAGAGAGCGTGTGTGGGCAGGCGTGTGTTTACCGCCATATTGCCAGGTGGCTTTACCACCATATTTATCAACCATAAGTACGGCTGCAGTGGTGTCTTCAACTTCATTCTCCCGAGTCAAGCTCCGTATGAAGACATCCAAGAAGAAGATTGCCTGATGAGTCCAGCGGGGACGAAACGTACGTCGCAATCGAGCTATGTCGTTGCGGTGTCATCTTCTATGTGCCATGCGCTACTTGATGTACCAGCCTGCTATGTCGGATACCGCCAACCATGCATTGACGAGGCGCCAGGCGCGAACTGATGGTCGTGGTGGTGAGAAGGAGAGCTCTGTGCCAGAAATTTGCAGCTTAGAGAGCGTGTGTGGGCAGGCGTGTGGTTACCACCATATTGCCAGGTGTGTCTTTACCACCATATTTATCAGTCTAGTAGTTCTTTTTTATTGCTTTATTAAAATTGTTATCTCTCCGGCGTTTATTCATATAAAAAAATATTTAAAAAACTAAAAAGCTAGGGATTGAATTTGCTATTTTTGCAATCATCACACATTCGCAGATTTATATCGCCGCAAACTGCTCCGTGCTTTGATTTTGTACAGAGCCTGATCTGACTGAGTTGATAAAATCGTAAATTTTTCAGAGCTATTCTTGAAAACACGAAATTTGTGCACCGGGAAAGTTTACCCCTTTACAGTATTGTTTTTTTTTTTTTTTTTTTTTTTTATCACGCAAAGGAGCCTCTTTTACGGGCCAATAAAAAATAAAAAATCCAATCTGAAGAGCAATGTCAATAAAGCCGCTCATAATGCTAAAAATCAAATCAATTCAGGAAAATTCAATTCAATTCAAAGTCGTGACACATCCGGTAAAAACAGCAAGAAATAATATCTCGGTGCAAAAGAAGAAAAAGGAAATAAAAAGCCGCTTCATTTACAGTATTGTTCCTGCGGACTTTCCTCCTTCCATCGCTGCTCAACAAATTGATAAGAATCCTTTTACGTTGTATTCTGTCTTGCTTCCGCAGATAGGTCAAATATCATTCGGCATTGGCCAGTCTTTCAACGTGAGTAGAATGTTGCTGCTGTTGTTGTTGTTGTTGTTGTTGTTGTTGTTGTTGTTGTTGTTGTTGTTGTTGTTGTTGTTGTTGTTGCTGCTGCTGCTGCTGCTGCTGTTGCTGTTGCCACCCATCCCTCTTCTCTTGCCTTTAGCATGCTCTTCTCTGTGCTCACATTAAACAAATTCAAATAATCCCGTACGTTTCCTTGTCGCGCCATAGGTCGATTTCGTGCACGCGTTAGTTTTCTAATATCAACAATACCGACGACATACTTATCATCGAATTGGAATGAAGCATAATCGATAGTTCCCTATGGTTCGGACACTAGTTGACGAGTCCGAAGTAGACATACCGAGACATCCGTCATTTTTTCTAATACTTGTTAGGAATGTGTAAAATACAATTACAAACAGTGCATTCGGACAAGTGACAACGATTAGAAATAATGTGCAATAGGGTAAAAGAAGAAAGAGAATTTGGACCCGGATGAATCTGGAGTCTGATTCTAAATCAATGCAAATGCATACTTTTAAGGTAGGCGAAACGTGTCTTTGATCTATTCTGCTGTGTTCTCTCTCCCTCCCCCTGTGTGTTTGTGTGTGTGTGTGTACGCGCGCGTGCGTGCGTGTGTGTGTGTGTCTGTCTGTGTGTCTGTCTGTCTGCCTCCCTTTGTGTTCTCTGACTCTCTCTCTCTCTCTCTCTCTCTTTCTTTCTCTCTGCCCATCTGATCTCTTTCATCAACCACCTGCAAATGTCAGTATTCTCTCCCCACCTTAACAATACACAGTGTAAGAAGCGGGCCTTGAAGAAAGCATCTTCCAGTAAGTACACATTGTGAACCAGTAAACACACACATGCGTACACACATGCATGCACACATGTACACACAAATACACACTCACATATACGCACAAACATACACACACACACACACACACACACACACACACACACACACACACACACACACACGCATACACACACACACACACACACATACACGTACACACATACACATGGACACACATACATGCACACACTCAGGGCCTGCTCTAGACATTCAACACAGCCCGGTCAGAGTGTACCTGGCGCATGCAGGCCAACCGGTTCAGATCATCCGGCAGAAAAACAACCAAACGCCTGCTCAAAACTTGCAACTGTGTCAAAAGCTATAGCCAAAGTTACGCTTTTGACTGCCTGCCCCATCGACTTTCAATGTCCTGACTTCCTGCTCGCCGCGCTGGCCAGATCGCGCTCGAACCAGTTGACCCCAGTTGACCCAAGCCGAGTTTCTGTCGCTTGTAGACTGTAGTCTGTAGTGTGTACGGTTGCGCTAGATTTGCAACAGATGGGGTCCGCGAGTCGTAAAATACCGGTATTTTAGGAATCCATTGTCAGTTTGAGACATTTTTCAGCCGGGTCAGACTGGACTCGGTGTTATCTGTTCAGCCAGGTCGTGCAGTTCCCCAACCGGGCGCGTGACCCGGCTGACGCGGCTCTCCAGCAGGCCCTGACACTCTCTTTGCGACTACGCAGTTGGCAGAACCGGGATTTAGTTGCGCGTCAGAATTTCATGCGAACGCGATCTTCACACAACAATTTAGAATTTAAACTCGTATGGTGAGCCAATCGTATTCATGTACTGTAAGTCGACTAATGTTCGGCCTCCCAGGGCTATAACACATTTCAAAGTTTCGGCCTGTACTCCTGCTGCTTGTATACACTGTCACACTGAACCTTGCAAAACAAAATTTCGGCTGCAACAAATTTTCAGCCAAATATGATCCGGCCGAAAATCGCCGGAAAACAAATATGCGCCGAGTATGTGTTTACTTACAGTATAAGAGAAAGGACCAAACACACACGCAACATTTTGGTCCTTTTGGTCCTTTCTCTCAGGCAACAAAACTTGTGCAAAGACACCACAAACAGGGACGAAAAGCTCTTATGATAATGTAATCATGCACCAGTAGACTGCGTACAGTGATAGGGCGGCATTAGACATCCTTAGCAAAAGTACGATAACGCTAACGCTTACGGTACTCAGTCCCAGCCGTGACCAAAGACGTTATGGGATAACGGAAAAAACGTTACAGAGCTCAAAATAACGGGCCGACGTTCGTTTTGGTAATTCTGCAAAAACTGCAAAAACTCGCATTGTTTTGTAACTGGCGGGAGATAAAAAGCACGTGCAGATCGAGATGAGAGTCGAGATTGCTCCCTCTTGTGACATT
The DNA here is from genome assembly GCF_964019385.1 of Sycon ciliatum. Classification (NCBI taxonomy): domain Eukaryota; kingdom Metazoa; phylum Porifera; class Calcarea; order Leucosolenida; family Sycettidae; genus Sycon; species Sycon ciliatum. The sequence goes on along the minus strand of NC_088643.1, from coordinate 18,367,428 downwards.
TAGCTTTTTTGGCGAGTTTTGCCTTTCAGTTGACAATGTCTGCGTCCTCTGCTTCGTGCCGTTCTTTCTCTATCCCATCTCATGATCTGGGAAACAAAGGACCGGTTCCACGGCACTCCTGAGGAAGAAATTCATCGGCCTATCCCAGACGTGCTGGAGCTGGAGAACCCTTACAGTCTTCGGTGCTGCATTTAGGAAAGGTTTTCCAAGTACCTGGGAACAACGAAAACTCATTTTCGCTGTGCTTTTGCTATTCCAGAGTAAAAGACCTCGCCAAGGTATTCTTTCGGAACGACAGCAAACTAATCCCTGGTTCAAAATTTTGAATTTCCCGCACCTGTTTCCACGAAAATTCATATTGCCATGGTTGTCACGACTACTTCGTCTCAACTATAACGTACATTGTGCTAAGGGAAAAGTCTGCTTGAACGATCCGAAGTACGGAAAGGTTTGCGTTTACGAGCGTTTTTTAGCTAAGGATATCTGTTGACTGCACGAAGGACGCCAATGGCGGACACGTTTGCCGTACATGCAGTTACAGCATATAACAATCAGATAGGTAGCATGTTACAAGATGGAGGAGCCACTTTGAGGAACAGTTAGTTCTCTTGACTATAATGAACAGCCAGAAACCTGCTGCCAACAGGCTATCAGGTCGACTGGTACCGTATTCTCTGCAGTGGAAGCCGCACTTTGATTACTCAAATTTCACCCCCAAAAAAAGGGGGTGCGGCTTATACTCCGATGATCAAATTCATGAAACGATACTTCTAATGGATTTGTGGGAAATGCAGTGCTCTCTTGAGTGTAGGCAGGTTGCCTGCAAACTATTCGAGTGCAATGAAGCTGTGTGAGGCGTCCTTCAAATTTTTGAAACGATCAAATTAATGGTGATAAAATCAATAGGACAGATGTCTGTATTTCGTGGCAAAAAAATAGGGGGGGGGGGGGGCTTATACTCCGGAAAATACAGTACTCGTATGTCATGCCGAGGAACCAGGCACCTCTGCCGGATATATAGTAAGTGTTTACTATAGTCAGACCTTGCTTATCCGGATCCCTCGCCATGCGGAAGAAATTCGTTGGTTACCGATTTGCGGCATATGCCATGCATACATGCAGTATGTGTGTTCAATTATCCGGTTCCCTTGCCTATCCGGATATTTTTTGTGGAAAACGGATGTGTGCGGTTAAGCGAGGTCTGACTGTACTGTGCAAGCCTGATAGCCGGCACGCACGGTTGAAATATCCGCCATGCCCAGTCGAGATATCTGCCATGCCCAGTCGAGATATCTGCCATGCATAGCCGAGATATCTGCCATGCATAGTCGCGATATCCAGCACGCACTGTCGAAATACAGTCAAACCTTGTTAGGACGAACACTGATAAGGCAAACTTTCCATTAGTACAAACTAGGGCCAATCCTTTTAGTTGGCCAGGCATCAATTCAAGTCAAAATTATTCGTTTACGACGAACTTCTGTACAGCGAACTTTCGCGAAGACGAACTATTATCAAGTGTGATTTGAACAAAATCATCGTGGTCATGTACATGTAGTACGAACTTTCGGTCCACGCCCGTGCGCTGGCTGCCTTTTTTCTTCTTCTTTTTTTTCAATAGTCGAGGCCAATTGTACGTACAGTGAAAATTGTTTTTAAGCGTGTTTTGAAGAAAATCAGCGCGTTGTACGAACTTTCGGCACAGTTGTGATTCATTGTACTTACCTGGTTCTGAATAAAATGCTTCCCATGTACCACAGCATGCACCTTCACATAAATACAATCCATATGCATATCGATGTTTTTTGTCAGATCTGGATAAGAAGAACTCCCGATAAGACAAACAAATGTGTTTAGTCCCTTGAAGTTTGCCCTAACGAGGTTTGACTGTATGCCTCGTGCACAGTTGAGATATCCTCCTCGTGCACATCCGACATGCAGCAATGTAGACGGAAGCCACTTTGAAAGGACTCCGCCGGCCTGCGCCCTGGACCATAGGGCCATGTGATGCAAGAGGGTCCGAATCAGGGAGAGTGACCTAGCGGTTCATACGGCCATGCAGGTCGAAACCCTACCTGATAAGTGATAACGGACTCCCGCATCCAGTAGTATGCTGCACTTTGCTCAGCATACGGGCAAGGAATTGTAGGCTACATTTCAGAATGCTCTGTCTCCAATCTCCACATCAATGCGTTCTGCCTACTGAGTTCCCGAACTCTTGACACCTTTTTTTTTAGTGAAATTCATGATTTAGTGATTTGTTTTGTTTTATTGTTGGTGTTCACGCATGCGTGAACGGCAGTTTCTACTGATGAAAGCCCTTGTTCCCTCTATGTTCTTCGGCCTTCTGGATGGCGAGCCTCGGAACAAATCAACAGACTCATCCAGGGAGGGTCAGGGTTGGGACGTTGATATGTTCGACATCACATTCTTCGTATAATCCAGAATAGCTGGCGACCACTGCATGGTCTGAGCCATTCTGTAACCCTCAGTTTTGATTGTTCTCTCTGTGCATGTGTTCACTGTGACTTACTGCTGTAGAATGGGAGTGCCTGTGGTTCAACGCCACGAGACGACAGGTTGAGCTACTTGGTAAGTTTCTTGCGGCCATGTGAAGCACATGAGGTCATTGCCCAGGCAGGTGCAGGGCCTTGGTCTTGTGGCCATGTGAAGCACATGAGGTCATTGCCCAGGCAGGTGCAGGGCCTAGGTCTTGCGACCATGTGAAGCACATGAGGTCATTGCCCAGGCAGGTGCAGGGCCTTGGTCTTGCGGCCATGTGAAGCACATGAGGTCATTGCCCAGGCAGGTGCAGGGCCTTGGTCTTGCGGCCATGTGAAGCACATAGGGTGATTGCCCTCGTTCAATGAGCCTGTCTGTACCGCTCTAGGGGAGGTGGAGTGAAAGCTACATATACATTCAACTTTGCTAATGAGTCATGACGACTGCGGAGATAACGACAATTCGCGAATAGCGGCAGAATTTCCATGCCTAGAGCAGAGTCCCATATCACTGCAACACATATAATGAGACTTCGGGTATAACGACACTGACACTTTTCTGATGCCCCGCCGAGTGTCGTTATACGCAAAGTTGACTGTACCACCACGCTGTAGACAGTGTGGGCAAGTACATGCCGTCCAGAATACTGTAATTTCAGAAATGATCAGTGCTCAATATTTTCGGTATGAGGGCAAAAGGCCAGGTTAGGTGAACAGAAAATTTAGGTGCAGAGAAGCAGTTCCCTATTGGATTATGTGTGTTGGTGTTTGTTCGGTGTATTGAACTGTCCCCGGGGAAAATTGCAATTCCGCGGCCGCGTTTTTTTCCGCGTTTTTTGCGATTTTTTAAAAGACCGCGTTTTCCGCGATTTTCCCGCGTTTTTTGAACTTTTTTGTTGCACTACACGTACACACAGTGCACTGTTTGGTCAGCAACGTCTCATCGTGGCGGCTTTTTACTCAAATATGACGAGTGCGTACACCAGAGACTTGTAACTGATTGATTTCACTACATACTCACTGAAAATTGCCGCACATCAATATTATTCACCGCATATTTACCGCAAATTCACCGCAAATTATGCCATATTATGCCGCGTTTTTCCCCGCGTTTTTTGCGATTTTTTCCGCAATTTTCCCCGGGGACAGATTG
>NC_088643.1:18326274-18361274 GCF_964019385.1 Sycon ciliatum | reverse complement strand
TCTTGCCAAAGCGTTTTGGAAGTTGGACTAGTTTTGGCTCCACAATCCAGTGTGTCGTTACTATTTATAGCTTTCATGTCTGAGGTTGTTAGTACGTCTGTTGGCCCTGGGTTCCCAGTACCAAGTTGCCGAAGTTAGTAAAAATTAATAACTCCAAACTCACTTCAAGGTTCCAGTGCATCTATAGTGTCTGCTTTTATCAAAGCAGTGGTTACCCCGGCAACTGTAGGGTGTGCATAGGTAACCATGGTAACTGTCTTGGCCGTCCTATTCCGATGTACTCCGTGTGTAGACCAGGTGTGCGTTGGTGGTGGGGGTCGATTCACATGGCTTCGACAGTTGTGTAGACAGTTATCTGGCGCTGGTCTTGATCTGTTTCAATCAGAATCAGATCCGCTATGATCGTTGCTACATGTATAAAGAGAAAATCTGGGGGTGCACATGCAGTGCATTTGCAGATTTGCGTGCTTCTCTTGCGACGGGCCATGGTGTTTGTGTGTCACTGTGTGTGTGTGTGTGTGTGTGTGTACGTGTGAAGCACCCAAAGAAGAGGACTGGGGAGAACTACAGTAACTAAAAAAAGACTGCAATCGAAGAGAGAACAAGACGAGAACAAGACTGAACAAGCGCAGCCTTGGGGCATATCCTATCTTACTATGGAGAGAAAAAAGGGGTGCATGCAGCGAGGCAAAATGTGAGCAAGGGCTAAGCGGGAACAGGGTGAGCGGGAAGATAGAGGTCAGCAGTGCGCTAGTGCATGCAGCAAGGGAGGCAAAAGGTCAGCAGGGCAAAGGTCAGCGGGGAGTGCATGAATGGGTGTACGTGTGTACAGGGATATGCAGATATAATGATGGGGTACCGGTATGTGTAATTAATTGATTATTGTGTACAGGAGTGTGGGAATACGGGAACGTGTACGGGGCTAAAAGGCTTAGGGGTTCATACATGTACTGTACTAGTATACTAGTACTAGCAAGAGTACATAACCCCCCAGAGTGTGCAACGCGTTAACGCCGATCCAGCTCTGCATAGGGTCTTGGTCGAGCGGAATCGGATCTTCTGATGTCATGCGTACACTCCACACCAGCGCAAGGCCGGTCTCGAGGCAGGGTACCATTGTTTTTGATCCAAGAGTACCCGCGACTCCCCGGGTTCCTCTCAGATGTGTACGGTATTATGACGCAAAGATCCGATTCCGCTCGACCAAGACCCTATGCAGAGCTGGATCAGGCGTTGCACACTCTGGGGGTTATGTACTCTTGCTATTAGTATCGCATTGTTTGGGTCGAAAAACGTATATAATATGACATAGTTTACAAGACGAAACTCATCGGTAGACAATAGTCTGATGACGCCTGGAACGCCGTACGTGCAAGTTCAGAATCGAACCCCCTGGTCTGTCTACTAACGAGCGTAGACCTGAACCATCTCACAGCACCCGTACGCCCCCCCCCCCCCTCCGTTGACCATGTGATTAAAAAAAAGGTTAGAACTCCGGCCGGAGGCACTTTATTGTGGGGAAATGCCGTTGATGAAAAGTATGAAAAAGGGCAACATGAACACTCTAAAATCAGGATAGCGAGCCTAACAGTAACAACTTCAGAGGCACACTAACTGAACTGTAGTCCTGCTGAATAGTAGGCTGAAAGGAGAAGTGGGGGTAGTAAACACTAAACAGAACCGGGCGAGAATGAAACAAACGCGGGTTCTGGCTCAGATTACGAAGTAAGAACGATGAGGCAAAGCGGACGATGACGCCATGGGAGCATAAAAATGATACGAAAACAAGGAGTACGTGCGAATGATTCAAAAACAAAATGTGAAGCGCCGCTGAGGGACCTCTGTCCACTTCACGAGGAGCCAAAGCACATGTGCAGACCTCCGTACGCTCGCGCGCACTCGCATGCAACACTCACGCGCAACACTCGCGCGCACGCGAGCGAGCCCTCGCCCCCAAGTCTACACAGGGAAAGGAGACGAGGATCTATCGGCGACGTGCGGGGCACGGCGGCAATGCAGAATTCCATTCGAGCGGGGCGCCGTGTGAGGCCGTATGTAGCCGGCAGCTAGGTTATTGGCTATGTGTCACAGTGAGCTAGGTCACAATTGGCTTGCTTCAAGCGGCCGGCTGCTAAGTGGGTGAGCCAAGTCAGCTCGTGGAAACGTGTACTGTGCGCTTACGGCGCTACATACATCGAGCCGAACGAGCAGGGAACCCGTTAGAGCGGTCAGCTGCCAGAGTATGATGGCAGCGGTGCACACACACACACACACACACATACACACACACACACACACACACACACACATATGATAACGTCGTCGCCAGCACTGATATCGGGCAACTTCCAACTAAGAGTGGCAACGTGCACATCCACACCCTACACCGACACACGTGTGCATATACACACACGCGCGCGTACGCACAACACACATTCATGACATCTACAACAGCAGCAGCACACTCCACGGCTCCCAGTCCTATGGGCAAGGTAAGGGTGTGGCTGGGCTCGCACGACACGCTGTACGTCACGGGTAGCAATTGCGCGCTCGCTCGCACGGCTCAGGGAAGCTGCATTGAACTCGCCATGGCCGTGGGCAGCGGCTGGGTGGCAAGCCGTGCCAGGTGCACTCGAAGCTGCCGCAGCTCCTGCGCCACCGCCTCCCACATCATCTCGGCGCGGATACGCTGCGAGGAGACCTGCTGGCACAGCTCGTGCTCCTTGTGCAGGCGCTCGTGCAGCGCGGACAGCGCCTTCTTGTAGTGCTGCACTTGATCCGTCAGCTCCAGGCCGGCCGGCGCGTGCATTGAGGACAGCGGCTCGATGGAGTTCTCGGTGACGTCCGTCTGACTGCCGCTCGGCGAGTACACCTTCTTGCAGGCACCCGGCGGAAAGCGACACGCATTGTCCACGCCGGGCGTCGTTACTGTACACGATTCGTCTGAAGCAGGACCGGCGGCCGTGTCCGGTGTCCGCCGCACACTGCCGTTCGGAGTGCTCTCGTTCGTGACCGGCGTGCCAACCTGACTCGGTGCCCGTAGGGACTGGGCAAGCGGCTGCATGACGCTCTTCGATCGAAACACTCGGTCTTCGTCATCGCTGGCAATGGGCGATGCAGTCTGGAAACGATGGGCGTCGTCGTCGTTGCTGCTGATCTTTGCCGGTGACGACGTGACGGCAACTGCCGATGGAGAGAGTTTATCGTTGCTGCTGCTGCCGCTATTGCTGTTAGGGGTGCTGCTGCTTCCGTTGGTGGTGGCCGCAGATGTTGACACAGCGAGCGACTTGGCATCGATATCGCCATTCTCCGCGACGGTGTGGTCGGCCAATGACTTGGAAGTCACGATGCTACGTGGCCGCTCTCTTTTCTTGTCTGCCGACAGGAACATGAAATAAGGAGAAATACCAAACTTTAGTCATTGCTTTTCTGTGGCTGTTGTCTCCGTTGATTAGAAAGAAATCACAAGAAATGTCGGCCTATATGTTCCGTAAAACCACTCCTTCTAAAGAAGTAGAGAAATTTTAAATGTAAAGATCGAAAACTTGGACGAAAGAATCTTGCATGTGTCCTCTGGCAAATTTGACCGTACACAGCGCAAAGTGAATGGTGCCCTGGAAGTTGAAATAGGTGATGGAATTCAAGCACGCCTCGTGCTGTCATGAAATAGATCGTTTGCCCCACACACGGTGCAGGGCGGCAAGCCTGGGGCAATCTTTTGAGGAATTGACTGCCAATTTGTTGGGCACGGAACATGCGAACGTTCACACACCAGTTTCTGTCGGCGAACTGAGAAATGCATACGCAAAATGCACGTAGCCAGCCAGTCCTCCGTGGTGCACGTCTGATTATACCACGCAGGCAGAATTAACAGTCGGTCAATAACTTCATCCAACTCCAAAGAAAGGGAGTTCGTCCAGTTGCAAATGTCATCCATGGATCATAGGAGTGTATTGAAAAACAGGCCAAATCGACATCATTCGCATTTAATTAATTTAGTCGCAAAACCCCTTGGACGAAAAGGACGAAATTAAATTTGACTTGGAGACGACTATTTCTGCTTATACAGTATCTATCGTGTGCAACTGAACATAAACTAAATGAGAACAGGAACAAGACTGCGCACAAAACGGCACCGAGCACGGGAAAGCATCATGTTGCTCACCTCTAACATCTACGGATTCGTCCGACTGCTCATGGTCAGGCGATAGCTCCTTCTCGATGGTTGTGAGCGATCCTCGAGTTGCCTTGCGCTTTCGGCTGCAGCACGTCAACAAACAACAGAGCCAGTGTTTCAGATCTTTACTTAAGCAATGCCATTGTTTTTGTCGTTGTTGTTGTTCATACCGTATGTCCGCACCTTTAAAGCCAGTCTCAGTTATAAAGCCATGGACCTCATATGAAATTATATTTGAAGTATGTTTTGTAAAAATGAAGGAATCTGTACTATATATACTAAACAAACTTACAGCCCAGGAGGAAGGATGAACAAGTGGATTTAGATTGAAATTTCTATGTGGACTTTGACTTTTATGGCATAGTGGGCGAGTCATTTTGCATCTAAAAAAATGCTCATGCCAAAAAAGCACACAAAATTCTAAACTTTTTCCAAACCTTTTCTAAACCGAACGAACTTAGAAGTTGCGACTTCGGCGGTAATATTCATGAAGTTGGTTGCTCCAACGAGGAGCACACGCTGATGAGGGGTGAATTCCCCGAAACACTGTGTATTGAGCAGGGAGTGGTGCTTTCTTGCAGGTTTGCCGAGTGGAAGGTGCGACGTGCTCCTCGTGTGCTCTGGATGGCAGTCGTGAGTCAGTCAAGTGTCAAGTTCGGCAAGAAGCGTGTGCTCCTCGTTGGAGCAACCAACTTCATGAATATTACCGCCGAAGTCGCAACTTCTAAGTTCGTATTGTTGTCCCTCACGCGGACTTGCGACTAGTTGTTGGAGGTGACAGCGTTGTGAATAGCTATACTGGCTCTCAACGTCTGTTTAGCACAACTCCATGAGCGACTCTGACTCACGCTGCTGCCTGGGGCTTCACGAGGTATTTGTCGCGCTGGAAACAAAGTGTCTCTGTAAGTTTGTATCCCTGGTGATGGTTTGGCCTGGAGAGCAGTATATAAGTGGTGCTTTTCAGGCACTATCTTCCTCAGCCTACTCAAGCTAAACTGATGAGGGGTGAATTCCCCGAAACACTGTGTATTGAGCAGGGAGTGGTGCTTTCTTTCAGGTTTGCCGAGCGGAAGGTGCGACGTGCTCCTCGTGTGCTCCGGATGGCAGTCGTGAGTCAGTCAAGTGTCAAGTTCGGCAAGAAGCGTGTGCTCCTCGTTGGAGCAACCAACTTTTCTAAACCTATTTCAAGAATTTCCAAACCCACAAGCGGCAGTTTTGGTTTGAATGTGATGGTAATCAAGTCAGTTGGTTGCAAGCCAGCGACTAGTAGCAGCAAGAGTACATAACCCCCAAGAGTGTGCAACTGCCTGCACAACATCTATGCTGTGCTGCGACGGCAGAACTTCACATCACGTGACATGGTTCAAAAGGTTATGCTGGCAAACAGTGCAAAGTGACCACAAGAGAGTTGTACCCCAAGGTGGGTTGCGTACAACCCTGTATCTATCATACACCGAGTGCAAATAATGTATACAGGTTCATCACGTGATGTGAAGTTCTGCCGTCGCAGACCCCATAGCTGGAGTTGCACACTCTTGGGGGTTATGTACTCTTGGTAGCAGTCACTACCACCACCGTAAAAGCCCCCTGTATACGCCTACTCGAAATTACGCCCAGTCAGGGGAAGTCAACACTTTCGTTTCGAAATAGCGCCCATGCCCATGTATACGCCCAGGTATGCCGGAAACACCAGTTCATGTACAGGTACTGATACCCAATACTTACTGCTATCCCTATTCCCAGTATACGCCCGGTTCCAAAATAACGCCTGTGCCCTTGTATACGCCCAGGAAATCGAGGCTGCTATTCTATACGCCCGGGGCCTATACACGGGCTTTTACGGTATAATATATGTTACACTCAGTAGTCCACCAGCTCTCTATATGTGTTCACTCCTCTACATGTATATGTCATCACCCGTTTACTTCGTGCCTATATGGCTTCACTGCAACTTTCTCTATTATAACTCCAGGTCATACTCGCGACACACCGTAGTGTGCCTATCTCGTATAGAAGGCTATCTCGTATTGAAGCCTGTTTTGAATAGAAGCCTGATTTTTCAAGATACATTTTCGGCACATAAGCCTGGTTTTAGTGTTGACACACATAGAAATACCTGGTTCGAATAGAAGCCTAGCCTTCACACCAGCTTCTACAGGAATACCGTTGTGTCTTGTATTAAAGCCTATCTCGAATAGAAGCCTGTTTTGAATAGAAGCCTGATTTTTCAAGATACATTGTCGGCACATAAGCCTGGTTTTAGTGTTGACACACATAGAAATACCTGGTTTGAATAGAAGCCTGATGTGAATATAAGCCTAGCCTTGACATCAGCTTCTACAAGAATAAGCCTGACTTTAAAGGGGCACTCCGGGAATTTTTTCGGTGGTGTGTTCTCTTCATGGGGGCCTTATATGGCCCCCAAGGAATGGGGAATCGCGAAAACTAGACCCAAAAAGTCGATATATGAAGCCAGGGAGGGCCAAGTTTGTCTCCTATTTTGATGGTTTTGATGACGTCACGTGTGATTAGTATTCAAATTCTCTGCATTTGAAGATCTTAGTTGTTTGAATTTTCTGGTGATGAAGAACGATGTTTGGTCAACATTCCCAAGCTTCACAACTGCGACCATACTCTAAGGAACCTGAAGGACCTCCTGAGGTGCCCCTGGTAGAAGCCCAGCCTAATGAGGGCCAGGAAATTGGAGCGGACGACTTCACTGGTCGACAAGGAAATAACGATTGGTGTTCCTGCCAGAAATGTGGGGTGATGCAGAGGGCAGTCGATTACCTTCGCTGTCGAGAGAGCGCTGCAGCTGTAAGCATTGACAGCCCTTTGACATGCGTTACACATCACCCCGACTTCGCGTCAGCTTGTCTAAACAAAACTATTCTGACCATATGCCTCGCGACATATAGAGAATTTCGGGATCCTCGTACTCGGACCAGTGAAGTCGTCCGCTCCAATCTCCTGGCCCTCATCAGGATCCTCGTACTCGGACCAGTGAAGTCGTCCGCTCCAATCTCCTGGCCCTCATCAGGCTGCGCTTCCACCAGGGGCAACTCAGGGGGTCCTTCAGGTTCCTTAGAGTATTTCCGCAGTTGTGAAGCTTGGGAATGTCGACCAAACATCGTTCTTCATCACCAGAAAATTCAAACAACTAAGATCTTCAAATGCAGAGAATTTGAATACTAATCACACGTGACGTCATCAAAACCATCAAAAGAGGAGACAAACTTGGCCCTCCCTGGCTTCATATATCGACTTTTTGGGTCTAGTTTTCGCGATTCCCCATTCCTTGGGGGCCATATAAGGCCCCCATGAAGAGAACACACCACCGAAAAAATTCCCGGAGTGCCCCTTTAATACGCGCCATTACAGTATGTACTGTAAGACATGTTATTATAACCGTAAACGAGTCGCAAATTTAACGATTGTCCGAGACGATATGTTGACGATCTTGCAGTATTCCGGTATATCCACACACAACATAATATGAAGCATTACAGCCTCAAAGAATCTTAGGGTGCGTTCTTATATTCTCTAGCTTCTAGAAGAAGAAGAAATGAGAAGTCGAAGAAACTGGGATTACTCAAGAACGGGTCTCGAAGAATTCGGAGATATTTTGCACATGTCAAGCAAAATGAAGCGCCAAAGGGGCCGCGATCTTGAGTGATGAATGTAGTAATGCACGTGTGCGTATGCGAAAAGGGAAATGCGTACACTAATGATGAACACGTGCCTTTTAGTCGTAGTTCGCATGCGCTGATCCCAAACCGCGGGAATCTCCAAGTTTCAACCACCTCTGAAGCTTGGAGAGCTTGGAGAGCTTTGGAGAGCCTCCTAAAAGTCGGAGAGGATATAAGAACAGCTCTCGAACTTTTCGGAGAGTCTCCAACTTTTCCGAGAGGATTTAAGAACGCACCCTTAATATAACGAAGAAATGTCGATCGTTAAAACGTTAGATTTACTTCCTCGTTATATACAGTGTTGCCAAACCGTCCGATTTTTCGGACAGTGTCCGATTTTTGAAGGCTCTTCCGAAAACCGGTCCGAAAAAGGAAACGTCCGAAAAGCAGCCAAAAATGCCAGAGATCAGTACTTTCCTATGCAGAAGTCCTGTATTTTCACTTTTCAGCATGCAAATCACTGCACATGTTCATGTACATGTCACATGTGCTTCAAAAAAGGCTTGCGCTTGGCGGTGGAAGTGCAAGTAACAATTTTACATGCCTGGACGGCATGTACACTGTACAGCGTGTGACCACACCAATGCATCACAAAATTCATGACAACTTCGGGGTGCAATATCGGTTACCATGGCAACGAAGCGAATTTTCATGGTATTTTGGGCGATATTTTGAATTCTCTGGAAAAATTGCTGAGGAGAAAAATTCGCGCCATGTGGCCAGCCTTGACGGTGAAATTTGTCCGATTTTCGGCGAAAATTATTTGGCAGCACTGTATATACATGGCTTACAGTACTCCAAATCTACCTGTTCACCATCTGATCCGACAGTGATGCTACTTGGTGGTGCCAAACGCTGACAGAAAGAAGAAACTGGTGATAGTACTACAGTACTACAACTCACCTGCCAGTGACGGCTGGTGCTTGCCACGGCGACATGGCGTAGGAGTACGCACCGGCAGCTGCCATGCCGACCGGAACGTGCGGATGCTCGGCCGTCGTGGCGGACGCCGCTGACGGGGAGTAGCTCATGCCCGGCGGAACCATGTTGTCCGGTGGCGCTCCAGTGGAGGATGAAGAGAGCATCAGCGAGCGCGGGTTGTAGTACGTCTGGTACGGATTTGGCGCGTGCATGGGTATGCCGTGGCCAGCCATGCCATGATGGTACTGGTACATAGCCTGCTGACCCTGCTACAGAAAAGAGAGAGAGAGAGAGAGAGAGAGAGAGAGAGAGAGAGAGAGGGGAGGGAGGGGGAGAGAGAGAGAGAGAGAGAGGGGGGGGGAGGGGGAGAGAGAGAGAGAGAGAGAGAGAGAGAGAGAGAGAGAGAGAGAGAGAGAGAGAGAGAGAGAGAGAGAGAGGGGGGGGGGAGGGAGAGAGGGAGGGAGGGAGAGAAAGAGAGAGGGGGAGGGAGGGAGAGAAAGAGAGAGAGAGAGAGAGAGGGGGGGGGGGAGGGAGAGAGAGTGAGAGAGAGAGAGAAGGGAAGACGGAAAGGGAGAAATAAAGATGATGCGCTGGTCACCATAACGAACCAGTAACTATGACAAAGGCATACGGGCCACACACATGCATAATGGGTATATTTCAAGACTACGACACATGCTCCGCTAACAGAACTTCGCCAACACATGTGCAAATCAGCAAAACATCTAGGCCGCTCTCTTCACAGGTATTGACAGAAACCAACCAACGAAAATCCATAAACCATTTTAAAAATTTTAAACGGCGTTTTAGATATGTGCCAACAACAGTTACAACCAGTCCTGCAGGGATCTGTGCCACTCACAGATGGACAGGTAACCAATGTGCAAACTGCATTGGCAGTGTGAGCGCTTCTCCCTGAATCCGCGGACCCCACACTCACCTGGCGCATCACTGGTCGGTAGGTAAAGCGAGTATCGTGCATAGCGGTCATTCTGCAAGCACGCAATCCACAAACAAGTACGATAAGGTAAACAGAACGCCGCGGAAGAGATACGCTGCAAACCTCTCTAGCAGCACAAAGAGGTTCACCGGTAGCAAGGCGCAAAAGGAATGGTACTACACATACCAAGAACCCATAACTCTCCCAGAGTGTGTAGTTGTACATCGCCATTTGCATCAGGATTGCCAGAATGTACACAAGTACAGTAATGCTAGGTGATATCCTGAACCATGCAACGTGCATATTTGGCACCACCCTGGACTTTGAAGAAGACCCTTGACAACCAGGAATGCTGCCAGACGTACACATGCACAAAGAGAGCGATGTATTCGTAACTGGTCCGGGGCACCAGCTTTGTACGTCTGGGTAATAATTGCACCTGCCCACACATATGTCAGGAGTACAGGGCAGTGTGTAGCCATACACACAAATGAGTGCAAACATGGGCAATTATGGCAATCACACATTTGACAGCAAAGTTGTACAACGCACGTGTGAAAAGTTGTACAACATCCCAGTGTACATGATGACAGCAAGTTTTGATATAGCTACCATACACTCTCCGTCATACACACTTGCTGTTATGGCAAACCAAGGTCAGTCAGGTTACAGCATTTTCACTGTATGAATGCTACTGAAGAAAGAAATGACTACCTACCAGGACCTTCGCCACAGGCCAGCCCAAATGGGCCATTCGGCATTATCGATAATTTTCACGAAACAAAAAAAGTTTAGTTATGACCACCCTCCTGAACGAAAAAATATATTGACTTGACAGATAGGATGGATTGATGTTTCAGCTATCAATATTTTTCATAGCGAAACTCTCCTCGGGCCACCCATCCATAAACAAAACTTTTTCGTTTTGTTTAAAAGATTGATAATTATGGACAATCAAGGCCATCCGGCATTATCGATAATTTTCACGAAACGAAAAGGTTTAGTTATGACCCTCCCCCACCCACCCACGCCCATCAACGAAAAATAGATTGACTTGACAGCTAGAATGGATTGATGTTTCAGCTATCAATAATTTTCAAAACGAAACTCTCCTCGACCCACCCACCCACCCATAAACGAAACTTTTACGTTTTGTTTAAAAGATTACGGACGGCCCCTAACCGTCTTCAACCCAGCAGAGATAGCTCAACACCCTTTTTTCTTCTTTTTTTCTTCACCTCGAAACACATTAATTTTTACATCCATTCCTGTTTCCAACCAAAAACCACTGGAAGTCGCACCTAACCCACACTGCACACTATGTTGCTTGTTCCAGGTTGCTAACTGCTAGTTGGCACATGTAAGAATTGTTTGCAGTCTGTGGTCCTCCTAACGCCTCCCATCTCTGTGCATCCAAACATATACTGTATTTTCGGAAATTAGCGCCGGTCTTTTATTGCCACCCGTCTGAAATACACGTCACAGTAATTCAGGGCTTTTGTGTGGACTTTTCAAATTGGGTGAAATTTTAGGGCTCACAAACTACTAAGTGCCGCAGCCAGTATTACTTCGCATGTATGTGTGTAGTCTGTGCATCTTCCATTCTTTCCTGTCATGTGTCACAGATACCCATCCATTATACTGGTGGGAAATGCAGGCTGCAGCATGCAGTCAATGGACCCCCCCCCCCCCAACACACACACACACGCAGGAGGGGAGCTCCCCTTTTGACTTGTACAGTAAAACTCCCCAGATCCGGGCAGGTTGGGACCAAGCACTGCCCGTAACTAGGAATTGCCCGTGTACGCGTAACTCAGAACGCGCATACATGTACTTACCAGCATGCAAGTAAACATTTTTTTCTCAATCAATAATTGTTGGGACCGCTTTTAACTTTTTCCTTGAAAAGCCAATTTTTGTGACTCCAGATGGGACGTGAACGGTGCCGAGGTAGACGGGCGTGCCCGAATTAGGGGCGGCTGTATCTGGGTTTTTTTTTACTGTACTGCCAGACCTTGTCGGAACTCAAACAGTGGTCAGTGACAGGGCAACACAAAAAGAAACACCGGGGTACTCCACCAGAAACAGATAATTTATAATTACGCACGAATTTGGATACGACGTAGAGCGTAGGTAGAGCGTAGGAGGGTCGTTTCGAATAATATACTCGGAAGAGGAGACGACCAATGCCAGCGTTTGAAGGGAGAATCATTCTGTCCATCGGCTACGTGTGTGTGTGAACATCACCAGTCCGTCACGGTTCATCGAACTTGGCGCGCCAACTTGGCGCGCCAACAACAGAGTACGCGTGGCAACGGGTGAAAAATTGAAATGCGACAATTGAAAATGGGGCAAATTGAAAATGGCCAAAAACAACAACAGTATTCGGAAAAGACACATGCATTGTATATTGCTGGCATGGCCTGAACGACAACGGTGCAGTTGCATGGCTTACCTCGGAGCGATTGGGATAAGGTGGTCAGATGAGGAACTCAGCTTTCCATTCTGCGCTCTTGAGTATGGGCTATCTTTCTCAGCTCCCCTACTCGCAGTACAAACTAATGCCGGACGACTGCCGGTACTTTCTTTTCTACCCGGCATTTCTGCTGTTTCGGAGAGGAAGACAGAGAGGATCAGACTTGCTGGGTTCCTCCAAAGAAGAAAGTAGAAAGTGACGAGGAAAGCAAGCATGAAGAGACTGTTGCCCGCCAAGACAACGTACATTGCGACGTACCTGTACACACCCTGATACGGTTCTGCTGTATTTGTATACGGAGCGTAGGTGGTCTTTACCGGATTTTGCCCAAATCTTTCACTTGTCCCGCGTGCGCCTGTACGCGTCCAGCCTTTTCCGAATGCGGAATTTAATAGTGTGTCGCACTGTTGATGTACGCATGGCGCTTGAACTTGTACGCACTCTTTCTTGCAGGGGTGCACCAAGGTCACGGCTGGTGCAAGAAATGCGTGGGTGTCATGCACAATGCTTCCTTTCGGCATCCGGTGCTAGCAAGGCGCTCAACCCTTTGGCCTAGGGTGTGGCAGACCGCCAAAATCTGAAAAAAGAACTTGGCAAGGCTGGAAAGACCGCCTGCAAAGTGTTGAAGGGAGAAGATAGAGCCTAAGGTCAAACTACTAGTCGCTGGCGCCCGCCGAATCTCCGTGGGTCCAGTTCTCGCCCGAATTCCGCCACCATGAACCAATGCGAGCTTTCCCTTTTTTCCAAGGAGCAAAACAAGCAACCAGCTACGGCTGTACAGTATCGATGGGACTAGCTGTGAGTGGCCAGAATGCTTATTTGGGTGCTTCTAAAGATTCCATGACTTGAAAGAGATACAAGTTGGGACATCACAAGGGCCATTTTGTCACTTGATGGGGCAAAGAGCAAAATGCTGAGATCGTAAAACAGGACTTCAACTGAAGACGGGAATCGATATGGTGGCGTGCGCTTGAGAGGTCACGATCTCGCCAGCCTAAAAGTCGTAGCGGAACTCCCCGACGGGATAGCGGCGGCGAGTTCGTCGTGAGCTGCAGTCTCCTTTTCAAATCCATGTCTTTTGACTCGCATACTGTACTGTAGTAGCTCATGTGGGAGCTGGTTTCTCCTCTGTCATGCGTGTCACCAAGAGTCCATGGGTTATGGACTCTTGGTGTCACTCATTCCAGACCCAATACAGCAAAACTCCCCACATCCGGGCGTCCCTATTCCTATGGGCCGTGCACCTCCATCTACCGGGCGCGGGCGGGCACCTTTCTGACCCATCTATCATCACAAGGCATTTCCAACGAAATAACGGCCCCAAAAACTATTGATCGGCATTACATCGATGTTTACTTGGCGCGTTCAGGAAGTAAGTATGCATGTTCTGAGTTACGGGCAGTCCTCCATACCAACCTGCCCTGATCTGGGGGAGTTCTACCGTGCTGGCAAGCGGACAGTATGGTATGCTTCGTTGATGCACAATGCACACTGCTCTGAGCACTACCAAGGCTAGCACCCCCGGTGCGCAAGCACGAGCACGAGCACTACGAACACAACACTGCGCTGCATGTGCGATCGTGAACGTGCCTCTGCTTTGGGCCGTCGGATTCTAGTGTTCATGTCTCATCATTCTCATTCACCCTGTATCGTTGCTGGTATGTGCCCAGCGCGCCCAGGAGTAGAAAATAGAACTAAATACGGATATCCCTGATGAGTGATGATGCCCTCCTGGGTGAAAATTTGGACAATATCAACTGTACGTAGTGTAGCCAAGGACTGTTAGTGTGTTGCGAGTTGGGTATACTGAAAATATGACAATGCTACAGTGGAGTTTCAAAGTTCTAAATATATTCCATGCTAAGAACACCGTGTACAGCAGAGTCGCGCGCCCAAGAACATTGTTTCCCTGGCTAGGGGTGCCTGGGACGTTCTTCTTCTTCAGCAATCTGGCTGTACGAGCTACTACCACAATTTAGGGTTCCTGAGCCTAGCGAGTACTATACTGTTTGTGCTAGCCATGACGTTGATAGTTGTTCCCCCGTTTTGAGAACCCCGGAACCAGTTCAGTAGATATCCGAGAAGAAGATACGTTGCATTCACTAGGCCAGGGCCTAGCCTAGCGCCTAGGGACTGCCTGCTTGCATTTTGCACCCACCGTGACTTGAGTGCGAGCACCGCATTTCATGCAGATGTCACGGAAACAGCTCCTTTTTTTGTAGATCTCGGTAGAAAGTAGAAATTCATTCTGGAACCCTACAGTCATATTGTGGCGTTTCGAATTCCCCCCGTCACTGGCGCGGCCGCTCCCGTCTCGTGCTATTGTCCCGCAATTTCGATGGGTACGCGCCCGTATACGCCGCCGCCATTCTTTCAGAGAACGATGATGCTACATGAACCGGCCAAAAGTTCATAACCCCAGAGTACAATAATCCCAGAGTACATAACCCCATACTACAGTACATAACCCTCTGGTGCATACTAGTAACCCCAAGACCATGCAACTCGTGTAATGGTTTCTGGCGCGCGGCGTGCTGCCCAGGAACAGGTGTAGTAGCTGAGCAACAGGTGAGCAAAGAAAGAGATAAAGATACAGTAGGGCAGAGCTCATTATTTTGACGACTCCCTGCCCTGGCCATCACTGACCAGCTACGGTTTCAGGTTCCATAGCTTCCGCTTTTCTCGGAGACTTCGAGTGGTTTTATAGTGACGCGTCGCGCACAGGCATTTCCATTGAACCAAGAGTACATACCGGTAAACCGCTTATGTACTTTTTTCTATGTTTCGCGTCACCTTGTTCCATGAAATGTTCAGGGCAAAATTAATATTCAGGCGACAGCGTCGTACCGCTCTCAGTTTCGCCCAAAACGATTATGAAAATATGAGAGTTCATTCTTGTAGGCAAAGAAGACAGAACATTACTACACGAGTTCCCTTCGGGAACGGACACGATAATAATATTACTTTACTTTTACTTTACTACACTGTATTGCAATTGAGAGCGTATACTGGAAGGCCATAAGAGGTGATAATTTAGGGCAAAATGAAGAAAAGAAAATGATAACACCCAAAAGCGCTCAAAACAACCGTTTATGTACTCGTACGTACGTATACTCTTGGTTGAACTATTACTGTTATGGCATCATGTGAGTTGGGTATGAGAACATAGTAAAAAATAAAATTAAAAATTGCCTGAAATCCTTGCGTTATGTACATGTACGTGTACGTTAAAACCGAGTCCAAGACTTGGTCATCATTTCACTACTACAGTTTCTCTACTTCCTTAGCCTTCAGGTCCAGTTCCGCCTCGGCACGGTGTAGGCACAGCTTCCGCACCTTGTGTTGAATTCGGTTACGTTTGGTTTTGAGAGATTCTCTCTTCTTGTCGCCAGTGGCAGAGTATGGTGGAGCATTAGAAAGGAAAAAAACGAGCATTTTGTGAGATACGAGCGGCATGTGGACTTTCATAGTGGATAATATCGGGAAATCCCCTGCTTTTTGGCAACAATCGGCTACAAAAGGTACTGTAGGTGCAACCCTCCTCGTGTTACCAGGTAACTGGATCGTGGATCCCTTTGTGTAGACACTTACCACTTTTTAGCGCCTGTACTGATGTAGCTACTAACTACATCGTACATGACTGTATTGTAGTCAGAAGGGGGGTGGGGGGATGAAGCGTGTTCGATTTTTCGCCAACGCGTTTTTCATAGGCACGCCTCTTCTCTGCCTCATTCTTCCTGTAGGTTGCCGCTATGGATTGCTGCCGGTTGGAACAGGCGTGAGGTTTGAACACCCGGATGTCCAGGATTGGCCGTTCGAAATGGCCACCCCAGATTGCATCCAATACAGCCACATCCAGGCGGGCATTATCCTCTGGCAGTCTGGGATGGCGGAGCAATGACGCAAGGTTGAAGATGCGGCTTGATAGTTTCATGTTTCTGTTACCACCAGAACATACCTTTTGAGTCGATTATAAAGCTATTCTTGTCAAAACCACTACCGAAAAAGAAGAAAAAAAGTTTTCACCGGGGAGGGTAGTAGTAGTAGTAGTAGTAGAATTTATTATTTTGGTCGAACCCGAAAGGGCCAAAAAGTCAAAATATTTCTACTCCAAACCTGCGCAGAAGGATGCTCAAAGGACTAGTTTTCGATTTACATGTACATGTAGGTACGAGCCACATGTATTATGATTATACTTCAAAAGTAATAGTTTTTCAGGTTTAATAGTTGCTTTCCTGCCTGCCTGCCTTCACTTGATGAATTGAGGAGAAGGCAATGAAAGATATGTAACCCCGGGGTTATTCAATCTCTGGGCGGGGTTACCCCGCCGCTATGTACTCTCGTATACTCGTGATCGTATGCACAGTACTCGAACGCATCCAAAATGAAAGGGCCTTCAAGGTCGACATTGTGCGTATTTTGCATCCATTTTGGTTCCAAAAAGAGTACCAACCATGAAGCATGGGACCCTGCCCTCGCCTCGACGAGTCGAGTGCGTATCGGTACACCAGTCCATGGTGCACACCGTATCATCGGCACATCGCGCGACGATCTCCACAGTACATGACGTATCATCGGGGAGTGGCCCGGGCGCGCCCCGATCTACGGTTTTGGCGCCGATCCGATCGGTACACTCGACTCGCATGATCGCATCTCCGGATGCTGGATGGATCACGGGTACGCGGGTGTCAGGAGAGATCTACGAGAAAGCGTACAGCATAGCAGCATAATAATAGTGCAGTATATTATACTGCAAAGTACAGCTGTACCGTAGTGCTGTAGCAGGTAGCCGCGCCCGTGGCCCGCGCATTTCGTTCTCGTACGAAACGGTGTCAGTGAGCTATACGCGCCACAATCTCTATACGCGCCATACCGGTAATTGCCTACGCCTAGGCTACTGTTGGTACGAGAATTTCAGTTTACCCTGGTGCAGGTGTTTGGCTGCATCAGCAATTCAGCATACATGTACATGTACAGGCGCATTTGCAGCACTACAATCACGCCATAAGCGGATAAAGAACAGTGGAACTTCAATATGAAGGCACCCTGGCCTGGGCAAAACATACCTTTTTTCTGTTCTCTTTCCATCGGATATACGGGTACACACTCGGGGTAGTTTACCGAACTGCACCAAACAGAAGACTTTGCATAATTTTTCAGTCAAACTGCTTTTAATCTCAGCTTTGAATGAATTTCCCATCATCTTTTGATCTCTGCAAAGGATCCTAGGAGTGGCCTTGTAGCTTGGGCTATATAAAGTACTCGTTTATGTCACTGGGAGGTACGCTACACTGAAGATCCACTGTCGTATTTCACTGCAATGTACTCCCTATAACGAACCTCCCACAAGTGACAACCATAATATCTTCCAAAAACCAAGCCACAACAAAAGTCAAGCGACTACGAGGTGATTTGGCTTTTTTAACATGGTTGTAAAATGACGTTTTTTCAGCCACGTGCGGGCCACTTCTAGGCAAGCTACATCCAAATGAATTGTTGCAGGTGGAAGTGCTATCCTTCATGCCCGTTGTGCCAAAAAATGGGAATGATCCCACTTTGGAAAGTGTCTTGAATCATGCCCTACTTTCATAGTATTCTCAGGATTCAAATCATTGGTGTGTCATTATTTAAGGTGGCAGTCTGGGTTCAGAGGGTCAAAAAACAAAGTTTCGATTTTCTGTATTTTTTCACTGGCACCGTCTTGTGTATGGTCCAAAGGGTTTATCCTGAAAATTTGAGCGTAATCGGGTGCTTCCTTCCGGAGATATAGCCGCGCAAAGTCTGCACAATTGTTTTTGAAATACTGAAATATCAGCAAATTTCTACAAAATTTAGGTTTGCACACTATTCCGATTTTTACCGTCAATCTTTGAGCGATTTCATTAAAATTTTCTGGAGCGACTCCTGGTACTCCTCTGCGCTGCAGACTGACAGCCGCGCACGATGTTTGTCACCATGGCAACCAAGATAACTTTTGCGCATGCGCAAATTCAAAAAAAATTCAAATTTCGACTCTCATGATCTCAGCTGATCGCTCTGCTCTTGAAACTTTTGGAGTAATTGTTTTGGAGTAATTGTTTCTTGGAGCTAACCCCTTCGTTGGCTACTATGGGGAAGTCTAGAGCCAAGGGAAAGCCCGGACGATCTAAGAAAAGGAAAAGAACGTTCTATGGAGTGTCTCAGGCGCCGAAGGCTCCCTCTGGTAAAATTTCGCCTGCAGAACAAATTCCTGACTTGCCACTGTCTGATGACGACCTTGAAGTGTCAGCTGAAGCCACGTCTTCAAGCAGCGATAGTGATGGAAGTGGCGGTGAAGTCGACAGCAGTTCCTCCGACAGTGACTTGGATGAAGAGTGTGAGGAAGGGGCGCATGGATTTCGCCTGATTGATCTCGAGTGCCTTCAGCAGCTTTTGTCAGCTGCAGTTTGTTGCAGTGGCTGTAATGGCGCAGTCACGATCAGCGAATCGCAACGGGGAGGCCTTGCATCATGCCTGGAGCTTTCCTGTGTTAACTGCGGCGACATAGCAAGCGAATTTATGTCCAAGAAGTTCAATCGGGTCTGGGAGGTGAACAGACGAGCAGTATTCGGAATGCGACTGATTGGCCGTGGACGTCAATCAATGGTAAAGCTGGCGGGTGCACTGAATATGCCATCACCTATGAGTCGGTCGACATTTTACAGCCATGCTAAAGGCCTGCATTCCGCGTCCAAGAGCGTCGCTGAGCGTAGCATGACTGAGGCAGCTGAGAAAGCAGTGTCCGCAGCAGATGGGGGTAGCGATATCGCTGCTTCCTATGACGGTACCTGGATGCGCCGAGGATTCGCATCGCTCTTCGGAGCCTTCACTATAATTGCATATGATGTCGGCAAAGTGGTGGACTGCGAAGTGCTTTCAAAGTTTTGCCACAAGTGCACGCACTTGGCGTCTAGAAAAGAGAAGGGAGAGCTAACCAAAGATGACTATGATCGACAGATTGCCGAACACGATTGCTCAGTCAACACCACTGTATCAGCTCCTGCCATGGAGAGTGCAGCCGCCAAGACTCTGTGGGCCAGGTCCTTTGAGAGCCGCAAGCTGAGGTACACCACCTACATTGGTGATGGAGATACCAAGAGTTTTAAGGCTGTGCGTGACGCTTGTCCGTATGGGCCCGAGGTGCCTGTAGTCAAGGAGGAATGTGTCGGCCACGTTCAAAAACGCATCGGTACCAGCCTAAGAAAGCTGAAGAAAAACCTTGCGGGCAAGAAGCTTGCTGATGGGCGCACTATAGGCGGACGTGGTCGCCTCACGGATGCCATGATCGACAAGCTGCAAGCCTACTATGGCATGGCTGTGCGGAACAACAGCGGAGACTTGCAAGCCATGGCCAGGGCCATATGGGCATCCCTCATGCATCGTGCATCCAGCGACAGTAAACCTCAGCACCAGTATTGTCCGCCTGGAATTAACAGCTGGTGTAGATGGCAGCAGCAACAGGCAGGTGGTGATGTCTACGCCCACCACAATATCCTGCCAGAGGCAGTATGGAAGGAACTGAAGCCGGTCTACATTCGGTTGTCCGACCGGAGTTTGCTCGAGCGCTGCCAGAAGGGTGCTACGCAGAATCGCAACGAAGCGTTCAATGGACTCGTGTGGCAGTTGTGTCCAAAGACAGGCTTTGCATCCGCTCCCACTGTCCAGATGTGCGTCTACCTGGCCGTGGCCTGGTTCAATGATGGAGGTGTGGCAGTGAAACGCGTTCTGGACGAGATGGGCCTCCCTACTGGATACCATACGACACGTCTCATCAAGCTGCTAGACCGTGAGAGACAGGCACATGCTGCCAGAAAGAAGTCAGAAGAAGGGAAGAGGTCACGAAAGAAGCGAAGGAGGATCAGGAAGGGCATCCAGGATGAGCAGCAAGAGGAAGAAGGTTTGACATATGAAGCTGGTGGCTTCGACTAAGTTCTAGTAAGTTCTAGTTGGACAGACATACCTCCATCTGTACTTGCACAGAGCACTTTTTTTCTCCATTTTCCACTGAGTCCCGTACCTCTTAGACAGCGTAGCAAAGAACCTGTAAGTCACAGACCCCATAAACCATACATTTTTGGAAACTGTGAGCATTTATCAAGGTGCTAAGTGTCATGGATTTTTATATTTTGTGTAGTAGCTTTGAGTAAAGTGCTACTGATCGAGGACCTAAATTTTGCGCGATTGCATGATTTTTGTTTGACAGCTTGAGTACTTTGTTCTGAATATGATTTCAAAATTCCGCTCCACTTAGCACCTAGGTATATGTGAAGGAAATCCTGTGGAGCACTCAGTTTCTACCCAGCTTCTTTCTGCGTTTGCATATTGCGTCTAAGGTATTGGTGGTACGGCATAATCGCAGATTTGACTATTGTGCCTGCGGATTCCCATGTGTGAGCTTGATTTATACTTCATTGGACTTAGTGAAATACACTGGGTATGTGGTCAAGATTTGAGCAAAATTCATCAATTATTATGGAAGTTACGGCTGTGTTCATGCGGTCGGGCCGCGAACCCAGACTGCCACCTTAACAAATGTGTAAAATCACTAAAATGGCATCACAAACTGAGATATTCGGTCATCAAAATTTTTGAAATTGATAGATATCACTTCAAGGATTGCTAGTGGATGAAAATTAATCTCGGTCAACTGCATTGTATGCTGCGAAAGCTGTGTTTTTGAATTTGTAACAATCAAAAAAATTTAATAATAATAATAATAATAATAATAACAAGTGGCTGTGTCGATACGGTAGAATTGGATAGGTAGTATAGCATCGCAGCCATGTTTTCGTTCTCACAGAGTGTATTCCGTGACCTGCTGTTCTTCATTTTTGTCTTACAGTGATGGCAAGACGGCCTGACCTCGTCCAAAGGCCCTGTGGAAGCAATTCACTGCCCCCCTCGGGGCTTATTTTACACATTTTACACAAATGGCAAAGCACCCACCACTCCGACGTGGCAGGGAGAATTAAATTATATGCACCAAATTTTCTGGTCAATGTTGATCTACGATAAACTGGCTCTCATTTGCCACCACCCATGTTTCGATACAGCTATCCGGAGCAAAAAAAGCCAAATCACCTCGTACACGAAATGTAGGTCTACAGAAACGACCCTCTGCCTACATGTACCTGATGTACAGCAGGGAGTCATCAAAATATGTATTTAACGACTCCCTGATGTACAGTACATGTATATGCAAAGGGTCTATCCTCTCTGTGTACGTGTACAACCAAGAGTCCACAACTATGCTTATGGCCATATGGACTCTTGGCAGAAGTTAGTTGACCCTTTTTTATGTTTCAAAGAGTACAATAAAGGTTTACATTGTACTCTATGGCTCAGGGAGTCGATATTTTACGACTCCCTGGTATGGCTTTGTTTTTTTTGTTTTTGTTTTTTTTCTCTACAAAATCCACACATCTCCAGACACTGGGGTGAATAATGGAGTGTGGTGGTGGGGCCCATTAAGCTCCGCCGACCAGAGGTCTCGGCTTCATAGCTCCATGGACGCTCAAACTGATCAATCGATTGATAGTTGGGGTTTACATGTAGTTTTTTTCTTGAGGGCTTCTGATAAGTCTTTTCCCCTCAGTGGCCCCTTTTCACTTCCTTTCATCCCATCCACCCTTCCAGAAAACTCCCCTGATACGTATCCATTTACTTTAGGAGAATCCTTCAAGTAAAGTCTGATTGAATGAATGCATATCAAGTCCTCTTATGGACTCAGATGGGGGGCCAAGGATACCGGTAAAGATATAGAAAGAAAAAGGACCAAGGAATTCAGTACAAGTAAGTTTACGCTAAATGTCCACTAACACCACCAGTTACTAAACAATCAGCTCATACGATAACATTGCACGACACTTTTGACCGACGGTATTGACGCTCTACGACTAACTGGCTATCAGCTCTAGCACGCCTTGGATGCGCACTCCAACAGCCTTCCAACTTGCAAGGTTCAACTTCTAAGTTAGTTATAAAAAATATAATAACATAGGAGGGGAAGGTGAGCGCAACCAAGACAAGCACGAACTGAAAGTCTCAGCTGTGAAGGACGTTGGCGGATGTACATGCATGTCGATGACGATATGACGTTATTATGTCATCATAATAACTTAGAACCTTCCAAGTTGGAAGGCTGTTGGAGTGCGCATCCAAGGCGTGCTGGGAACCCTGTAAAGAGCACTTAGGGTTCCCTGTAACAAGACGGCAACGTATGTAGGGCCTTCCCTATCAAAATAATAAATTCTACTACTACTACTACTACTGCTAGAGCTGATAGCCAGTTAGTTGTAGAGTGTCAATACCGTCGGTCAGTGTGGTGCAATGTTATCGTATGAGCTGATTGTTTAGTAACTGGTGGTGTTAGTGGACATTATAGGGTAACTTGAAGTTCCTTGGTCCTTTTTCTTTTCTATAAGTCCTCTTATTATATTTTTAAGGATTTCCCAAAGGCTGAAAGCCTATTTAGGGTGTCTCCAGGAACTTACAGGAGGTAGTGAACATTCCCTGCCATGGTAAGAAAGCGAAGAAGAATGAATTTCCGGATATAATGTGGAGATAGGGAGGGGAGACAGACAGACAGACAGACATACAGACATACAGACATACAGACATACAGACAGACAGACATACAGACAGACAGACAGACAGACAGACAGACAGACAGACAGACAGACAGACAAACAGACAAACAGACAGACAGACAGACAGGCAGGCAGGCAGGCAGACAGACGGACGGACGGACGGACGGACGGACGGACGGACGGACGGACGGACGGACGGACGGACGGACGGACGGACGGACGGACGGACGGACGGACAGACGGACAGACAAAACAGAGAAAAGACAAAGACAGAGGAACAGAGATAATGAGAGAAGGAGACAGAGAGAAGGAGACAGGTAGACAGAGACAAACAGACAGATAGACCGAGATGAAAAAGGAGAGAGAGGGGAGAGAGAGAGAGAGAGAGAGAGAGAGAGAGAGAGAGAGAGAGAGAGAGAGAGAGAGAGAGAGAGAGAGAGAGAGAGAGAGAGAGAGAGAGAGAGAGAGAGAGAGAGAGAGAGAGAGAGAGAGAGAGAGAGAGAGAGAGAGAGAGAGAGAGAGAGAGAGAGAGAGAGAGAGAGAGAGAGAGAGAGATAGATAGATAGATAGATAGATAGATAGATAGATAGATAGATAGATAGATAGATAGATAGAGAGAGAGAGAGAGAGAGAGAGAGAGAGAGAGAGAGAGAGAGAGAGAGAGAGAGAGAGAGAGAGAGAGAGAGAGAGAGAGAGAGAGAGAGAGAGAGAGAGAGAGAGAGAGAGAGAGAGAGAGAGAGAGAGAGAGAGAGGAGAGGAGAGAGAGAGAAGGGGAGAGAGAGAGAGAGAGATTATGCTATAACAGCAACATTGCATCACATTGTATAGGGAGTTGCGGGCCTGGCCACTTGGGAGCGGCATCCTTAGTAACAGCGTGGGCGGCGGCGGATACATACCGGTACATGTAAGTCACGGTACAAACATGGGAAACAGCCTCCAGGGACTAAGCATTGGCGGATAATGCTCGAAAAGGTGGCAGATTCTGCTCGAAAAGCAGTGAAATTGGCAGAACCATACAAACCTTATGGCGGGCCAATTCCTCGAATTCTGCTCCATTTCTTTATCCACATACCAAACATGCATGAAACTTACCAGAATAAGTACCGAATTCTGCCAATTTTTCTGCCGGTATTATCCCGCATATGGGTAAAGGCCAACCACGGACACATCCAGTGCCTCTTCAACTACCATCCATGCTATGTGTCGTTGCGGATGTTCACGAGTGCCAGTAGAGCGGTATTACCGATACATACCTTCCGAGACCAAGCTATCAGTATTAAAGTTGCAACTGAATGGAGCGGTTGTCTGCAGGTGACAAACTCCCTTTTTCTTCCCATTCTGTCATGGAAACTAGTACAATATATCTCACCGTATGTTCTATCCATAGTATCAAGAGCAGTTGCCTGATGATCGTAGTAGTACGTGAAACCCAGAGTTGAGACACAGCGTCCAATCTCTCTCTTGTGTAGTATCAAGAGTACAGTAAGAGGAGGTTTATGTACTCTTGGTACTGTAGTAGTATCAAGAGTACACGAGCCCCTTTACTCTTGATAGTATCGAGAGCATAGAAGCTCCCACTAGCTTATACAAAGTAACATGTACATAGTTACCCTTGATATTACCGGTATGTTATGTATCCAGGATCAATATGCCAAATGCCGCTGTCTGATGATCACTGAAATGAGTGAAGCTTGAAGTTACAGCTGCACAGCCTTTCACCTCCGTTGTAGGTGTACCAAAGAGATTGGTTGATGGACAGTGAATTTGTGTACAAGATGAACCGGACTGAGGAAGAACAAAAATGGTATGAGATATAAAGGACAAAGTCACCAGATCATAATGCAGTCAGGCAGTGCGACAACAAGACCGGAAGTATTGAGATATACACCAACGTGTATTGTAGCTCCAACACATCAACGGATCGGTTTTAATTTATTTTTTATTTTATTCCAAGCAATACATGGCTGGGGTAGCCAATGACCACTTTGTGTCGCGATTGCAGGTTTTTTATAGCCAACCACGGCTAACAAGGAAAAGAGTAAGAAGTCAAAAAGAAAGGGAAAAGAAGAAAGAAGCAAATATGGACTGAAATTGTGGTCTACTGGTAAAGCAAGGCGTTCCTGAATGCTGTTAAAGTAGAAAGGCCCTTTGTCTCCTGGTGCAGCTTAAGCCAATGCAAATAGCCATTGAAAGGGGGGGGGGGGGTGTAGCAATGCAGAAGAGCGGGCTAGAGGAAGGGAGAGTTGGTTCCTAGTGGAGTTATCCCGTCGGAACCAGTCAACTGGTTTTAAAAGGATTGACCAAAGGCTGTGGTAGCCTATTGACTGGCTTTCCTGCTGAATTATATGGACTGCGGAATGAAAGAGGAGGAAGAGAGCAAAGGAAAATGAGTTCAACAAGCTGTTCCAAAGGATTACATTGTACATGTAGCCCTTAGCCAGCAGGAGGAGTCTGGAGGACCAGTAGAAGATCTTGTCATACCAGCGAGGGGTGGGTGACCAATCACATTTGGGAATCTATAGCAACTAACCATGGTGTACATAATCTTCATCCTCACACACGCAGACACACACACGCACGCACACACGCACATACACACACACACACAAACACACACATACACATACAATCTTCATTCTCTTCTTCTGTTGTATACATGTACTCTAAATACTCATTGGTATCAGACTCAAAAGTAAATACCGCGTACCGGTATTTAAAGCTCCCAGGGATCAGGAACGTATTACCTTTGATTGCACTGACTGTTTTGGTGAAACCTGCCGTTTTTGTAAGTGGAGTGTTCTCAATTTTCAAAATCCTTAAAAGGGATTTGAGTAATAGGACCAGGGGGTTGGACAGACTTACCGGTACAAAATAGGGGGGGGGGGATGTCCCACAAATATTTGTAGAGTCCAACCAAGAGTACATAACCCCCCACGGGCCGGGGGTTATGTACTCTTGGTCCAACCAAGAGTACATAAACCTTGTTTATGTACTCTTGGTCCAACCCATGCATTACAGGAGCATCAAGAGAACATTATGTACCCAACGAGGGGTACTGCTCAGTGCTCAGATCCCTTTATGGGTTTTGAAAGTTGAAGACGTTCTGTTTACAAAAACGGCTGATTTCATCAAAACAAGGAGTAGTATTGTACAATCAAGATTGAATACGCTCCCGGGCCCTAGGCCCTAGGCCCTGCAGCTTATTTACTCTTGGTGCAATCAATAGTATACTTGTATGACCGTGACGGTACTTTTGGTGCAATGTACATGTACAACCAAGAGTACACAGAGGCTGAGCACTGCAGTACTGAAAACAAGAAAACACGTACCGGTACGTATACAGGTAAATGGTAATCTGCTCGTTGTTCTGTCTGTGTAATCTGCTACAAAGCAGCAAGCAATTTCGAGGCCAAGCCCTCAGCTAACTGGGATCGATGGTCCAATATTTTGACGTACATGTATAGCATCATCAAGAGTACGGGGGGGGGGGTATGTACTCTTGGCATCATAGGGCGCTGTGCATAACAGGGAGTAGTACAATACCGGTATTGTACTACTCCCTGGTGCATAACAACAAGACTACGTGGAGTCCACAATCCCCTCTTGATAACAACTATAATAAATCTTTATGAAACTCGGATGTGGAGCCAATAATATTTTATTCTATTTTGACAATATTTATTTATTTCTGCACCTCGTAGCATGTCAAGACAGCCAATTTTTAGTCATTTAGAGTACTGAGACATTCGACCGCCTGACACCTATATTGTAGCTTCAACACTCACTGGCAACATTTAAATGACCATTGCCGAAATTTGTTCTTTACGTCGTATATTCTACCTATATTTGATTATTGTGATACAGCGTGGTGCGGCCTGTCTCAGGCTCTTGTTCAAACTCTGGAAATACACCAGCGTCTGCTTTTAAAAATCCTGTTTCTCAAAGATCAAACATTCTCCTCCCAACGTCTCTACAGTTTAGCTTCAGTATCTCCCCTTTTAGAGCGACGCCAGCAACATCTTTGCATCCTTGTACACCTGATCTTATTAGACCTGGTTCCCAAACACCTTGCTAAGTATAACTGGTTTGTGTCCACCAGATCAACACGTTCTCATTACCCTGTGCCAACACCTCCCTGTTTCTGAAATCTCTTTCGTTTCTCTCCTTATTATTCAGTTCGCCGTGGTTGGCTACCACCCGACTTCTCATAAATATTGGCAGTCTAATTACGACGAGCCAGGAGATGTTGAATAAATAATAATAATACAACATGTACTTGCTCGCTCGCTGTCGACTAGACTGCACGGTCGGCGCGCGCTGTCGATATTTCGGCGGCGTGCAGTTCAGGAGCACCGTTTCTGGGGCTTGCCCCTAGGCTACCAACCCCTCACGAGTCAGTCTGTGCAGCTAGCTACAGATTTGGCGGAGTTGATGCGCCCGCAGGCCGTACTTTTCGACCGTTCTGGTCGTGTCGGAAAGCTGTGAGCGGCAGATATGCCCTTTTCTCATCCCCTTCTTCAATCAAGTCACCGGTTGAGTTCATCACGGCGTTTGCTCCGACAATCGCGGCCTAAGTAACGAGCCACCCAAAGTCCCTCGTACGAAGCTTTTCTCATCGGACGAACGTTTCTTCGGCGGAGACTTCAATGCAAAGGTGGGGCACCGCTGGGCAACTGACAGCTCAGTTTGAGAAGCTGGCCCGAGAGCGATCTACATTTAAATCAAATCGACTTTATCCTTGTTCCCAATCGCCTTGTCCGAGCGGCCTCAGAAATGGTAGTCCATATACCGTATTATCTCTAATATAAGCACGGTCCTTTATTTTTTCAATGTACCTCCGCCCCGTGCTATTAATGGAGACGTTCCTTTTTTGGAGACTGTTCCATTATTATTTCAAGTTATTTTCAACCTCATTTCAGAGGCATGTTTCCATGCCAAATTCATGTCAGACACACACATTTCAGGGTTTTTTCGCCGGTACAGATAATGAATTTACACAGTGTGCTTATAATGGAGACTGAGCACTATTTTTTGAATGCCGCCCCAAGGTATTCTATTATTGGAGACGTGCTATTATTGGAGACTGTGCTTATATTAGAGATAATACGGTATGCACTGGTTCAGGTTGTGAATTATAATCAGGCCATAGGTTGGTAGTGACACTGTGACAGGGCACAACGAATGCGTATGATAGTCAATCTCCAGCATATCGGCAGAACTAGCTTTGTCCGACGCAAGAAGAACCCCAGGATTTTGTGGACAATTTACCAGGCAACAATGTACAGCAAGATGAATACGAACAAACCGGGCTAGTAGTAGACTATAGTAGCTAATTGCTTGGATCAAACATCAGCAGCGGATTCCTGGCGCAATCTCCGACCAGCACCGGGCCACTAGCATAACTGAGACATGACAACTGCAGAGGAAGTACATGTACTTGGAGTTGGAGTGAGTGAGCGGATGTCACCGCGAACCATCAGATTCTGAAAGGCTGCCGGGCATCCGGATATCCCAGATCATGGCCCTGCAGGGCAGCCCCTCTAGCTCTCCAGACATAAGAAGTCAAGATACAGGCCTGGAGCCGTTTCAACTTTGTTACTTAGCGTCGCAGCTCAAGACACGGCGCCAGTAACAAATGTCCTCCACAACTGCACTGCGGGCAGGTATCAAGAAGAGTTCAATCTCTAAGCTGGACTGCAGAAATAGAGACAATGAGAAAATTTATGACACTGCCCAGATGTGCACTACACTCAAGTCAAGGAGGAAACTGGGCAGCTGGCAGAGATCCATGTTCAGAACAGCTAGCGATGGCGCTTTTGTAGGTCGTGCAGAGCAGAAAGCAGAGCTTATGTCGGGTCACTTCCAGACGCAGTTTTCTCACTCCAGTCTCTTCGCCGCCAAGGACAGGGGAAATGTGACCGGACTATGCACATTCATTGGATATGTCTAAAGCTTTCGATAAAGTCCGCCACACACAGCTCATTGTCGATCTGCTTGATGTCGGTGTGTCACGTACGGGTCGGCCCTCACCTGGTTTGCAAGCTACCTGACTACGCGAGAGCAGATGATCTGCATTGGGCCAACCACGAGTCAGGTCGCCCCTGCACTTGTGGTGTACCGCAAGGCTCTGTTCTTGGTCCTGTGCCATTTTCCATTTACGCCCGCGACGTCCCCTCCGTCCTGCACCCAGCATCCAGTTCGCAGACGACATAGCATTATACTCCTCGCAGAGTTCTGTTGGCGTTGTCTCTGCTACGCTTACGACGGTAGTCAGGCACCAACCTAGCTGTTTGGCTACAGGCGAAGGGCCTTGTCGTCACCCTACCAAAAGCCGAGCCGTGACCTTCCTTCGTCACCGACAGGTGGACAACCCTCTCATAACTGTCCAGTGTCGTGGAGCAGCCGTTCCAACCGGAGCAATCACCACGTACCTCGGCGTTGTACTTGATAGTAAGCTGTCCTGGGATGCTCAGGTTGACCGAATTGTCACCAAGACGGCCCGGAAGATTGGTGCGCTGTGGCGAGCCCGTCGCTCCTTGTCTCGGTCTGCACGGTGTCTCTTCATTCAGCCTGTTGTCATTCCCCGACATCATCTATGGCATTAACACCTTCTTCCCCGCGCTCCTTGGTCGCCGGCTTGATCGCCTGGGTCTGCTGCAAAACAAGGCTACCCGAGCTATCGACGGCCACCCACCCTACACAACCGTGCATCCCCTGCTGGTGCAGCACGGCTTGTACTGGATAGGCGAACTGAGCAAGCGCAAGCTACGAATATTTGTCTGGAGGTGCCTTCATGGGAAAGCTAGTGCCACGTCATCTGAACTGTTCGTCAGGCCTGCTGGCAGGAGAACATGTCATCAGAGGTCCAGTGGTCTGCTAAGCCAACCATCCTCCACTCGCTCTGGCGCGTCTCGGCCGTCCTTCGCAGGATCTGCACTCTGGAACCTGCTGCCGGATGATGTTCGGACCATAGCAAGACATAAGATGTTTAGCCGCATACGTTGCTTACCGTACTGTTGCTCTGACTAGCCCGCCCCTAGCTCTCATTGACCACCCCCGATACTCCCTTGACTCCTCTGCGAGATCCATTTTCTTTCGTAATAACCTGCAGACTCAACAAATTGAAGTCCTTTCTTTTCCAAATTTGGCTTGTCCATTTGCCTTCATATCATTGGGCCAAGTTCCCGTTTATTGTGCGAATTGAAAATAAACCAACCCGCAAGCAACAGTACAGAACCCATTTCGAGTAAGGGTAATGCCGTCGTTATACCAGTAACACAGCTGGACGTCTGCAGAGCCATTGGCAAGCTGAAAAACAGGCGTTCCACATGGCATGCCCGAATGGGACGGTGTCCGCAGTGAGGCCTATGATTGGCTGCTGAGCTCCTCAGAACACTTCCCGGGAGGTCACTCGATTCATCACCACTATCTCGATGATCATGCCAGTGGATCAGGGCTGCTCGTATATACCCTTGCAGAAGCAACACAAGGAAAGTGTAGAGGACCCTGCACCAGTCTACATCCTAATCCCCCCCCCCCCCCCCCCCCACACACACTCAATGGTGTGCCGGCAATATTCTCGAATGTCGTCCCGCTCGCAATCCAGGATGTCGTTGCAGTGTGTCATCGATAGCACCGGCGAAACAGTAATTGATTGGTCCGGCCATACCCTAGTCCCGGCTTCATACTTTGTGTGTGATAATCAGGGAGTAGTAAAATGTATTTTACTACTCCCTGGTGATAATTGATATGGCCGGAAAATATGACCTCCTCTAGAACAGTGACAACATGGGTTCAGTGGTGGCCAAACAGTTGGTCCGGCCACGGCCTGATCAACCAGATAGGTTTTGCCGTCCCGGATCGACTATACACCATGCGTGAGCTGATACTCCAGCGTGCCAAGCAAGATATCGCCTCTCATTGACCAAGGCACCAGATCACGCGAACTGATGGTGTTGGCAAGAGGCAGAACTGTTCGCAGCTTCATAATTATAATAGCGAGTGCGATGTTCAGCAGGTGTTGACCGCCGTATCACAGATATGAAGCTCGTCACACCCGAAAACATGGAGGTGGCTCGGAACAGGTGAAACTTCCCAAGTTGGTTGTGTTTCACAACGCAATCGTATAGCTGGTTGTAACGCAAAGGTGCGGTTTCTACTTTACTCGAAAACACCTCCGCTTGAGAGAGAGAGAGAGAGAGAGAGAGAGAGAGAGAGAGAGAGAGAGAGAGAGAGAGAGAGAGAGAGAGAGAGAGAGAGAGGGAGGGAGAGAGAGAGAAAGAGAGAGAGAGAGAGAGAGAGAGAGAGAGAGAGAGAGAGAGAGAGAGAGAGAGAGAGAGAGAGAGAGAGAGAGAGAGAGAGACAGAGAGACAGAGAGACAGAGAGACAGAGAGACAGAGAGAGAGAGAGAGAGAGAGAGAGAGAGAGAGAGAGACAGAGAGAGAGAGAGAGACAGAGAGAGAGAGAGAGAGAGAGAGAGAGAGAGAGAGAGAGAGAGAGAGGCCACGTTAACGCTATGCCACCATGGCTACAAGTAGAACCTCGACATGTACACGGAGAACCCTCCAACCTACTGCCAGCATACAGTGTGCAGACGGATTGAGCTGGTCGGCGCTCATCTCCATGTTGCTCGGAGAACCGTCCAGCGCCACCGCCACCACACAAGAAGCCACTCCGTTCACTGTCATAAATATCACACCAGAATGTACACACAATAGAAGCAAACCCTATGGAACATAGACAAGAGCTCAATGAGTAGCCTCAACAGACTCAAACGGGAGAAAACCCACCAGTGTAGAGTAAGATAAAAACTGGCATAGAGAAGCACAGGCAGCGGTCGGGAAGAATTCGATCCACTGAATCAACATGACCTAGTGTTCACACAACACCAAAACAGTCTAATACAAACGGACGGATACTAGCACTACGCAAATGTTTCGTTAAAAAATATGTCCAACGCTCCAAAAAATATGTGCAAATGATTCGATCGAATTCGGCAACCATAAAAGGTAGCTTCCGCTTTGGTGAGCACAGAGTATAGGCAGCGGTGGCCAGCCAAGCTGATAAGAGGCAGCCAGCCATCACTACACCATACATGCTCACCTATCAACCTGTGTCACAGTAATCAGCAATCATACGAGTAGGAGAAGGCCAGCAGGTCAGGAAGCGCTGGCTACCTCTTAGCTGCCTGGGTTGCCTGCAGCAGCGCCCGCTCGCTAGCCAGCTTGCGGCGCAGAAGGCTTCGTTGAAGCTCAAGACGACGGTCTTCCATACTCTTAACCTGCTCCATCAGAGAGTCGCGCTGTTTCAGTACCATGTCGGCTTCGGCGCGCTTTGCTGCTTCCTCGGCGGCTTTTCGCTTGCGCTCCAGTTCTTCGCGTTCCTCCCTTTCTTTCCGCAGGAGTTCCTCGCGGCGAACCTGCTCCTTGCGAGCTTCTTCTTCCTGTTCCTTGCGCATATCCACTTGATGCTGTGCTGCAGCCATTAGCAAAATCTGCTTCAGCAGTTGATCGGCCTCTCGACGACGCTGCTGCAGCAGTAACTGTCGCTCCCTCTCTGCCTCTTTCTCTGCCTCGCGCTGCAGCCGCAAGGCCTCCTTTTCCGCTTCACGCTGCACCCGGGCCGCTTCTTTCTCCGCTCGCCGTTTCTGACGCTCCTCTCGCCGCTGCTCTTTCTCCGCCTGCCGACGCCGTTCCTTTTCCAGCCGCTGGCGCTCTGCTTCTGCCGCGGCCTTTTCGCGGCGCTTCCGTTCCTCCTCTTCTCTCTGCTTCCTCTCCTGCAGCAGCTTCTCCTCTCGTTTTTGCTTCTCGGCCGCCGCAGTGGCTTGCGCTTTCTCCTTCGCCTCGAGCTCGATCTCGTAGAGTCGGTCCAGGTCCTTGCGGCGCTTGCGCACGCAGCGATCGCTCATGTGGCTGCTCTTGTCGAAGTTCACGGCGAGCGGCACGGCCAGCTCAGGCTCGCCTTTAACGCGCTGCACCAGCTTCATGCCCCGCAGGCCAGCCATGGCGGAGCAGAACGACGCGTAGTCCTCGTACTGAACGTAGCCGACAAACGTCGACTGCGGCGTGGTGGACGGGCCGAACGACGAAAAGTTACCGGACGCGAGCTCGGCCCCGTTTTCAATCACGTCGACGCGTTTCACCTTGCCGAACTTTCCAAACGACTTGGAGAGCATTTTGGTGAGCATATCATGCCGCTCTACCTTGTCGCGCACCTTGGATGTGCTTGTCAAGTTGGGCAGGCGGCTTCCAGCTGGTATCATCCACATGGTAGGGATCCCCTGGATACAGATGGTGTCACAGCGGTCTCCCGGTAAGCCTTCGTCGAACGACGGCACGCCGCGGTCCTGGAAATAGCTCTCCCAGTCCTTCTTGGTCGGGAAGTGGAGCTCGGATTCGCCGGCCTTCACGCGGAGCTGCTGTGTAAGACCGCCTAGTTTGATTGCCTTTCCATGAAGCTGAACTATGGCCTTGCGCAATGCACGCAGTGATGGCAGCTCTCCTTCGAAGTACAGGATCTGGCGTGTTGTCTTGCCAACGCGCAGCTGTGAGAACACTTCGGGAGCGGCCAGCGCTTTCAGCTTCTCCATTATCTCCCAGTTCGAAATGCTGACGCTCACCCCCTTCATCTCCGGCAGCAGCACAGCCACAGTCACCTTGGCGACGTGACGTAAGTGCAAATGCAGCTCATCGCAGAGTAGAACGGGTCCATCGTCCGCCATGCTCCGATCTGAGCGACCTCACACCTCCCCTTAGTCTTCCTGCACAAATGGCTTACGAACCAGAGCAGCTGACGGTCCACGCCTTGATAGTCAACCCCATCCCGAGAGGAACAACTTCTGGAGTGATGCTCCCTCACTCCAGGCCCAAAAGAATCACGAACACTCAATTCCCTGGCAGGATAGACAAGGTTGTCCAAAGACAACACTACCACTCCGACGTGTTTGTGAAAAAAATATCAGTGGCCTCTTGCTTTCGACACTGCTGGTTTGTCCAGCACACCCTAGCACAAGAAAGGAGATAATCGTGCTCACGAAATCTACCAACTATTCTCGGCGAAGGCGTCAAAAGAGCTGGTACATGGTGCAAGTCCAAGACAAATTCCACACAGTCACTTCTTCACTACAATTTACAAAAGACATCACCATCTCATTTCAACATTTTGATCGTTTCGTTTTGTATTTTCAAGCTGTGTGTGCTCGTGTCTTTCACATGTAACAGTGACATCACGATGCCTGAACGTTCGATCTGACATGACAGCATGCGCATAGCATCTTGCATTCTGGCCCAGGGATTTCCCCAGCTGCTCGACATGGGATATTTTTTCCGAACAGCAGTTTTTCTGTGAAGTGGAGCATTTAAAAAAATAATTGCTTTAGCTTATCAGGACGGTATTCTATTTCAACTACTAGTAGTCCTTCTTGATCTTTTTGATCGCTGCTGGACCGTTGTCGTCGCTCTGAACTCCGTTGTCGCCTGGTGATGTCCCACACAGAGGTGAGACGGTCCATCAGATTGAGCTGGTACATCTGTCCACCCACTCCACATTAGTAGAGTCGTTCAACAGAATTCACTACATGCCAACGCAGGAAGTCACGTGTGTGTGTGTGTGTGTGTGTGTGTGTGTGTGTGCGTGTGTGTGTGTGTGTGTGTGTGTTTGTGTATAATAATTGGGATGCAATATACAACCATGTACTTTCACAACTCCGTAGATCATACCCCTGGCCCATGGAACAATCCCAGCACATTGCACCGATAATAGGCAGGTGAAATATAATAATAATAATATTCGCGGGATCAACTTCGGCATCGCTTGAATGTTCAGAAACACACAAACTAGCCTTCGCATCCG
This sequence comes from Sycon ciliatum, assembly GCF_964019385.1. Lineage (NCBI taxonomy): Eukaryota > Metazoa > Porifera > Calcarea > Leucosolenida > Sycettidae > Sycon > Sycon ciliatum. The sequence goes on along the minus strand of NC_088643.1, from coordinate 18,326,614 downwards.
CAGGCCACCACTATGCCTGTTCACCTAAGTCCTTACAGTGCATTTCAAAACTATAGACGCGTAGGGTTTTTTTAATATTTCAAATTTGGCTGGAACTTTTTGAGAATAGTTTTCGGAATATTGCTCAGGATCGCTCCACAATTACTCTCATATAGTTTCTAAAGGATTGGATAACAGACGCCCAATTTGGAAAAATTTATGCACAAAGTGATCACAGATTTTATGTGGTATAGATGCTGGCATAACGGTTTTTGCCTAGGTACGCGTCTATAGTTTTGAAATGGACTGTAGTGGCGAATGCAGACCTCACGAGTGAGTCAGGGGAGAGGAGGTTAGTCTC
>NC_088643.1:18233774-18321274 GCF_964019385.1 Sycon ciliatum | reverse complement strand
CTGCTGGTTTGATGCTGCCCAGGATCGCTCTGCCTGGAGGCAGATTGCTCATCGTCGTCCTCCCGCCCGTGCTCCTCCTGATCCTGACTCTGGCTTCTGCTGCGCATGTGGAAAGGTCTGCCGTCGTCCCGGGGACCTCAAGCGCCACGCTCCGTACTGCAAAGCTAGCAGATAGTCCCTTCGCTATCATTGCCATCAGCAATGGGCACATTCAAGGTTCAAGGTGTGTGTGTGTGTGTGTTTGTGCGTGCACGTGTGTGTGTGTGTGTGTGTGTCCGCCGTCTGCAGTGGCTTGGGCATGTCGCCAGAATGCCAGATAACCGGCTTCCGAAGCTGATACTGTTTAGCTTCTTCTCAGATCCACGCCCAGCCTGTGGGCCACGACTGCGATGGAAAGACCTCGTCGCACGTGATCTTCGTTTCGGTGGCATAGTGAATTGGCTCACTTTGGCTCAGGATCGCCCAGCATGGCGCGAGGCAATTGCAAAGACTCCGGATGATCTCGTGGAGTGCAACAACAACAAAGTCACCTGCAAGGTTTGCAACCGATCATTCACTGCTCGTGGGATTCACCGTCACAAGTGCTCAGCTGTACGGTCCTTACCTGTTGCCCAGCAGCCTGGGGCCCGTCACTGTGGAGTTTGTGACCGCTGGTTTCAAAGCGCTGGCGGTTTTGCAGTTCATCGTTGTGTGGAGCGTCAGACATCGGACGAAATACCAGCTGTTTCAACGAGATGCAGCCTGAATTTGGACTGCTGCCAGCACCATTGCTCGACCTGTGATCGCTGCATGAAGAGTCAGGCTGGTTTTAACCGCCATAATTGTACTCGAGGCAAACGACTGCGAAAGGACCAGAGGACTAATCTGCCCATTCAATGCAGCCTATGTAACGAACGATTCTCCCGCCCGCAGGACCTCACCCGCCACCGAAGACAGAAACACTAGCTATGTGTAGAACGGTCCCCTCTCACCTCAATTACTCTCCTTGTTTCTTTTCCTTTCTCGCTGTTGTCTCCCGCTTCTGGGAGCGACGTGGCCATTTTGTGGCAGTTGTACATAGTAGTAGTAGTAGTAGTAGTAGTAGTAGTAGTAGAGAGGTTTTGCATTCCGAATTTCGGAATTATTTTCGGAATGTGGCGGCAGCAGTCGAAAAAGTAGTCGAACTTTCGGAAGTGTGGTGGCGAAAGTGCATGGTTTTCCGAAAATGGATTTTCGGCTCTTTCATGTTTGGGAGTACATATTTGAATACAAAAAGTGTTTTTCATGTTTGTATTTTGCTTTCTGCTGCTCTCGATTATTTGAAAAAATTTCCACGTATGTAGTCAGTTTTGATTTTTGCTGGTTTTGCTGCTCTCGCTGATCTCGCCATGTTGACTAATCTTCTCACACTCCATCACACCGTCTATCTTCCTTTGCCATGGAGCCTACTGACAGTACAAGACAGTAGTTCGCCAACCTCGTCTTCAGCTGTTGGATCACTTGGTCCACCATCAGTACGTCCTCGTCTTCGAACCACACCCAAAAACAGTTTGGCCTGCGCACATGGATTTGATCCTGCTCAGGGAGTCGTAAAATACCAGGTATTTTACGACTCCCTGATCCTGCTCAACCCCTTCGACGCTCTCCATTTTGTTTTGCATGGCAACCCTTGGAAACGAAGTCGAATCAGATTTTCGGAATGCAAAACACTGAAAATACCGTTTTTCGGAACGCGCTTTTTTCGGAAAAGCACAGTCGAAAATAATTCCGAAATTCGGAATGCAAAACCTCCCTAGTGTGTGTGTGTGTGTGTGTGTGTGTGTGTGTGTGTGTGTGTGTGTGTGTGTGTGTGTGTGTGTGTGTGTGTGTGTGTGTGTCCCATATGGTGCAGTGGTATGTGCAGCGATTTCCAATCGATAGGTTGCGGGTTCGAGTCCCGACGATTATGGTCGCACACATCTTTCTTCTCTTTCTCAGACTCTTCCTGACTTTTCTTTCATTCTCCTGGGTGGTTACCAGGTTACCAACAGCCAGTGCATGTCGGAGTATGTGGTGTGATGTGTGTGCGGAAAAAAATAATAATAAAAAGACCAAAAAGTAGGGATTCACTGGCCAGAAAAAGCCACTTCATAGCTGTGTGGTGTAGACCAGGCTGAATAGTGGCGGTCAATTCTTCAGCCTTGCAAGCAGTTGAATGGTGCAATCCCAGCACAAGCTGCTATGGCTTCTGTTGTAGCATCGCGGCGATGGGCGTCCAATGGTCCAATGGTGTGTGTGTGTGTGTGTGTGTGTGTGTGTGTGTGTGTGTGTGTGTGTGTGTGTGTGTGCATTGAAATGAGCTGTCGCTTGAGTATTGCTCAGTGCCCAAAAGCTTGGATCTGGTTGTACAGTGTATTTGCGCTGTCTTTTATAATGTATTTCCTCTCACAGTGGTGATGTGTTCACGTGTCCCTGCTGTTTGTTGGTGTGCTAGGCTTGGACAGCACTTGATTCTGACCCTGGAAGGTGTTCGCTGCATAAAGAAGGTGAGAACTACACTTACGCTCGCTGAAATCCGACCCAAAGTGCAAGGCTGGCGCCCTGGACCAGTTATAATTACATCATTGTATTTGTAATTTGTACATGTGCATGTCCAGCCGCATCCGTGCCACTTCCAGGGCGTAGAGGGCCGTGCAAGTTGAGTGCCCTAAATATGCACTCTGGGTCGGATTTCACCGAGCGCAGTTGTACTGGCAGCGTTCTTTGTGTGTTGTGTTATCTGGAATCCGGACACTAATCACAGTCCAACAGTTCGCCTTGTCGAATGAGACTTGATATTCCTGGGATGAGCCTTCACTGTACGGTGTTTAGCCTGAGAGTGATTGTGTAACATGTTTGTCATTGCAAAACTCGGAATTACCCAGGGAGTGCTTCCCTTGTCATCGGAAGTTTGTGTCGACGGAAGGAGGTGTTTGTATGGTGTGACGTCACCAGCACCTGTTTGCCACGCAAATCGACTCAATGCAATACAGTCGTTATGATGTACTGTAAAGTCGCGGATAAAAGCCGGGTTTGCATACAAGCACATCGCGGATAGAAGCCTGAAAATCAAACGGGTCAAATGCATGTAAGCCTGTCGCGCGTAGAAGCCTGGCTTCTATGCAAGCGCGGATCGGGTAGGTCAAGACTGCATGCGCTATGTACAGTGCATAGTAAAACTGCCACCATACCGGTAGTCAGTGGTAGATCTACGCGCGTAGAAGCCTGGCTTCTATGCAAGTGTGGTGCATATAAGCATGGTTTGCATACAAGCCTGGTTTGCATTAAAGCCTGATGCAGAAAGCGGCTTATGTGCTTATTAGCCCGGCTTTTATCCGCGACTTTACGGTATGTGTCATGATTACGTCATGATTACATCATTCGTGCATGCCAGCCATACTGAGATGACTGTACAATGCTCATTGCCTGTGGACTGTTGCTCCTACCACCAGCACATGCTGCCTCTGGAGTTCACCGCCAACGTTGATAAGTCCGGTGGCCGGTGGACTGGCGAGGCGCTCATTCCGCTCGAGTACTTCCCGCCCAGTGTGACGCACTTCAACGCGTACGCCATTCACGGAACGGGCGATGACCGCGTCTACTCCAGCCTCTATCCGGCTGCTGCCGGCCAGTTTGAACAGCCGGATTTGTGAGTTAACGTGTCACTGCTGTTTGTACTTATACCTTGTTTATCCGGGCTGTCCGCGACCGGGTACTACCCGTAACTTCTAAATGTCCGTAGCTCCGAAATCACATACATTTTGATGGGGAAAGGCCATAGATATGGCATGTGAAGTCACTATTTCCACAAAAAGTGACAAAAGAGTAGTAGTATTTCCCCTGAAATTCGCCCAAAGGTTGACAAAAGTGCCCGTAACTTCGGGGTCCGGATAACCGAGGTAAGAGTGTATTTGTATTAGTGTGTGCACTAGGCCCAAGGGCAGACTGTAACTTTGTACACATGATCTGACTGTGTATGATCTGATTGCTTTGGTAGACAGTTAGTCATAACTCGTAACTTTATGTACTTCCTTTTTTCTTTTTTTTTCTTTTTTTACAGAATGTAGCATTCTGGTGCTGTAGAAGTGGGTGGGGGTGGAGTTCAAGTTCTGCGAAAATGCCTCAGTATAACTTATAAGGCCATCATTTTTTTATATCTATGTTTCGCGTCAGTTCAACTTCCAGAATCATATGCGAGAGGTGGAAAAAAATAAAAAGTTGCCAAATAATAAAAAAAGGCTCATCAGAGGTGTATGCACGGTACATAGCACAATAGCTCGTGCATGGTGTACATTCGAAAGAAAAATCGTACATCGAAGGACAACATCTGGGTTATCAGCATGAGTAAATATTCACTTTGGACAGAGGAGGCAACCGTTGGTGCCTATGCTTCGCTGGATTATTGTACTCAGACTTCAGCAGCGGTGCAAAGACCTCCGGAACGACGCATCCTCTCAGCTTGAGGCGATCAATGCTGTCTGGTGTTAGCTCATAGAATATTGCTCCCAGATGCCGAACAAACGATTTACCAACGGTGGCCTAGAGGCCATTTCTGAATCTCAGCTTCACCGTATGCAACCAGTCCACACTGATGACTCGCACGATCGTACACTCACCGTGCATGTAAGATTTTTTTATTTTTTTCCGAAAACTTCAAAACGTATGCGTGCGGACGACGCGAAACATAGCTATAAAAAATGATGGCCTAAGTCACGCCTTAAAAAACTGGCACAAGGGTAACATGGATGCAGCGAATGGGATTTTCGGTCTGTGAACACTTTGTGACGGGTCAGATCTACTGAGCTGCGCCTGGGCCTTGACACAATAAAAACATACGACAGAGACCTGAAAATGGGGGCGCTACTGAAGTACTTATAATCAGATTCGACGTATAGTCGGGGAAAAAAAAGGTTACCACAATATAGCTGTCCTGGCCCAGAACTGCGGTGCACACATGCATGAGCACAAGTCGCTCGCCTCTGCATCTGCTCTATTCGGCTCGATCTGAACTTCTGTGGTCTGCACTGTCCGGGTTTTGTGCAAGGGAATGCATGAATATGGATAGTCTGCATGCAGCCTTCACGGTATTTGTAGCTAGCTCAACCAAGATCCTCTACCTTGATCACTCAACTCTCTGGGCATGTTCGTCACATGGTCACACTGGGTATCGATCATTGCAGGCTACGTATTGATGCTTCTCATTCTTCTTGTGTCTGTGGCTCTCTGTCCGTCCCTTATTGGCCTCCCTGTTCACTACGCCAGCCATCGCTTGCAGTTTTTCAAGGAAGTGGATTTCTCCGCCGTTTGTAATCGGCCACTGCCCGCAGCGTCAGGAAGCTCGAAGTTTTGGTGAAGCCAGGTCGGCTGGCCCTGATGCTGCCGGTTGATCAACTTTGCGGCGACTCATGGAATGTTAGTGTGTGTGTGTTTGTGTGTGTGTGTGTTTGTGTGTGTGTGTGTGTGTGTGTGTGTGTGTGTGTGTGTGTGTGTGTGTGTGTGTGTGCATGCGGGTGTGCATAGTAGGGCAGTGCTGTGCCTGTAGCCCTTGCCATTCTATTGCATCATCGAACTCACTGGATGCATTTACAAGTGACTTGCGATGCCTGGTTACTACTTCGAAGTAACTAATGTCGCTGCAGGAATGGAGCCTGTTGACACCGCTGAGTCCATCCATCTCACTCAACCCTGGCCGTCAAGTTGTCTGAGTTAGCACGGTGTCACCGCTGCTAGCAGAGCCAGGCCATTGAACCATGAATGGGGGACAGAATTACTAAATGCTACACTGACTGTGAGAATGATACTATCTCCTGTTTTTAGTGCCTATTCTTATAACGTGCTGTAGAGGAGGTCACATGGCCGTGCCGTCGACCTCCTGCCAGTATCATTGACTGGCTCGCTTTCCAGATCTGCAGGCAGTGAGGTTTTTTTTGCGTGACTTCAATATACTGTTGTTCCCAGCGTAGGAATGGCTTGGAATTATTGCGGACTCTTCTTACGTGCTTTATGAAAAACAATTACTCAGTGTGCGCATTTGTAAATTATAATGCTGAGCGATTATCTCCTTGTTTTTTTTTGTTTTCGGTTTTTTTTAATGATAAAACCTCTTTTACAGGCAAACAAAACACAATTTTGGTGGAGGAGTATCTTTTTCTGATTTAATAGTATAAAAAAGAAATCTTGCCATCGCAATTTTCTGGCAAGATCTTTTTTTCTTTTCTTATGTTGCAATTTGAACTCAGAGCAAAGATTTTCTTTATTCAGTAGGTAATAGTGCTGCATCTCTGTCTCTATCTGTCTGTCTGTCTGTCTGTCTCCAAATGGAATTGCACACCAAATGCTGGTCATAGGTGATGGAGTTATTCTGAAAATCAATTGTACAGCTGTATTAGGCAAGCTTGTGTTAATTCAACGGTGTGCCCATACACGATTTTCTGCTGGCATTCTCCCCTCTATCATTCACCAGTTTGTTCTACTTTTTTCTGCCATTGTCCTCAAGGAAAACAATAGGGAGGTTTCGCTCTACGTAATTACGTATGAAAATCCGTATGTCATACGCGCCGGGGAGCAAGGGCAACTTCCATACGTAAATCTCTCTACGGATTTCCGTAGGAAAGCTGTTTCCTACGTTGGGTCCTCCGTAGGACTTTTTGAAATATTTTCCGGATTTGTCCATGGCAACGTTCAAGCCGCGCGGAACACAAGGTACACACACTGTACACCACGTGCAAAATATAATGGAAAACGCGGTTTCTGCTCGTGGTGCATGTGGTGGGCGCATGCTAGCCCATGGCGAATTCTGCTCGAAAAGGTGGCAGATTTTGCTCGAAAAGCAGTGAAATTGGCAGAACCATACAAACCTTATGGCGGGCGGGCAATTCCTCGAATTCTGCTCAATTTCTTTATCCACATACCAAACATGCATGAAACTTACCAGAAAAAGTACCGAATTCTGGCAATTTTTCTGCCGGCATTATCCGCCAAGGCCTAGCGCATGCAGCCAACGCGTCTCCAAAGCAACAATGCATGTTTCGCAGTCGTGGATAAATCATGTAGAGCGAAACCCGGGGCCAACAGCTCTGATTTTTACGTATGAAAATTCCGTGCAGTTTCGACGTTAATTTCATTCATAATTCCGTAGAGCGAAACCTCTCTGCATGCAACTAAACCGTGTTCAAGTGCATAGTCAATTCACCGTGAAGTACAGCAGACCAAGGATGGGATAGAGGCCGATACTCAATGTCACTAAAAAGCTAAAGTGTAGGTGTGGGGATCGGGAGTAGGAGACTGGTTAGAAGTGCAAGGGGAAAGAGAGAGAGAGAGAGAGAGAGAGAGAGAGAGAGAGAGAGAGAGAGAGAGAGAGAGAGAGAGAGGGAGGGAGGGAGGGAGGGAGGGAGGGAGGGAGGGAGGGAGGGAGGGAGGGGAGGGTGCGTGCGTATGTGGGAGTATGTTAGTGAGAAATATCGGCTTAGTTGACTCAGAAATTGTTGGTACTACATCAGTCATGCAGTATTCATACAATCACGTGCATGCATGACAGTAGTAGTACAAAAGTCATGTACAGTGCTGGCAACTGAAATCCAAGTGAGTCGGATTTCAGTTGCCAGCACTGTAGCCGGTATCTTGGTAGTATACATACTAGTAGTCATCAAAACCAAAACTGCATGGCTTGCACCAATAGAGTCCATAATCCCTCTGATTCTGAACCCTCCCGGAACACCCCGGGGTACCCCCTCGGCTTGCACCGTCCTGGCTCCCCCTTTTAGGCTCTATCACATGTATCATCTTTAAAAAATTCTTTATTACAAGTAAATCTTTCCATTTTTCACCCTCTATACAAATAATAAATTTTAGTGTCGCTAAATTTAATGTCGCTGAAGCCGAGACCTCAGCTCAGGTCTGCGGAGATGCTCCAGTTTCACCACCACAGTGTTATTGCGTCTGCAACCACCTCTCTATCATGCAGTATTCTGTTCTCGAGGTTCGTGGTTTCTCGTAAAAAATGAATCCCCCAGGGCCTTGTAGGCCTAGGCCTAGGATAGTAATACTACTAATACGTAATAGTAGTACATGTATCAGATGTATGCCGCGCCGGGGATTATGGACTCTTGCTTGCACGTGCCTAGCCTTCTCTACAGCTCGGGCGCACGTGCACCGTTTCATTATTAATTTTGTTTTGTTTTTGATTCACTTAGTCTTTCTTTGAAATTGAAGTCTCGATTTGACTCGCGATGGCCGATGGGAACTGTTTGTGCTTCCCATGGCCGACTGCCGTGAAGCTTTGCCTCTAGAGAAGCGACTACTACAATAATAGACTTTTTTCTAGGAGCTTGGCTCCCTCGACTGGCATCCATTTGCCCAGTGCTGTCGAATCCATCAAGACAGTATCTAACGCCAGCAGTCAGTGAGTTGAGGATAGAGAACAATGGCCCAGAGTTCCTCCGCTCTATCCCACACTCAGCTGGTGGACTGCTGCAGTTCATCATCGCCAGTGCAGCCCACGCCGGCTGGCTTCCCCGAGTCGACAAGGAGCGCTAGTAGCGGTGCAGTTCTGGTCGTGAAGTTAGGGAGTGCCGTTGTGCTGGACGACCATCAGCAGGCACCTGATCGCAGTCGACTCGAGGACATAGTAGGCCAGGTGAGGACTATTGCGTTTGGACTATTCCCCGTGGCCTGTGAGTGTGAGTCGCTAGTCTGTGACTTCAACAACGCTGAAGTGAATGATCACGGTTTTAGAGCACCTGTTTCCTCTGAACTGTCAGGCTACGCATCACGTGACTTCACTGTGCTGGGCGACCAACCAAGATAATGATCTGACCAGTTCACTGGTACTAGCACAGCATTCATGGTAATATTTATTAGGGCTCAAACGGTCACGGTTTTACCACTAACGGTTAACTGCTAAGCTAACGGTCGGTTTAACGGTTATAACCTATAAGCCACGGCAATCCTGCGGACTCTTTGTTAACCGTATATTTGACTATACTCATTCAAAAAACGTACCCTATTCAGTACAGCGCACATATGTACATTCTCGTGCATGCTCATTCATACATACCGTTAAGTACCGCCAGAGCGCCCCGTCTCGCGAGAGCGCCCCACCTTGATTTTACAGCCAGAGGAAGGGAAATCGTATGGCAGAGTGCAACGAAGTTTGTACGATGTAAGAATCTTAGTGTCCTAAGGTCACACTTGGCAGGTTTTTGTGTGGAGCTTGTGTCCGCTCGAAGGTACGGATTGACTGCAAAACGTGCAATATGTGTACACGGTTCATGTCGTATGACCTATAGACAGCAGACCACCTCCACAATACGACCACGAAAGGATGAGATGGTGGGGCGCTCTGGCGGTACTTTACGGTACTCTCACACCAAGAGACCAGATATGACCGAGTTGACAGCTCAGTAATTGCGTACGCGTGCGGCAGCCTGCGAAAGTGCATACTTTGCAACGACCTGATACTTGGAAAATCGACTGAAAAATTACTGCGTAACCGTTATCTTAATTCTTCGTAACCGGTCTGCAACCGGTTAATCGGACTAACCGTTTGAGCTCTAATATTTATACTGGCAGTTCTGTAACTCATGAACACGGTATCAGGGCCTGCTGGAGAGCCGGGTCAGCCGGGTCACGCGCCCGGCTGGGGAACTGCACGACCTGGCTGAACAGATAACACCGGGTCCAGTCTGACCCGGCTGAAAAATGTCTCAAACTATTACTTACTTACTCACAATGGATTCCTAAAATACCGGTATTTTACAACTCGCGGACCCCATCTGTTGCATGCAAATCTAGCGCAACCGTACACAAGCGACAGAAACTCAGCTAGGCCGGTTAGGCCCCCGTGCAATATGCCGGCATTTTTTTGAGCATTTTCGGTACAATCCGCGAACCCAGCACTTTGGGCTCGTGATGCAGCATTTTGGGGGAAACGGAGCACTTGGCCGTTGTGTATCAAAATTGAGAGAAGAAAAACTTCCCAAACAAGAACGTTACTTCCGCATTCCGTGGGTTAGCTTCTTGTTGAGTAGTTTATGAATTGTTTACCATGGCAGACTCGAGCAAGTCTCTTATTGAGTATTTTCTGACTCCCTGGTTTTGACGGCGTGTGCTGAGGATGACAAAAAAGTGAGCATTTTCCGAGCATTTTCGGCAAGGTTTGGGAGCATTTTCGGCAAGGTTTACGAGAATTTCCCAAAAGCATTTTCGGCAAAGTTTCGGGCATATTACACCGGGGCCTAGCTAGGGTCAACTGGGGCCAACTGGTTCGAGTGCGATCTGGCCAGCGGCGAGCAGGAAGTCAGGACATTGAAAGTCGATGGGGCAGGCAGTCAAAAGCGTAACTTTGGCTATAGCTTTTGACACAGTTGCAAGTTTTGAGCAGGCTTTTTGTTTGTTTTTCTGCCGGATGATCTGACCCGGCTTGACCCGGCTGGCCTGCATGCGCCAGGTACACTCTGACCGGGCTGTGTTGAATGTCTAGAGCAGGCCCTGGGTATATACAAGCACGGAGTCGTAAAACATTTTGCGACTCCCTGCTTGTACAATGCATGACAGCGGCAGTGGGTTACAAGATGGAGGACCCACTAGCATGAACGGTGCCCCCCCCCCCCTCCCCTTGTCCCAGTGTAAAGAGGATCAGAAATCAGTACAGGGACATGTCGACACCGTCCTGATGGTGCATACTGGTCCACAACCCCTAAAAAAAGTGACTGACGACCGTCGTCGGATTTGATTGCAGGTTGCTGAACTGCAGCATTCTGGCAAGCGTGTCGTCATGGTCATCAGCGGTGCAGTAGCAGTAGGCAGGCATGTTCTCAGCAAGCAACAGCACTCTGCAAGAGGCAGTGGCAGCAGCAGCGACAACCCTGCTCTGGTATGTATCTCCCGATATGTAAATACACTATCTACAAACTTTTCTAATTGTCCGCAATTCCCGATGATGGGCCAGGCCCGAAAATTTGGTGTTATCACTGTAATGTAAATTTGAATTTAGATCGCAGTGAAGAGACCGTTTTTGGAGTTTGGAGTTGAGAAGCGAAGTTCGCTATCTAAACAATAAAATAAAACTTAGTTCGAGGGGGGGGGGGGGGAGGGGGATATGCCACTCCATAGTCACTTCTCTGCACAGAAATCTTGATCCTAAACAGGCACGGGTTCCAACAGACTGTAACCTAGACCACTGTTCAGCCTGCAAGCGATTTCCGTGCTGCTCATGAAAAGCAAAACAGATTGAGCTGGGCAAAACCTCTAAATTTTCTTTTCTGACATTGTGTAGGATTAGCATGGATGATGGATGGTGGCTATTGTTCTGATTCGCAGATCCACGGTTGAGAACTACTGAGGGCTTTAAGGCTAGGGAAATCACAGCCAGGAGATGATAGTCTAGTACTTGTGTGATTTGCACGTATCCACAGTTGTGTGTGTGTGTGCGCACGTGTGTTTGTGTGTGTGTGTGTGTGCGCACATGTGCATGTGTGTGCCTGGGGGGGGGGGGGTGGCGAGGGGAGGGTGCACATGCACTTGGTGTGCGTGTGCGTGTGTGTGTGTGCGTGCGCACGCACGCGTGCATGTGCATATTCCGTAGTAAGCGATTGATTGGACTCAAGTCTGCTCTGTGCATTGGCATCACATGTAGGACACACGGCGGAATTCAACAACATGCTGTGCAGTTGGTCAATGCCACATTACATCTCTCTGCCAATCACTGTTCTCCAAACATGGCCTGGAGGTAGCCGAGGTAACTGCATCTACTTGTAGCTACAGTAGATTTTCAGTATATACTTAAAACGTACCCTCAGTGGATGTAACATACTTCACTGTTTGGTTGCGGATTTAAAAAAAGTACTTTCTGAGGACCCTCCGTATACGTTTCGAGTCGTTTGATTTATGATATAGAGTACATGTACCTCGACTATGAAGTACAGATCTGTGCGGCCATTGGAGGTACGTTATACAATAGAGTCCCCTCCCCCCCCCCCCCCCCCCCCAGAACGTTTTGAAGACGTCAGGCTGGGATGTTCTTATCTACATTTATGAGCAACTTGGCTGCATTCTAATAGCATGTTCTGAGAAAGAATTCATGCTCGATCGTATACACACACACTACTACATACATGTATCGCCAAAACTGCCAAACACCAAAACCGACGTTCTTGACTTTAGGCTGTGCCATCCATAGTGAATCAGGCTGGGTGTTGTTCGGCTCCACTGTCTTCGGTGTGTGTTTCTACTGTACTGACGTTTTACTATCACCGAGATACACAGAAGGAGAGTGCTCCACTGCTCGAAGACTTCTTTATGCCCTGAAGATCTGACAGGAGAGAATAATTTCTCCTCTCCCTACATGTAGTTCAATTTGTCCAATTTTACAGAATTTTTATTAAGCTTTGAAAGGCTAGATATTCACTAGATTTGAGGCACAATGACTGTATTGAATGAAAGTGGCCAGAAAATTCAATGAGCCTAAGACTTAAAAGTGGGTGCCACTCAAGTAGTCTCCGAAATGCATACTAGCATGCACGGGCCATGCAATGTACAATCCTCCTCTTTCCCCGTGCAAAAGAGCGCCAAAACGTGTGCGTGTGTGTGTGTGTGTGTGTGTGTGTGTGTGTGTGTGTACGTGCATGTGCGTGCACATTTGTGTTTGCCCTTGACATTACCCTGGCTGGCACACCTGCAGCTTCCACTGCAAGAGAGCGACCTGACCGGGGATCGCAGCGCTGGACTTGTGCAAACACTGACGGAATTGGTGATGTTGAACGCTATTCCTATTGTGAATGGCTGCTTCAGCATGCCAGGCAGTCACAGGCCTCTTGCTGGAGTGGACCTTGATATAGTAAGTGAGTTTACTGTTTTGCCACACCGTCTGTGCATGTTGAGAACAAGAAAGCGAGTGTCCCTGTTCTGTATGCACTTCATCATCGTCAGCATGAGATGGAGAAATGTATCCGATACAGTTTTGTATTGGAGTTAACTCTGTTGCGTCCTTTACAGATATGTACGTTCATGTGCATGTCCATTCTGGGATAGGGTGAGATTGAACTCGATCTGCTTGACCAGTCTGAAACTCGTCCTGCGACAAGTTTCGACTCGAGTTGATTGGGTAAAATATGTGACGGAATGAAGTCCAAGGTATGCTAGTGTACACCGTGCTGTCTGACGATGAGCGTTTTCAACACGAAACTTTGAGTAACGGCAGAAAATGACTTGGTTATGTCTTTGCTGTGTAAGTACTGACTATTGTACTAGCTCTGTCTACCGGACATAGAGCACTGTACGCAGCCTGAGGATCTTATTCTTAGACACCCATGCTTGTACATACACTGGTCTTATATTTGCACTGAATTGAGTGCATCCATGACATGAGTTTCAATGACGGTGTAAACTGATCCTAAGGCGGCGTGTATGTGCATGTGTTCACAGGTCGACAGCATTGCCGACAACGACCGCATGGCTGCCATCCTGGCGCGTCGTCTCCACGCCGGAATGCTGATCTACTTATCCGACACGCCGGGTGTTTTCACCGGACCGCCTGGCGGTGATGACTCGGTGCTCGTGCCGACGTGTCGTGTGGCATCGGGCAGTACGGCTGCCGACATTGGCGTGAGCTACGGCACCTCGTCCAGCGTGGGTCTTGGCGGAATGAAGTCCAAGGTACGATCAGGGCATAGCTGGACCCCCCCCCTCTTTTAGGGGGTGCGTATGTATGATGGCTGGTGCTTATCATGTGGGTCTGGGTGGAATGAAGTCCAAGGTACGATCAGGGCATAGCTGGTCCCCCCCCTCCCCCTCTTTTAGGGGGTGCATATGTATGATGGCTGGTGCTTATCATCATGGTCGTTGTGTGTATGCTGAACCTAGGTCGAAATATTTAGGTCCATACGGGCTACGTGGCCTGACGATCACCGGATGGTCCAACGAGTGATTCTATGTTGATCTTGGTAGAACCAAGTCTAACGGGTATGGTGGTGGGTCCAAAGAGTGGCTCTAGGCCAGCAGACTACAGGAAAACTTCAATATTCATGTTTGGTATCTGGACATACCGTATTATCTCTAATATGAGCACAGTCTCCAATAATAGCACGTCTCCAATAATAGAACACCTTGGGGCGGCATTCAAAAAATAAAGTGCTCAGTCTCCATTATAAGCACACTGTGTAAATTCATTATCTGTACCGGTGAAAAAAAACCTGAAATGTGTGTGTCATACATGAATTTGGCATGGCAACATGCCTCTGAAATGAGGTTGAAATAATAATGGAACAGTCTCCAATAAAGGAACGTCTCCATTAATAGCACGGGGCGGAGGTACATTGAAAAAATAAAGGACCGTGCTTATAACTTATTAGAGATAATACGGTAACATGTTTTCTCTATTCACTGCATATAGCCAACCGTTATGGAACTTATGATTCTTGAGTCTCTGCAACGCGTGCATTAATCTAAGCCGGGCACACTTATTTCTTTTCGGTCACAGAGGAATAGTGAAAACAATCGTGCCGGGCGTCCGGGGGCCTAGTGTTCTCCTTGCAGTTCTCCCTTGCCCTCACATGATTTCAGGTTGGAAGGTTACTTCAAAGTACATGACAAGAAGTTAGAAATTCAGCCAGGTTTAAAAAATAGGACAGGTAATCAGGTATATCATCGCAAAATTGACCGGAGAAGCAGGTCCCAAATCCAATTACAAGTGGGTTTGGAGCCTAGATTCGGTCAAAATCAAGTTTTCAAAGCTCACAGGACTACAGTATTTGAATGGATGTAGAGTGTGTGTTTTAAAATGACCTTTGGGGGAGCTCTTGTTCACATGCTTTCATTTGGGCATTGGAGATGGCAGTCGATACTAGTTCCTGCTGTGGGTTTGCTGGTTGTGTGCTGTTTAGGTGGAGTCGGCCATGTTTGCAGCCAGACACGGCGTCAGTGTTGTCATTGCAGATGGCAAGTCTTGCACGCCAGGACAGCAGCACACCCGGTTACTGCTGGACATAGTCAGTGGCAAGCAAGTGGGGACGCTCTTCACCCGCGAGCAGTCTTCGGCAAGCCACAATCGATGCGAGAAACCTCCGTGAAGACGTGATTGAATGCGGACTGGGAATCAAGAGGTGCTGTGCACCTTTGCTAGTGTGGAGCAAAACAAGTTTACAGCCATCTCAAAGCAGGTCATAAAGTCCGCTAGGGACCGGACAACTCTCGTTGCAAAGACCGTCTGTTCCACGTCTGCAGACAGAGTTTGAGCATTGGCCATGTACCAACTGCATCTCCGTGTGAAGTATGCACTGTCATCCGACTGATCCCCTCCCGTGGGTCTGAATTGATCATCTAATAATTTATCGATCATGTCGGACCGCGGACATATCAGTCCAATGATTGCACTATTCCGCAATGCACGTTTGCCCGATCTACTTCACTCGCCGCACATCACCACCCTAGCGTCTAGCTCTTGGCGGATAGTGCTGACAGAAAGGCAGGCAGGATTTGGTTCCTTTCTAGTATGTTTCAACATTTCAGTACTTTTTTATATATTTTTTTACAAATTTACAAGATGTACAGCAAAACCTGTCAAGGCAACCACCTGTCCCAGAGGACCACTACAACTGGAACCCAATGGTGTTATTTCCAGCCATAGGGAGACCACCTGCTCAAGGGGACCACATTCGGAAGGTCCCTTGAGTGGTCGCCTTAGACAGATTCCACCACAGCCTCAAGAATTATTGATTTGTTATTGTTCGACGTCTCGGTGTTCGACCGCCATCAGGAAATTCTGAGTTGTGGTGGTTTGCCCCAAGCGCATTTCGTTCTGAAGCGGCAGGAAGCGTCCAGCACATCCTGAATTAAAAAAGAGGATGGAATGAAAGTCACCGTTCTGCACTCATCCACATTCATCGATCTTATTCAAACGCTTTCTGGTGGCAACCATCAGGTCGTCAAGAGTCCCCATGCCATGGCCAAAGGCTAGTGCATCCGATCGCCAGCCGTTGTCCGAGTCAACGGCATTACAGTCAGACCTCGCATAACCGCACACATCCGTTTTCCACAAAAATATCCGGATAGGCGAGGGAACCGGATAATCGAACAAACATACTGCATGTATGCATGGCATATGTTGTAAATCGGTAACCAGCGATTTTCTTCCGGATGGCGAGGGATCCGGATAAAAGAGGACCGGATAAGCGAGGTCTGACTGTATTTATAACATTTGGGATTTACAATCATGTTCAGCTAGGCACCGGCGGATTATGCCGGCAGAAAAATTGGCAGAACTCGGTACTTTTTCTGGTAAGTTTCATGCATGTTTGGTATGTGGATAAAGAAATGGAGCAGAATTCGAGGAATTGCCCGCCATAAGGTTTGTATGGTTCTGCCAATTTCACTGCTTTTCGAGCAGAATCCGCCGGTGCCTATGTACAGCACCAAAGAAGACCTCAAGCCTCTGAATGTGCCGATTCAGGAATGCCTCAACCTCGCCACCAACATCCAACTCTGGTTAACGATCTTTGACAGATGCATGATCCCCGTATGATTTGTTTATGCGGGCAATATGTAACCTAGTTAACCTGTTCAATTCATTATTTTGTACATAAGTAATGTACTAGTGATAGCAAGAGTAGATAAACGTGTTTATCCACTCTTTACCTATCATAGAGGTTATGCAATTACACCATCAGTTGAGATGCGTTGGCGAAGTTGCGGACTACTCGCGGCACAGCGCCGCACTTGCACTAGCTACTCACACATCACACTTAGTGCCCATTTGAAAATCTGCCGACTCACGCTGCATCACTCGGTGCCCATTTGAAAATCCGCCGTGAAATCATTCGCAAAGCCTGCGAAATGACACATTCACATAATTGTCGTCATCGTCGTCGATGATTCCTCGACGTTTATGACGTGCGAGTTCGTCCGTCACGTGCATAGTCATAGAATGAACAGGTCGGATCGGCGATTCTCTCGTTCTGTACGTAACGACTGTACTAGCCAATGAGTCGTGAATAAGAATGACTATGTATGTTATGAACCCTCTAAGATTCTCTAAATTGTCAGGATCGTACGACCACACGGCACGAGGACAACTCTTTTCCTTTACACAGTATATTCCACTTCATCTGATAATTAACAATGAACACTAATAACACCAGCTATTTATAGCATGCAGAAACAGCGTACATGCAAAAACATAAGCATATAAAACTGGACATAACAGCGTATACAGCAAAACGCACACAACGCATATAGCGTATGCCATGCAGCAACATCAGCGGTACGGCGGAGTCGAAATACAACATTTCAACGAATACAATGCCATAAGCGCGAAGGCCTTTCCCAATTGAGAACTGGTGGTTTACAACATTCTCCCCACCAAAGGGCTTCTCACCGCCGTACAACAATGCACACAAGTCAAAAACGATCCGGGGCTCTGACTACGCGCCCAGAACGCGTCATCTCCTGCTGCCGTGGTGGTGGTAACGGTGCTGGCGGTTCATACGCTGGCTGCTGAGGGACGATAGCAGTTTGAGCGGTATCGGCAAGCCCAGGAGCCACGTCCTGTGACGATACTTCTAATGGCACTAACCTTTGGATCGGCCTCAACAGGGTACTGGTACTCAACTTAACCTTGGCAACACGACGCTTGCCATCTCGACCAGGGAATAACTCGATGATCCGTCCCAAACGCCAGAACTGTTTGCGCTTGGTATCATCGAGAACAAAGACAACATCACCCACAGCTAAAGGGCGCGACATGGTCTGTTGGTGCTTGTTCAGCTGACTTAGGTACTCCACCTCCCAACGATTCTTGACATGCTTCAGTGTCTGACTGAGGTAACGCAATCTCGCTGACATATGCGTAGCGTCCGGGGTACCTGCTGGCTTCGCTGACGACATCCAAATGTTACCCATCATCATTGCAGGGGTTACTGGTGGCTCATCCAGGCTATCAGACACATAAGTTAACGGACGACTATTCACCACTGCTTCAACCTCATACAAGATGGTCTCAAGCTCCTGAACCTTCAGAAAAGCTGTTCCCATTACCTTTTTCAAGGCACTCTTCACTGTACCAACCATTCGCTCATAGAAGCCTCCATGCCATGGTGCAGCTGGAGGATTGAACATCCATGGCACACTCAGTTTGTCAGATGCCGCCTTGAACGTTGTAGCGTTGTCAGACCTGATCCGAGACGGCAAACTACGTCTCGCGACAAACTTCCGAAATGCCATCAAGAATGACTCGGTACTTAAACTATCGACCACCTCCAAGTGAACTGCTCTGGTGGTGGCACACACAAACAATGCTATCCATACCTTCGGAGATGACTCACCACGGCGCACGTACAACGGACCAGCATAGTCGATGCCGGTAGTTGCGAACGGCCTCTCGTGAACAACTCGGTCTTCTGGCAGCGGCGGGCAGACTTCTGAGGCAGCCTTAGCCTTGTAGCGGCGGCATGTAACACATCGCTGAGTAATGTTGCGTAGCGCTCGTCGACCACCGATAATCCAGAATTTCTGACGGATAAACGACAAGACTCCTTCTACACCTTGGTGCATCCTTTCAACATGCATTTTCTCCAACAGCAAATCGGTCAGATGATGTTTGCCTAACAGGACTGGGTGCTTGGCTCCATACGCCAATTCGCTGTGCTGAAGTCGTCCCCCGGCTCTGAGCACTCCATGCTCATCCAGAAACGGTGCAAGCTGATACACCTTCGACCCGGGCTTCACTGGTTGACCTTGCGTAATCAGCTCAAGATCCTCAGCGAAACATGCGGCTTGAACGATGCGGTACAATACGTTGTCTGCTGCAAAATAGAGTTCAGCACGAGGCTCAGTGTGCTTCCACTGCAACATCCGAGTCACCATGCCCTGTGCCCTCGACCATTTACTGAATCGGAGCCACCATTCCTTATCAGATTCTCGACTACAGGTGGTGGCTGACACTCGTACTTCTACACTGGACTCATCTGTAGCTGCGGTCGAGGATGCGGTGGGCCAGTCATTGGGCTCCGTGATCCAGGTTGGTCCGCCCCTCCAGAACGGACTACGGATCTGCTGTGCACTACTCCCACGCGACGGTAAATCTGCTGGGTTGTGAAGGCCCGGGCAATGGTTCCACACAATGCCGACCTTCTTCGATATCTCTTGGACTTGACTGACGCGGTTAGCCACAAATGTTTTCCATTTGTACGATGGATTACTGATCCAATGAACGGTAGTGAGACTGTCAGTCCAGCCATAGACTTGCGTGACGGTAACACGCAGCTCCTTCACCACAAACTCAGCGTAGCGAGCCGCTAAACATACTGCTTGTAACTCAAGGCGGGCTAACGTGGGCGGAGACACAGGTGACACTTTGGCCTTGGCAAATACCAAGTGCGACTGTCCATTGACGACTGCATACAAACAACATCCAAACGCTTTCTCACTGGCATCGGCGAAGGCATGAAGCGCAATCGGCGTGTCAAGATTGCAGCAAATCCAACGTGGTATGTCAATGCTCACCACTTCGGCCAACTCTCCCCACCATTGCGCACATGCGGCTGCGATGCCATCAGGCAACATATCATCCCAGTCGCCTCCGACTTTCCAGGCTTGCTGTAGCAGTATCTTTCCCGGCACAACTGCCGGTGCTGCTAGACCTAGCGGATCAAACACTGATGCAACACACTTGAGGAGGGCTCGCCGGGTCCAAACAGACGGCCTATCGGACTCGCCTAGCGCTGCTATGCTGAGCAAGTCATCACTGGTTTTCCATTTCAGACCGAGGACTTTATCTCCGGCCTCTGGATCGCACGGGATTTCGTTGCCTCGCCACTTGCGTAACTCCATGCCAGCATCCGTAAGCACACGCACGCTGAACTCTTGCATCTCCTTGGCTTCCGAGGCATTTGACACACTAGAGACCAAATCGTCAACGTAGAAACTCGTGAGCAAGAGATCAATACGATCTCGCTCTTTGGGTGCAGACAACGCCCGTAGCTCCTTCAAGTGATGCTGAATCACCGCAGTAAGCATGTACGGCGAGCAGTTTACGCCAAATGGCAGTTTCGTTAGCCTCCAGGTTAACAGTTCATCGCTGTCGCTTCGACCGGGCCACAAGAAACGCAGGTACGGACGGTCTTCGGGATTAACCGCGACCATGAAGAAAGCCTTGCGGATGTCCGCTTGCAGCGCGCTCTTATATTCACGGAACCGTAATAGCATACCTGCAAGACTCGGCAATAGCGACGGTCCAGGGTCAACCATGTCGTTCAACGACTTGCCATCTGGAGCCGTCGCCGAGGCATTGAACACCACTCTTAACTTCGTGGTTGCAGCGTGCTCGCGGAATACACCATGATGCGGTACATAGTACCCGGCATCGCTCTCACATGGCTCCAACTCAATTGCTCCAAGCTCGCGGTACTCCCTGATCAGCACATCATCATAGAGCGCACGCTTCCCATTCCTCTTCAGCTTTTCAAGAAGCCGCGTTGCGATGACTCTAGCTTGAGCAAAGTTATCCGTTGGGCGACGCTCATTTCGCCACAAGAGACCCACTTGGTACCCGCTGCCCTGGCGACATAGCGGGAAAGATGGCAGGTGCTGATGTTGTTCTGGAGGTTCATCCAACTGCCATAGTTGTTCAATGTGGGCTGTGACACATGACACGGTCACCGGCTGACTGTTTCGACTTGGTGCAGACGCTGGACCAGATAATACATTACCTATCTCTGTGTTCCACACCGTCTCACCATTAACTTCCTTCTTGCTGTGCAGTATCGCGTTGATATAGTCTGCACCAATCAGCATATGTATTTCGTCTGATGTCCCTTGTTGAGGCTTGTCACTCAGCTCTACTCCCCAACTGTGCCACTGGGCAATGGTCTGCGGACTTGCGCACTTCAGGTCCATCTCAAGCGTTGGTTTCACGAACGCGCGTACCCGAATGCTAGCGGAGCTACCCTGGATCGTGATGGCGTACTTATCCATGCGCTGTTGGGTTGGTTCCGCGCCGAACGGCTTCACTTCTACATTTTCAACCCCGACGTGTTCTGCATCGATTGCTGACACCAACGCTGCAGTCACGAATGACGCCTCAGCACCCGAGTCCAGGAACACGCGAACCTTCGCGTTTCGAGTTCTTCCCTCAACTCGTGCCACTCCGGTCATCAGCCGCACACTTGGCGAGTGTAGACAGCACGACCCAACATTCTTCTCCGTAACTATCTCAGTCGGTTTCTCCCAGCTGTAACCTGCTCTATCCAACACCTCATGTATTAGCAGGTGGTGTTTCCTCTGGCATTTCGTGCATCTCGAGCCTGACCGACATTCTCTGGCCATATGGCCATACTTAAGGCAGTTCCAGCAGAGTCTCTCTCGCTGCAGAAAACCCTTTCTCCCTTCCAGTGGCAGCGACTTTAGCTGCTTCTCTGCATCTGCGACCGATATCGCCATGCACTGTGCCGACGCCGTGGGCCTTGGCACGGATCGTTCTGCTGGCTTCCTGGCAGTATCACCCTGTCGTCCGTGCGCGACCTGGTAAGACGCGCCGTGCTCCTGTACCTGGCGTAGTGACATCCCGTAGCACTGCCGTTCGACCAGGTACGTCTTCATCTCAGGTCCGCATTGCTCCAAGATTACCTGCTTTGCCATTGCTTGCAGCACCGGGGACATTTTACCTATATCGGCGCTATACTTGGTGTCCACCTCGCCATCTTCTGTCATAGCGAGTGTGGCCCACACTTCTACTTCTCGGCAAACACGGACAACGTATTGGTGAAACGACTCATCTGACCGCTGCTTGCCTGTCAGCAATGTCTTCCACGCTTTATCCGGAGTCTTTCCGAGCGAGGCGAGCAACTCTCGCTTCGCTTCCTCGTAATTATTGCATCCAATACATATCCTCTCCGCTTTGCTACCCGCTAGCGCGATGCGCAGTCGCAGCAGCCATTCGCTTTCTTCGAACTCGTTCTTGGAGCAGATGTCCTCGAACAGGTCAAGATAACGCTCCAATGGCTGCGTTCCATCATATGAGGGGATTTTCATCAACGGTTGACGCCCCCCGCTGTTACTGGGAGCTTCCTCTGTACCTCCCATCGCGGCTTTACCATCACCCTCATACGCATTGGCGATGCGCTCGTTAATCTCCTTTAGTGTTTTGTCAAACTCGGTGCGGAGCGCCTCCTCTCGCCGTCTGGCACTGCGCTCCTCACGCTCCTCGTACTGTTGGAGCCTCTGCTCCACATGTTCCATCAACAACTCGCCTTCTAATCCTAATCGAACTCCATTGGCGATAAAGCTGGCTTCCAAATTGTGTAGTTGCTCTGCCATGCTCGCTCCTATCCTGGCGTGGTCGCCAAATGTTATGAACCCTCTAAGATTCTCTAAATTGTCAGGATCGTACGACCACACGGCACGAGGACAACTCTTTTCCTTTACACAGTATATTCCACTTCATCTGATAATTAACAATGAACACTAATAACACCAGCTATTTATAGCATGCAGAAACAGCGTACATGCAAAAACATAAGCATATAAAACTGGACATAACAGCGTATACAGCAAAACGCACACAACGCATATAGCGTATGCCATGCAGCAACATCAGCGGTACGGCGGAGTCGAAATACAACATTTCAACGAATACAATGCCATAAGCGCGAAGGCCTTTCCCAATTGAGAACTGGTGGTTTACAACAATGTACGTCGTTGCTTAGTTTTGGATTTTTACAAAGAGAGAGCCGATCATTGATTTCGAATATTGTTCTTGTACCCATACCCTAGCGACCTCTTTGCGGTGCTAGCTGGGTCGATCGAAGGTCGGCGACTCCGTTCCCTGTTCCTGCTGAGTAACGAGACGTTAGGTTTGTTTGTGATCAGTGTCAGCGAGGTGGCTGTCTTGATACTTTCTTGGAATATCAAAAATATATGGCTCAGCGCAACTCTTCCAGCAACAATCCGGCGTCTCTTCAGGCATTTGGGAATGGAGTGGGTGGAGGCACTGTTGACCAGGGCTCGTCGGGCAGTGGGCTTCCCCAGACAATGCAGCAGCAGCAGCAGCAGCAGCAGCAGCAGCAACAACAGCTGAGTTTTGCACAGGAACAGAATCTAATGCAGGAACTGGATGCAGGAGAAGCATCGTTCCCGTCCCAACAACACCAGCGCCAGCAGCAGCAGCAGCAGCAGTCTTCTTATTTGCTTCAAGAATGGCCCCTGTTTCACTCGCAGCAACAAGGGTCGTTGCTCAGTCAGCAGCAGCAGCAGCAACAACAACTATTTCCCGAATCACGGCAAGCTCCCCTCCTTCAACAGCAACAACAACCATTTCCCGAATCACTTCAGCAAGCTCCCCTCCTTCAACAGCAACAACAGCCATTTCCCGAATCGCTTCAGCAAGCTCCTCTCCTTCAACAGCAACAACAAACATTTCCCGAATCACTTCAGCAAGCTCCCCACCTTCAACAGCAACAACAACCGCCACAACAGGAACGGAATCAGCCACAGCAAATGGCGGACGGGCTTGAACTGGAGCTTTCAGCAGCACCCAGTCAACAACAGCCGAACAACGCAATGGAAGTACAGCAGGATTCCCGCGGAGGTTTTCCACCACAGCAGCAAGCGCCCAGCACTTTACCTCCGCAGCTGCAACAATCCACTGCACCTCCCGTTGGTCTGCAGCAGACAGCACAGAATCTGCCTGACCCATATGCAGTTCTCAGTTCTCACCCATCGATGAAGGGCTCATACAAACCAAAAGTGGCGGGTTACCTTCAGCCGAAACTCAATAAGCAGCGTTGGAAGAGTCAGACACCTTGGCAGCTGCCAGCATCAGCCAAGAATTCACGCTCCCCTGGTGCAGAGCTCAACTCAGTGGGATTTAGCGACTTACCTGCTCCGCAAATTACTGGTCAGGCGGAGAGTGACGATGGTATGACAGCAGCGTATGAACTCTCTTCTGCGTTAGTGAGAGATCGTCTAGGCCAGGAGGATCCTGAGAACCTGGCCCTGCTGGATTCTGTCAAGTCCGCTGACATTGTTGTAGTGCAGGGTACGTACGACCATATCGACCGCGTGTTGCACGCCATCAGGATCCCCTTTCTGCACATCGCTCAAGCTGACCTCAAGTCGATCCAGCTACGGCCGGAGCAAACTGTCTACGTGAATTGTGCCTCTCCCTTCACACCGGCTAATGCCCGAATTCTTGCAGCGTTCGTCAATGATGGCGGGCAACTCATAACAACCGACTGGGCGCTGAAAAATGTTTTAGAGGTTGGTTTCCCGGGCCGTGTTCGCTACAACGGCAAGAGCACGGACGATGAAGTTGTGCCCATTGAGATTCTAGATCGCAGCGACGACGTACTCTCTGGGTTGTTTGATGAGAGCACAGAAGAGGGCAGCGCTGTCATGTGGTGGCTGGAGAGAAGCAGTTATCCCATTGAGATACTGGACAAGGAAGGCGTGAAGAAGCTGGTTGCGTCGAAGGAGCTCGGCAAGCGGTACGGCGAGGATGCTGTCATCGTGTCATTTGAGCACGGCAAAGGTATGGTGTACCACATGATCAGCCACTTCTACCTGCAGCGCAGTGAGACGCGCTCGCAGAAGCACGCCGGCAGTGCCAGTGAATACCTCTCGTCGCGGGGGGCCAGCAAAGCGACCATGGACTTGCTGGCACCTGCTGCTGGTGAGCTCGGAATGGCAGCCTCCAAGGCTGTGCCCAACTATGCCATGGTGCAGAGTACGAGCAACTCGGCCGAGTTTGTGTCCCGCGCAGCGCTGAGACAGAAGAAGCGCTTCAAATGAGGCTGCGCGTATTGGGAATTAAAGGTGCTAATGTGGAAGGATGTACTTTGATCAGACTCAATGGCATCAGCTTCAGTCAAGCAGCCTTGTTGATCACTATGCTATTCTCCTCGCCATGGGAGCAGAATGGAAAGCTTACTACAACTTCTAAACGTAGTACTAGAATGATAGAACTAGCCATCATCCAGTGACTCCGAATATATTATTTACTCAGAACTAGGCGTTACAACTAAGACAAATGCATGCGGCCCACGCGGAAAGTGAACGTTTTCCGACTCTGTGCAACGGGTGGTTTGCATTTGTTAAGTCACACAAAAATTCCTTGATTTGACAGTGAGACTCTCCTCTCTGTTTTGGACACATTCGAGATTTCAGATATCATTCTATTATATCGGTATTACACGTACATCTATCTATCACGTGACCATCCGGCACTGCCATGTTGGTTCTAACTCCATTCCACCCTTACAACTATGGGTCACATGATAACTTGGCCATGTTGGTCCACAAATGCACAATGTCAATGAGTCGCATGATAACTTACCTGGCCATGTTGGTCCACTATGGGTCACATGATCACTTGGCCATGTTGGTCCACTTACTCCACTATTTAGGGTCACATGATAACTTGGCCATGTTGGTTCACTATGGGTCACATGATACCTAACTTACTTGGCCATGTAACATTGTTGGTCCACTATGGGTCACATGATCACTTGGCCATGTTGGTCCACTATTTAGGGTCACATAATCACTTGGCCGTGTTGGTCCACTATGCTGTCCCCGGGGAAAATCGCGATTCCACGGCCGCGTTTTTTGCGATTTTTAAAAGACCGCGTTTTCCGCGATTTTCCCGCGTTTTTTGAACTTTTTTGTTGCACTACACGTACACACAGTGCACTGTTCGGTCAGCAACGTCTCATCGTGGCGGCTTTGTACTCAAATATGACGAGTGCTTACACCAGAGACTTGTAACTGATTGATTTCACTACATACTCACTGAAAATTGCCGCATATCAATATTATTCACCGCATATTTACCGCAATTTCACCGCAAATTATGCCATAATTATTATGCCGCGTTTTCCCCCCCGCATTTTTTTGCGATTTTTTTCCGCGATTTTCCCCGGGGACAGACTCCCCACATGATGTCGGCCATGTTGGTCCACAGTCCATATGCCATGATCACTTTCCACACAAATTTCGTCACATAAAAAAGATGTGAACTAATTTGAACCACTCTATTCACTCGGTAAGGATTCAAGAATATGTTCCGAGCCCATCATAGCGCTATCCTATAGAGTTCTGTAGTTACACAGCATTGTTACCATCATACGGTCAATTCTTTTCACACTATTCCAAAAAATGCCCACATTAAGTTTGAAAATTGAAATCTAATATCCTTCCTTACACATACACCTGGGACTGACCAGCAAGAAGCCTGAGATTTGAAAATAGTACCAATTATACTACCAAATAAAGTTGAGGAATTTGAAAAAAAATTCGACGGGTTCGCGTACCGGGCTGGTCAAGAACAAGGAGTCGTACAACTCTCTGGTCAAGAACCACCTTTCCGCTTCCGTGGGACGCCACCACCCCATGCATGAGGAATTTGGAAAGGGAAAAAAAATTCACGGTTTGCGTGAGACTTGGCCAAAGGCCCAGTTTCCGCATCCGCAGGAACGCCACCACCCTCTTGGATCAAGGCGCAGATGCAGCTCCTAAACGGTGGGAGGTGAGTAGATCAGACCCACCACAAAGACCGAAAATCCCATTCACTGCATCCATGTTTTCCGCGTGCCAGGCCACGAGTTCCCAATTAACTGTGGATCGCAGCACGGCTGGAAAAATCCTTCCCCTTCCAAGCAGGACTTGAACCTGGGACCATCTGCTTCTCAATCATGGTCTTAGACCATTCCACTATGCCTGCCTGAAAAGGGGAAAGTCTGAAGAAAATATTGACTGTCACCACCAGGCCCGGACCTTCGCTTGAGGCCAGCGATGCTCTAACCACTGAACTATGGAGTAACTATCATTCAAGCAGAGACCATTGAACATCGAAAAAGTAATACCGATTGGCCTTACAAGTTTATCGGCCAGTGCATGTGAAGCCAAGAGTACATCGTACTCTTGGTGAAACCTGTTCGTAATTATCAGTGTTGTCATAGTAACTACAGGTAGCTGTGCCAAGGTACATTGTACATGTGCACGGCAACTTTTAAAACATCTTGGTAAGTACAGTGGCCAGGGCTGAGGTTGCGGCAGAAAATGTGTTGTAGCAACTTAGTTTCTATTAGGGTACTCAACTCGAACTTTCCAAATACGGTCTCTTCGCTGGACACGTCACTTCAAAATAATTGAATGCACCAAATTTTCCGGCATGGCCCCTGCTCAGGGTGAAAACATTCAATTATTTATTTATTTTGAAGTGACGTGTGCAGCGAAGAGACCGTATTTTGGAAAGTTTGAGTTGAGTTCCCTAATGTCATAATATGCCCTCACTCATGACATGAGTCATGATGTCATAAGTCTTTTCACTTTCAGTGATCCTGTGGAAGTTGCCCCGATTCATTCTTCATGTCGTGTACGGAAAAGCCATCGCCCGACCGTCGCGGCGCGATGACTTTCCCGTACGCGAAACTGATAGCTGAGCTCAGATCAACTTTTTCGCGACGCGACGCGTTTCCCGTACGCAAAATGAAGTATGAATCAGCCTTTAGCGAATTGTAAAACTCCTTTCGTGATACCAAGGAGGTTCCAGATCATAGTGTTGGTTTCGCATGCGAGGTCCAATACTTTACTTCGGGTTGAATGTACTGAGAAGCGCTGCTCGGGCAAAAGAAACCCACTGGATGAAAATGCAATACACATGCCAAACCCAGAAAACCAGAAAAGGAAAAATATGCAACGCAAACCGGGGCAAAAGAAGAAAAAACAACGTGTGATGAACACTATGTATTAAAGTTATGTGATGTACGAGCACCACTTCAGAACTACAGCAGCACCTGATACAGATTAAAATACAATTAACACGAGAGAGCTTGGAAGCTCAGGGCCCTACACTATGCTTTTTTGCCTAGCGAGAGTCAACTTTCTCTTTGCATTCGAGGGTAATACGATACCGTCTACCAACTTGATGACCTAGGCAAAAAAGCATAGGGATGTTATAAAATTTTCATTTCTCCAATTGATTTTTTAAGACATAATCTAGGATTTGAACCCACACTATCCCCCTGCATGCATTTCCCCGATACACTTCGCATACATACTCATTCTTCCAAGTTGCTTCACGTTATGATCTTGCATTTGAAGGCCCTATTTGAATATTGTGGCCAGCTGTCTTTGATTGAAGTAACGTCTTTTGCATAGCTACGGGAAATATAAGAACTAAGACACATAACACCTCACATATACCCCTCCACAACCTCCATCTCTTTGAGTGCATTGACTGGACGGTGGTATGCCGAGCAGGTGCCGCGGATGCACATTATTGCAGCTCTTAGCAGAGCGAATGCTAACCAAGTCCGGATATAGCACATCATTTCTCCATACTAAGTCTTCTTGTTGTCGTCGCTAGCCAGCGTACCGCACAAACGCTTCAGAAATCGGTTGATTTCTGGCGACGTACATCTGGTCGTGGAGAAGATGAGGGGAGTGGAGGTCCCACGATCGACACGTATGATACGTTCAGCGTATTCCAAATTTTTTCTCCATTCGAGGAGAGGGACATGAACTGACTTCTTTGTATATGACGCGTCCGGATGAAAAACTCGAACATCCACAAATGCGTCCTAGGCCCTGGTCCAGAAACCTCTCACCTTTCATGCCAGGTCTTGCGTCATCCGCAACATTCGTGCTAGCTGCTCTGAACACTTCACCAGTGACCGAAGCAAGCGGAGGCTCAACCAGTACACTCTTGCACCTGGAAAGCCTCCTCCTGTTGGACAGCACATGGCATGAGTTACCAAGGTCTCTCCACAAACACATGTGGCTGGCACATCCTTCAAAGACGTCTCATAACTTAAAGCTAGCGCATCTCGAAAGTCACCCTTTGACAGATGGCAGCCATGTTCATTAAGTGGCAACGTATTCAACCACGTTAACTGGGCCGGCGGAGCCGCTCCGGTCGGTCCGGCCATGGCCGGACTACCTTTTCGGCCACCAACGATTTTTTTACGATGCAGTACGTAAGTACTTGAGGGTTTTTCGTCGAGTTCTTAACATTCTTTTACTGAACGAAGTAGTTTTTCAAATTTGTGATCATCGATTGTACATGTACGCGTACTTGCGATCTCGCTCTGAATCTTGCCGTGCACGCGTGCGCGCTTGAGGGCTAGCTGTGGCCTGTACTGTGTGAGTGTGGGCCTGTGGCGCAAGTCGCGCGACCTGAAAGCACGTGCCATGATGGATACTTCGCTGGATCATGGAAGAAGCCATAGCTGCAAGCATGCACTGCAGCTAAGCTGACCAAACAGCGAGACAAATAATTTGAAAAACTACTTCGTTCAGTAAAAGAATGTGAAGCACAGGACGAAAAACCCTCAAGTACTTACTGAACGAAGTATTTTTTCACTCTCGCTGTTTGGTCAGCTTAGCTGCAGTGCATGCTTAGCAGCAATGGCTTCTTCCAGATAAGTATCTGTGCCAGAAGTGCCAGTCTACCCAACCACTTCCTTCGCGTTTCCTCGGCGGGAATTTGGGAAAAAGGCAGTGGTGAAGCGCTCTTGTCAGGCGTCATACATGTATTTCAAGACATGGTCTTGGTTGACCTACGTCTACGATGAGCAAAGAGACGTTGTGTTGTGTCACACGTGCACAAGTGCTGTGCTGACGAAAAAACTTGGCCGGACCAATCAACAATTGCTTCCGCCGGGCCTGAACACTCGGCCTTCTTTGAGAGCTGGTCCAGCCTCCGAACAACTGCAGATGAAGCTGAGTGACGAATCTCATTGCACATATTCTCTTCCTCTAGGCGTCGGTCCCGATCAACAGCGGACTTTGCTCGCAACGCCGACTCGATTATGGCATTTGGAGATCTAGGCAACCACGATGCATAATGTTGGTTAAAGTGTTGGTTAAAGTGTTGGTTAAAGGGGAAGTTCACCCTGAAATGAAAACTTCACAACCTGTAGCGAAAAATGCACTGATTCCAATGGTGAAGGTCCCAGGTTGATCGGAGCAGCCGTTCCCGAGTTATACCAGTTTCAAGTTGGCACTAGATTTGGTGACATCATGATGATGTCATTAACTTGCCCAGACTAGGCCGGATTTATGGGAGTAGATGGGGAAATTTCAGAATTTTGGCTCTCCATTGTCCCAAAGAAGTCGGATCTTTTTCAAACTTCGGCATGGGACATTTGGCACCCTACCGGTATCCGACTGGAAAAAATCTAGTACGAAATTCATTGTTGCCGAGAAACAACAAAGAAATTGGTTTTTCCCCATCTACTCCCCTACAAAGTCTATCTCTCTGACGTCATACATCCGGCCTAGTCTGGGCAAGTTAATGACGTCATCATGATGTCACCAAATTTAGTGCCAACTTCAAACTGGTATATTAAACTCGAGAACGGCTGCTCCGATCAACCTGGAACTTTCACCATTGGAATCAGTGCATTTTTCGCTACAAGTAATAGTAAAATTAATAGTTGTGAAGTTGTCTTTCTAGGGTGAACTTCTATTAAAATCTCAGCCACCTGGAAATCAGTTACGAACCGGGCCGAGACGAGGTTAATTCAAAAACCGCCGGGTGCTGGAAATGCGGGATAGCAAGCCCGCCAAAGCGTGTGGGCAGGCGCAGTTATGCTAGCTCCCCATCAGGAAAGGTTTCTCTCCCTGTGAGTGGCGGCAATAATTCATTTGCTACGATATGGTCAAGAGAAGTCGAACAATCAGCGGGGAATGCTACCGTGCGCAGCATGTACATATGCATGTAGGTCCAGCGGCCATGAAGGCCGTGAGTGATAGCTGAATAGGCAGCATGCGGTTCGGTGTGCGCAAAGACCGTGAGGCGTCCCAACTCAACACTCATTTTTCAACTGTTTCCCGCGCATTGCTTGCCGTTGCATCAGTCTCACCTATTTGCGAACCCAAGTATTTCACAGCACCAGTGACTAGTTGTATGCCGCTATTAGGCCACGCAAAGTTAATTCTGTGTTTCGCGTCGGAAATTTCCTGGAAAAGGCAAGTGGGATGGCGAAAAAACAAAACAGAAGAAAAAACAAAACTCCATTCTATGTGTATTGAGCCATGTTGCACACAGAATACATATAGCATTAAAAGTCGTCACAGTACAGCTGGCAGACTGTACTGCGATACCTCAACAGATTTCTTGGATGGCTCCTGCACTTTGACGGGAGGACCGACCAGGCAACTGGAATTCCTGTCCATCACAACGAGCCTGGAAAATCTCGGAGTTCTTGAAACCTGGAATTTCCGCTCGCTCGGTGAGTAGGCCCTCCCGGACGGCTTGGAAAGAATTTCATTGCTCGCACTTTCTACGTACCATCACCTGGAATGCAAGATTATCGAGAAGCTGATCTGCCATACTGGCTAGAGAATGTTCGCCAAAACAGCCATCGATTGACTCGTCTGGGTCCTTTTTTCTTTCTTTCTTGTCAACCAATTCGAAAAGGTACGCGCGCGGTGACCCGAAACAACTTGGCGTGGCCTTATGGAAAATGCGAGATGCTTCATCAACCATGCCAGGCTTTACCAGAAACAGAGTCTTCTTCGAATTGGTGTAATAGCCATACTTTTGACCGTTTTCTTGTAGATTGTCCCACCACAAGCGCAGACATTGCAGCTTTCCTCCACCACTGGAGTCACTCGCATACCACGTCTGGCAAATGGAGGGGCAATCTGCCCGAAGGCACTGGCCCAAAGGCAGTGTGGCAAGGGCATAAAACACCATTGAAAGGGGATCGCCCTGTGCAGTGCCCTCTCGTGAGGCCAACTCACCACCGACCGCCACAAACAGCCGCGCTGACTGACCGGATGAATTCCGCATAATAATCGCTAACGACGGACCTAATACTAGTAATAGTCGAACATTATGAAGTGCAGCAGCTCTGTCAAGGCTGTTTAAAAAAAGCATTGTGCACATCCACTAGCAGAATGCCTTCTGTAGACTGTTCATCGTAGATGACCTGCATTCCGCGAACTGCCGCCTCGATTCTCGAATCGCGCGACACATGATGCGAGGTCCCTGCATGCCGTTTTTGTTACGCAATCTAGCTGCACGTGCACATAAGCTCCTGCCATGTTCTACTGTAGTAAGTATTAGTTGCTAACTTGCTTTGATGCTATTTTTATACACGGTGTATTGGTCGATTTTAGTATGACCAAAGCGGCAAAGGTCTAGTAAACTGTTTTTTCTATTTTTCGGTCATTTTTTGTTGTTTTCCACCTCCTGCATACGATTTTAGATTTTCGAGTGACGAGAAACATAGGAATAAAAACGCGTGGCCTTATAACTTATCAGAATAATCGGCTATAGCAACCTTTTACACTCACTTGTAGCATGTTTCGTGTCCTTCAATTCTTTTGCTGATCATAAGGGAAAGGGTTTGCTCGATTCCCACATTGGAGCTCGCGCTATTCCGCCTACTTGACCGTAGTTGACACTTGACTGGCTCACGACTGCCATCCAGAGCACACGGGAAGTCCACTGAACCTTCGACTCGACAAACCTGCAAGAAAGCTGCACCACTCCCTGCATGCTCAAATACAAAGTGTTACGGGGAATTCACCCCTCATCAGTTGAGCTTGAGTAGACTGGGGAAGACTGTGCCTGAAGGCTGGAGAGCATCACTTATTATACCCGGTACTGGCGGTAGTGCAGTGCTCTTCAGGTCCAAACATCACCAGGGATACAAACTACATTACGTGTATGTTACTTACGGAGACGATCCGTTTCCAGCGCGATAAACCATGATAAACAACACCAGATAGCGGCGTGAGTCGTTGCATTTCTCGCCGGCCGAGCGCGCTGCAGCGAGATACTATTACTAATACTTTACTTATTAGCAAGAGTACATAACTGGTTATGATTGTGCTCTTGCTATTAGTAATACTAGTATTACTACTACACGTGGTATTAGGCAAGAAAATTAATGATTCCTCACGCAACATTTTCGGTTGCAAATGTGGCATCGGGTGTGTTCTTTATCGTCGTTTCTTTTCCTGACTTCTTCACTTCAGTCAGTTCTGAGTCTCACCATGTACCAGTGTGGACCGGTTTTTTCGATCTCCGTAGGATTTTCCTTGAACGAACTCCTTTGCCGGGATGCCTCAAACATGAAACTCTTCTTTCTCAGTGCCTTTGACATTCCCTCGGATTTCGTCGTCTTTTTTAAAAAGCTTTCTCGCTCTTGGACGGTGAGAACAGTCGTTAGTCAGTCGAGTGTCTAGTCAAGTCAGCGGAATAGTGGGAGTTCCAGTGTGGGCATGCAGCAAATCCTTTCCTAACAATCATCGCCGAAGTCGCAACCACAATTTTTATTATTAAAAAAAGAATTGCTGTTTGACTATTGCATTATTCTAATCTAAGGGAAGACACTCCCTTGCCTTGGATACACATACATGATCTATCGCCATCATAATATTGGGCATCAATGCCCGTCTGGTTTGCGATGTAAACTAAAACTTCAAATAAACAAACAAACAATCGCTACAAGGCAGTCATCATCAGACCTAGCTAGCTAGCGGCAAGTAACCAGGTAACATCGTTAGTAAGTAGTTAGTTGCTTAGGCCACGTAGGTCGGTTGCCACGGCACCCAGTGCCAGCTCCGTGTTCTCCAAGGTCGTCACCTCACAAGAACCGTAGTTCAACTACACAGTCCGGAATCAATATAACTGTCAAGTGCTCGCGGACCGGGTCCTCATTCCTCTCAGACTCAGTGGCCACCGGTATGCTGTTTTCCGGTCCATAGTCACCACTGGTCACCTGGTCACAAGTGAGTAGAGCGCCGACTACTACTACTACTACATCATACTGTAGTACAAGCCACACGGGGCAGAACAACCGAGACCAAAAATCTTCCTCGTAACTCCGAGTTTGGTGTTTCCAAAAACACCCATCAGACAGACTGTTTGCAGCGAAGACCCCAGACACTTTGTCATACTCATATTAGTACAACTACAAGTCATGTAGAGAGCGCGCTAGTACTAGTACTTAGTATTATCGCACCCCACGTGAGCGTCTCCATGGTTTGAGCCAATCAGCGGCCTTACTGAGCGTGCAATATTCCCCAGTACACCGCCAGCCAATGTGGATGCACTGCAGTGCGATATTGCACCCCGGCGAGTGAGCGTGCAAATAACCTATATTTGCACGCTCACTTCGAAGTGAGCGTGCAAATATAGGTTATTTGCACGCTCACTTCGAAGCGAGCGTGCAGATATAGGTTATTTGCACGCTCGCTTCGAAGTGAGCGTGCAGATATAGGTTATTTGCACGCTCACTCGCCGGGGTGCAATATCGCACTGCAGTGCATCCACATAGTCATCTGGTCATTGGCTGGCGGTGTACTGGGGAATATTGCGAGTCGCTCCGCCAAGCTGTCGCTGCTGACTTGCTGCAGCACACCAAATAATAATATTAATAATTGGTCGAGGACGCTGTCGCGGAAGCGAATGTGGACCCGGCTTGCGTCCGCAAAGTCAACTTCACAAGCTCCGTGAGAGTCGAGACAGCAGACGCCCAAGTATTGGAGAAGACTGTCGACAGCCGATTTGAGAAACTGTCCGACGCCGCCATCGACAGCCTGAGCAGAAAAACAAAAACACAGAGCAGGCAACTGACAAATGGCTCCGCTTATTTGACGAGTATTGTAAAGACACAGGACGTCGCTGTGACCTGAGTACGGTTACGGCAAGCGACCTAGCTTACATTCTGCGACATGCATACGTCGAATTCCGTCCGAAGAAAGCTGGAGTGAAGTTCTACTCTGCATCAAGCTTGCTCGGTTTCCGTTCCGCAATACATCGCAAGCTAGTCGAGTTGAAGCGGCTCATGAACGTCCACAGTGACCCAGCGTTCAAGGACGCAAACATTGCATTGAAGGCTTTCCTCCTGAAGCCAAAGAAAGCGGGGAGAAGTCAAAGCGGTGGAGCACAAACACCCCATCAACGACGACGACATGAGCAAGCTGTCCCGCTACTTCCATGATCTCCCGTGTATACAGCAGCTGCTCGAAAGAAGTGTTCCTCTAAAAATGAACGCGACTGGTTGTGCTGTGTTGTATGACTGTGAAATGATAGCAGGGTTGCATGAAGCATTCTACAGTCCGTATCGCCTATAAGGTTGGCGGCTATAGTAATATACCGGATATAGTGATCAATTTCTCAAATTCATTTTCATTTACCATAACTAAGTATACACAGTTATCGCGTATAGTAATAATCGTCTATAGTAATATATCGCCTATAGTGATCAAATTCATATTTCAAAAGACCTTTATTACACTATTTTTGCGTCGGTTATAGTGATTGATGTGAAATCAAGCGATGTCAGAGAAGAACAGGGTGTTACTTCTTCGTGAAGAACTTGTCCAGTGAGTGTTGTTTGGTGAGTTTTGCTTGTACAAGTTGCCAAAATATGCCTCCATCATGAGGAAATGCTGATTTTGTGTGTCCGGAGCTACAGCCAGCTACATGACATTGGACATGTATGTAATGCGTATGGGCATGGCGCGCTGAGTCATTTGACACCCCACTTGCATACATTGCATGCAGTATCGGTCATAGTAATATATCGCTTATAGTGATAAAATGCTCAAAATCAAACACCAACGCTATAGGCGATACTGACTGTACTAGGGTTGCACCAGACCGTGTCAAGTCACACACACAAGTGTGTGGTGACAGACTGAGACTGTGTGGTGGCAGGGGTGCGATAAATGTATTACTGCACTCGGACGCGCGCAATACCGGCGTCGATATCTGCACTTACGGCTTCGCCGTTCGTGCAGATATCGGCCGGTATTGCACTGGTCCTTGTGCAGTAATACATACGTATTAGCAAGTCGTGGCGGACGGACCGGGGCCAGTAGTAGTACTGTACTGTAGTAAAGATTTTTTAAAAGTACTACCTAGTAGTAGATGGCGAGATGCGTATCCGTTGTAAAAAGTTGTGCACGCACGGTCGGTAAGTGTTCAACATGGCGGAAGGCCAGTGTGAACTCAACCTCGTTTACTTTTAGAAGCGGTCAGGTAAGGAGCCAGATCATCGATAAGTCTATCTGTAGCTGCTTGTGTGTGATACTTTGGTAACATCGCAGCGTAGCCATGGTAGCGGTGCCTGTTAGTTTCACCGTTGTTTTCCAGTCTAGCAGTGTTCTTTTCCTTGCGTTTAGTTCCGTTCTTTCGACAACCCATCGACACATTCAGCTGTTCTTGCTACAAATCGCCTACTGCTAGAGCAGCATGTACGTTTCAACATTTCAACAGCAATGAGAAGAGCGTTGAAGGCCTACCGAAGGCGGAGGTGATCGATCAAATTCCTTTTTTGTTTTTGTTTTTTGTTTTTCCTTTATGTGCGAACAAACGGTTTCCAAACTTAGCGCGAAGCCTGCCTGGCGGACAGATTTGGCAGAAGTTTGCCGTGCTAGTGTTTTGTGTCTGTGTATTGGGTTGTGTGTTACTCATTAGATTAGCTGCAGACTTCTATCAACATGTTTGTGTACCGGCGCCATTGCATAGGAGAGAAGCGGAGGGATCAAGTTGCAGCGAGGACGGCGACGAGAAGCAAACGGCAAAGAACTCGGTAAGTGTTGCTTAGGGTTTTTGGCAATGTCGATTTTCGGCATTGCCAAAAAATCATAAGCATTACTTACTAGCACAGCTTTCAGTGGTAGAAAATGGTGTAAATAATTTTTCTTTTTCAGATAATGCACTGTGGTAAAATATTTACATGGGAATTTCACTCTTTTGCACTTTTTCCGTGGACGATGAGGTTGATTGGTTTAGTTGAAAAGCACGCACTCACTTTCAGAAGGAGAACCTACTTCTAGGAACTCCTTCTTCTTTAAAACATGTGAATCACTTGAGCCGGTAGTGCTCATCATGCCTTTGATTTCATACACATTTTTGAATAACAGTCCGAACAGGGTTTGAACGTTTTTCTCCAAGTAATATCCTATTACTACTTCGAAGTAGACGTTAACTTGTTCACCGCTGGATCTGCGGGCCCTGTTGAAGGTTGACCGTCGACATAGTTGGGTTGTCAGTTTGTCGGAACGGCCGGGTTCGGGTATCGGACGACCGGACCAAGATATGATTTCAAAACTTTCCTTTATTCTATTCTGCCGTCTACTACGATGTGGCGGCGAGTTTGAGTTGTGGTTTTGATTGGGATGAGTGAACTCATTGGATTGCAGGATGGCAGAAGTTTGCGTGCTAGTGTTTTGTGTTTGTGTCTGTGTATTGGGTTGTGTGTTACTCATTAGATTAGCTGCAGACTTCTAGCAACATGTTTGTGTACCGGCGCCATTGCATAGGAGAGAAGCGGAGGGATCAAGTTGCAGCGAGGACGGCGACGAGAAGCAAACGGCAAAGAACTCGGTAAGTGTTGTTTAGGGTTTTTTGGCAATGTCGATTTTCGGCATTGCCAAAAAAAGCATAAGCATTACTTACTAGCACAGCTTTCAGTGGTAGAAAATGGTATAAATATTTTTTTCTTTTTCAGATAATGCACTGTGGTAAAATATTTACACGGGAATTTCACTCTTTTGCACTTTTTCCATGGACGATGAGATTGATTGGTTTAGTTGAAAAGCACGCACTCACTTTCAGAAGGAGAACCTACTTCTAGGAACTCCTTCTTCTTTAAAACATGTGAATCACTTGAGCCGGTAGTGCTAAGTGCATCATGCCTTTGATTTCATACACATTTTTTGAATAACAGTCCGAACAGGGTATGAACGTTTTTTTCCAAGTTATCCTATTACTACTTCGAAGTAGACGTTAACTTGTTCACCGCTGGATCTGCGGGCCCTGTTGAAGGTTGACCGTCGACATAGTTGGGTTGTCAGTTTGTCGGAACGAAACGGCCGGGTTCGGGTATCGGACGACCGGACCAAGATATGATTTCAAAACTTTTCTTTATTCTTTTCTGCCGTTTACTATGATGTGGCGGCGAGTTTGAGTTGTGGTTTTGATTGGGATGAGTGAACTCATTGGATTGCAGGATGGCAGAAGTTTGCGTGCTAGTGTTTTGTGTTTGTGTCTATGTATTGGGTTGTGTGTTACTCATTAGATTAGCTGCAGACTTCTATCAACATGTTTGTGTACCGGCGCCATTGCATAGGAGAGAAGCGGAGGGATCAAGTTGCAGCGAGGACGGCGACGAGAAGCAAACGGCAAAGAACTCGGTAAGTGTTGCTTAGGGTTTTTTGGCAATGTAGATTTTCGGCATTGCCAAAAAATCATAAGAATTACTTACTAGCACAGCTTTCAGTGGTAGAAAATGGTGAAAATATTTTTTTCTTTTTCAGATAATGCACTGTGGTAAAATATTTACACGGGAATTTCACTCTTTTGCACTTTTTCCGTGGACGATGAGATTGATTGGTTGAATTGAATGAGAAGAGCGTTGAAGGCATACCGAAGGCGTAGGTGATCGATCAAATTCCTTTTTTTTTATTTATTTATTTTTTTTAAGTTTTTCGCTTGATGTGCGAGCAAACGGTTTTCAAACTTAGCGTGAAGCCTGCCTGGCGGACAGATTTGGCAGAAGTTTGCCGTGCTAGTGTTTTGTGCCTGTGTATTGGGTTGTGTGTTACTCATTAGATTAGCTGCAGACTTCTATCAACATGTTTGTGTACCGGCGCCATTGCATTGGAGAGAAGCGGAGGGATCAAGTTGCAGCGAGGACGGCGACGAGAAGCAAACGGCAAAGAACTCGGTAAGTGTTGCTTAGGGTTTTTTGGCAATGTCGATTTTCGGCATGGCCAAAAAATCATAAGCATTACTTACTAGCACAGCTTTCAGTGGTAGAAAATGGTGTAAATAATTTTTCTTTTCAGATAATGCACTGTGGTAAATTATTTACACGGGAATTTCACTCTTTTGCACTTTTTCCGTGGACGACGAGATTGATTGGTTTAGTTGAAAAGCACGCACTCACTTTCAGAAGGAGAACCTACTTCTAGGAACTCCTTCTTCTTTAAAACATGTGAATCACTTGAGCCGGTAGTGCTAAGTGCATCATGCCTTTGATTTCATACACATTTTTTGAATAACAGTCCGAACAGTGTTGTGTAATCGTAGGTGACATTTACGTTTTGTTGTTCTTTCATATTATTAGTATTTATTATCAGAGTCTAATCAATTCGTTCGTCGTTGTCAACGTGTACACAAGGTACTGCTTGCCTTGAGTCACCAACACGGAATTCACGAGTTACGATTGTGTTTACTACGACGTTGCATGTTGTTTGTACATTTACAATCACGTACATGCAGCTTGGCAAGTTGTGTCACGATGCAATGCACACCAATTTATTTCACTACACGTATTTCTCGTAACACATCAATTCTTACTTCGTAGGTGTTTAGGTCCGGTCTTGCGTGACAGAGGTAGTTACTCTTAGTTAGCTTTCTCCATGATTGATTCTAAGAAACACGGACATTGATTCTAGCTTCGAACTGTTTCTTCTTTGTCTGCCTGTGCATTTTGTTCTCAAACAAATCCTTCGTTCAATGTGTTTATATTTTCGCGCTCTGCAGATTTGTTTGCCTCGCGCTCAGCTTTGTTTCCTTTTCTTTGTCAACTGCATTATTATGACGTATGACTTGTGTACGCACTTATCACGTGACCGTTTGACTGCATGCGCTATGCACGCTCTAGGCTAGTGCATTTGAGCGATCGTAGCGATCCGCTTTCCTTGCCGTTTCGTCTTCTCCGCTTCTTTACTCATTCGAGTCAGTGTCGCTGCACTAGTTTGTTTTGCAGTTTATCCACGTCGCAGTCGTTCATGGTCGCCATCTTTACATTTGATTTTGATGCGCAGCTGCATGCTGATGCAGCTGCCTTTTTCATTCTTTCGATGATCTTCTTTCCAATTTTATACTGAATCTACTGTATGTATTCTCTCACCCAAGTTTGCAACGGTTGTCGGTTGTAGCATGCCAAGGGTTGGATGCAGGGGTGGTTAATTAAGCTAGTAGTAGTAGAAACAATTCAGTAACAACAGGGTTTGAACGTTTTTCTCCAAGTTATCCTATTACTACTTCGAAGGAGACGTTAACTTGTTCACCGCTGGATCTGCGGGCCCTGTTGAAGGTTGACCGTCGACATAGTTGGGTTGTCAGTTTGTCAGAACGGAACGGCCGGGTTCGGGTATCGGACGACCGGACCAAGATATGATTTCAAAACTTTTCTTTATTCTTTTCTGCCGTTTACTATGATGTGGCGGCGAGTTTGAGTTGTGGTTTTGATTGGGATGAGTGAACTCATTGGATTGCAGGATGGCAGAAGTTTGCGTGCTAGTGTTTTGTGTTTGTGTCTGTGTATTGGGTTGTGTGTTACTCATTAGATTAGCTGCAGACTTCTAGCAACATGTTTGTGTACCGGCGCCATTGCATAGGAGAGAAGCGGAGGGATCAAGTTGCAGCGAGGACGGCGACGAGAAGCAAACGGCAAAGAAATCGGTAAGTGTTGCTTAGGATTTTTTGGCAATGTCGATTTTCAGCATTGCCAAAAAATCATAAGAATTACTTACTAGCACAGCTTTCCGTGGTAGAACATGGTGTAAATATTTTTTTCTTTTTCAGATAATGCACTGTGGTAAAATATTTACACGGGAATTTCACTCTTTTGCACTTTTTCCGTGGACGATGAGATTGATTGGTTGAATTGAATGAGAAAAGCGTTGAAGGCATACCGAAGGCGGAGGTGATCGATCAAATTCCTTTTTTGTTTTTTTTTGTTTTTTCAGTTTTTCCCTTGATGTGCGAGCAAACGGTTTCCAAACTTAGCGTGAAGCCTGCCTGGAGGACAGATTTGGCAGAAGTTTTCCGTGCCAGTGTTTTGTGCCTGTGTATTGGGTTGTGTGTTACTCATTAGATTAGCTGCAGACTTCTATCAACATGTTTGTGTACCGGCGCCATTGCATAGGAGAGAAGCGGAGGGATCAAGTTGCAGCGAGGACGGCGACGAGAAGCAAACGGCAAAGAACTCGGTAAGTGTTGCTTAGGGTTTTTTGGCAATGTCGATTTTCGGCATTGCCAAAAAATCATAAGCGTTACTTACTAGCACAGCTTTCAGTGGTAGAAAATGTGTAAATATTTTTTCTTTTTCAGATAATGCACTGTGGTAAAATATTTACACGGGAATTTCACTCTTTTGCACTTTTTCCGTGGACGGTGAGATTGATTGGTTTAGTTGAAAAGCACGCACTCACTTTCAGAAGGAGAACCTACTTCTAGGAACTCCTTCTTCTTTAAAACATGTGAATCACTTGAGCCGGTAGTGCTAAGTGCATCATGCCTTTGATTTCATACACATTTTTTGAATAACAGTCCGAACAGGGTTTGAACGTTTTTTTCCAAGTTATCCTATTCCTACTTCGAAGTAGACGTTAACTTGTTCACCGCTGGATCTGCGGGCCCTGTTGAAGGTTGACCGTCGACATAGTTGGGTTGTCAGTTTGTCGGAACGGATCGGCCGGGTTCGGGTATCGGACGACCGGACCAAGATATGATTTCAAAACTTTTCTTTATTCTTTTCTGCCGTTTACTATGATGTGGCGGCGAGTTTGAGTTGTGGTTGTGATTGGGATGAGTGAACTCATTGGATTGCAGGATGGCAGAAGTTTGCGTGCTAGTGTTTTGTGTTTGTGTCTATGTATTGGGTTGTGTGTTACTCCTTAGATTAGCTGCAGACTTCTATCAGCATGTTTGTGTACCGGCGCCATTGCATAGGAGAGAAGCGGAGGGATCAAGTTGCAGCGAGGACGGCTACGAGAAGCAAACGGCAAAGAACTCGGTAAGTGTTGTTTAGGGTTTTTTGGCAATGTCGATTTTCGGCATTGCCAAAAAATCATAAGCATTACTTACTAGCACAGCTTTCAGTGGTAGAAAATGGTGTAAATAATTTTTCTTTTTCAGATAATGCACTGTGGTAAAATATTTACACGGGAATTTCACTCTTTTGCACTTTTTCCGTGGACGATGAGATTGATTGGTTTAGTTGAAAAGCACGCACTCACTTTCAGAAGGAGAACCTACTTCTAGGAACTCCTTCTTCTTTAAAACATGTGAATCACTTGAGCCGGTAGTGCTAAGTGCATCATGCCTTTGATTTCATACACATTTTTTGAATTACAGTCCGAACAGGGTTTGAACCTTTTTCTCCAAGTTATCCTATTACTACTTCGAAGTAGACGTTAACTTGTTCACCGCTGGATCTGCGGGCCCTGTTGAAGGTTGACCGTCGACATAGTTGGATTGTCAGTTTGTCGGAACGGCCGGGTTCGGGTATCGGACGACCGGACCAAGATATGATTTCAAAACTTTTCTTTATTCTTTTCTGCCGTTTACTATGATGTGGCGGCGAGTTTGAGTTGTGGTTTTGATTGGGATGAGTGAACTCATTGGATTGCAGGATGGCAGAAGTTTGCGTGCTAGTGTTTTGTGTTTGTGTCTATGTATTGGGTTTTGTGTTACTCATTAGATTAGCTGCAGACTTCTATCAACATGTTTGTATACCGGCGCCATTGCATAGGAGAGAAGCGGAGGGATCAAGTTGCAGCGAGGACAGCGACGAGAAGCAAACGGCAAAGAACTCGGTAAGTGTTGCTTAGGGTTTTTTGGCAATGTCGATTTTCGGCATTGCCAAAAAATCATAAGCATTACTTACTAGCACAGCTTTCAGTGGTAGAAAATGGTGTAAATAATTTTTCTTTTTCAGATAATGCACTGTGGTAAAATATTTACACGGGAATTTCACTCTTTTGCACTTTTCCCGTGGACGATGAGATTGATTGGTTGAATTGAATGACAAGAGCGTTGAAGGCATACCGAAGGCGGAGGTGATCGATCAAATTCCTTTTTTTTGTTTTTTTTGTTTTTCAGTTTTTCGCTTGATGTGTGAGCAAACGGTTTCCAAACTTAGCGTGAAGCCTGCCTGGCGGACAGATTTGGCAGAAGTTTGCCGTGCTAGT
This sequence comes from Sycon ciliatum, assembly GCF_964019385.1. Classification (NCBI taxonomy): domain Eukaryota; kingdom Metazoa; phylum Porifera; class Calcarea; order Leucosolenida; family Sycettidae; genus Sycon; species Sycon ciliatum. Next base: position 18,278,335 of record NC_088643.1, on the reverse strand, counting down.
GTTTGGTGTCTGTGTATTGGGTTGTGTGTTACTCATTAGATTAGCTGCAGACTTCTATCAACATGTTTGTGTACCGGCGCCATTGCATAGGAGAGAAGCGGAGGGATCAAGTTGCAGCGAGGACGGCGACGAGAAGCAAACGGCAAAGAACTCGGTAAGTGTTGCTTAGGGTTTTTTGGCAATGTCGATTTTCGGCATTGCCAAAAAATCATAAGCGTTACTTACTAGCACAGCTTTCAGTGGTGGAAAATGTGTAAATATTTTTTCTTTTTCAGATAATGCACTGTGGTAAAATATTTACACGGGAATTTCACTCTTTTGCACTTTTTCCGTGGACGGTGAGATTGATTGGTTTAGTTGAAAAGCACGCACTCACTTTCAGAAGGAGAACCTACTTCTAGGAACTCCTTCTTCTTTAAAACATGTGAATCACTTGAGCCGGTAGTGCTAAGTGCATCATGCCTTTGATTTCATACACATTTTTTGAATAACAGTCCGAACAGGGTTTGAACGTTTTTTTCCAAGTTATCCTATTACTACTTCGAAGTAGACGTTAACTTGTTCACCGCTGGATCTGCGGGCCCTGTTGAAGGTTGACCGTCGACATAGTTGGGTTGTCAGTTTGTCGGAACGGAACGGCCGGGTTCGGGTATCGGACGACCGGACCAAGATATGATTTCAAAACTTTTCTTTATTCTTTTCTGCCGTTTACTATGATGTGGCGGCGAGTTTGAGTTGTGGTTTTGATTGGGATGAGTGAACTCATTGGATTGCAGGATGGCAGAAGTTTGCGTGCTAGTGTTTTGTGTTTGTGTCTATGTATTGGGTTGTGTGTTACTCCTTAGATTAGCTGCAGACTTCTATCAACATGTTTGTATACCGGCGCCATTGCATAGGAGAGAAGCGGAGGGATCAAGTTGCAGCGAGGACGGCGACGAGAAGCAAACGGCAAAGAACTCGGTAAGTGTTGCTTAGGGTTTTTTGGCAATGTCGATTTTCGGCATTGCCAAAAAATCATAAGCGTTACTTACTAGCACAGCTTTCAGTGGTAGAAAATGTGTAAATAATTTTTCTTTTCCAGATAATGCACTGTGGTAAAATATTTACACGGGAATTTCACTCTTTTGCACTTTTTCCGTGGACGGTGAGATTGATTGGTTTAGTTGAAAAGCACGCACTCACTTTCAGAAGGAGAACCTACTTCTAGGAACTCCTTCTTCTTTAAAACATGTGAATCACTTGAGCCGGTAGTGCTAAGTGCATCATGCCTTTGATTTCATACACATTTTTTGAATAACAGTCCGAACAGGGTTTGAACGTTTTTTTCCAAGTTATCCTATTACTACTTCGAAGTAGACGTTAACTTGTTCACCGCTGGATCTGCGGGCCCTGTTGAAGGTTGACCGTCGACATAGTTGGGTTGTCAGTTTGTCGGAACGGAACGGCCGGGTTCGGGTATCGGACGACCGGACCAAGATATGATTTCAAAACTTTTCTTTATTCTTTTCTGCCGTTTACTATGATGTGGCGGCGAGTTTGAGTTGTGGTTTTGATTGGGATGAGTGAACTCATTGGATTGCAGGATGGCAGAAGTTTGCGTGCTAGTGTTTTGTGTTTGTGTCTATGTATTGGGTTGTGTGTTACTCCTTAGATTAGCTGCAGACTTCTATCAACATATTTGTATACCGGCGCCATTGCATAGGAGAGAAGCGGAGGGATCAAGTTGCAGCGAGGACGGCGACGAGAAGCAAACGGCAAAGAACTCGGTAAGTGTTGCTTAGGGTTTTTTTGGCAATGTCGGTTTTCGGCATTGCCAAAAAATCATAAGCATTACTTACTAGCACAGCTTTCAGTGGTAGAAAATGGTGTAAATAATTTTTCTTTTTCAGATAATGCACTGTGGTAAAATATTTACACGGGAATTTCACTCTTTTGCACTTTTTCCGTGGACGGTGAGATTGATTGGTTTAGTTGAAAAGCACGCACTCACTTTCAAAAGGAGAACCTACTTCTAGGAACTCCTTCTTCTTTAAAACATGTGAATCACTTGAGCCGGTAGTGCTAAGTGCATCATGCCTTTGATTTCATACACATTTTTTGAATTACAGTCCGAACAGGGTTTGAACGTTTTTTCCAAGTTATCCTATTACTACTTCGAAGTAGACGTTAACTTGTTCACCGCTGGATCTGCGGGCCCTGTTGAAGGTTGACCGTCGACATAGTTGGGTTGTCAGTTTGTCGGAACGGAACGGCCGGGTTCGGGTATCGGACGACCGGACCAAGATATGATTTCAAAACTTTCCTTTATTCTTTTCTGCCGTTTACTACGATGTGGCGGCGAGTTTGAGTTGTGGTTTTGATTTGGGATGAGTGAACTCATTGGATTGCAGGATGGCAGAAGTTTGCGTGCTAGTGTTTTGTGTTTGTGTCTATGTATTGGGTTGTGTGTTACTCCTTAGATTAGCTGCAGACTTCTATCAACATGTTTGTGTATCAAGCTGGAAATTGGCCACCTCCACCCCTCGTATCAGTTCTCGTGTGCACTCATGCAGGCACACGCCCGGCTCATCGGATTTATTGGAGCTGCGCCCGCCTCCATCCGTCGCTGCCTCACTCGGCACGCCTCGCCCCTGTGAAGTGTTTCAGCTGGTACCCCGCAAAGCCTGCAACATGCAGCCGCCTTGACATGATAACACTCCTCTGTCACGCGTACGTTTCCTTTCAGTTTCTTTCTTTCTACCTCTGACTCGATAATACTCCTCTGTCATGCGTACGTTTCCTCTTTATTTTCTTTCTGCCTCCTTCATGCTCTCCACCTCTGTCACACACCTCTGACACGTTAACCCCCCTCCCCTCTGCCATGCATCTCTCTGTCCTCTTCCTGCTTTTCGGACTTTTGTTTCGGTCTTAGTTGCCACGTTATTCACAAATTTCATGCTCGCTTTCGCTTGTACATATGTATCACATATTTTTTGCCTTTCCGCCTAGTACATACCGTGCTACCTTACTCTTCTCTCCCTTTATTAAATTTTGTTTATCGTGCTTCGCTCCTCCCGACCTCACCACTGGCGGGGAAGTACTGTAGCGGCCTGACTCCCGACTGTTACGTCACACTACGTGATAAGTATGCGCAATAATAAAAATCATTCTCTTTGGCCTCCACTTTGTTGTTGTTTGGTTGGCCATGTAGCCGTCGTCCAGGGCCCGACCTATAACCCCTAATGGCCTAAACTACCACAGATGTAATAACGCTAGTATTCGGCATCAGGTTGTCTGGACAGACAAGTAGCGTCTTGAAATCCCTGCATAGACTGTCAAGAGGCATAGAGCCTACACAGTACTTGTCACAGCCCTGGTATGTAGCCTTTTCACAAAGATATGCCAACACATTTCGCTACTTATGCTTTTCGCAACCATGCCAAAACAAGTGAAAGTTGCTGAAATCGCAACCATAATTTCAAAAAAATCACGGAAGTTGTTAGTTACTAGAAATTGAGTGAGTTCTTTTGCATAATGAATTAATGATGCCAAAACAACCAGAAAAGGAGCCGTCATAGATTAACTTAAAAAGATAACACTGTGGCGCAGCACAACTGCATGAGGAATGTCATGCGTACCTTGAGATACATTACGAATGCATATTTTCACTCCGAGTGAAAGCATGACATTGTTATGTGTCACTGTTAGGCTTATTGTACATTCTAACCTTCTCTACAGCACAGTTTGCTGCGTGAAATGTTGTGTAGCGGCCTACACTGTATGCTGACTGCTGTTATATATTTAGCACTGTATGTCGATGACTAATATTGTCAAGTGGCAGATCTTCCCCTTAAAGTTGTGAAAGGACTACACCGCCAGGTTGATCAGAGGACGGGGTAGAACACGAGGTTCGTGCAGATGACAATTGCCCATCCGCAGTGAACCGTTTGAGTCGGCGAGGCTGCCTTTATCTCTCGTGGCGCAGCATCTGTATCATGCGCGGTGCGTAGAGGCAAATCCAGAACGCCCACATCTCACCTACCAGGACAATGGCCTGAAACAGCTGCGGGAACAACGTGCGGGCGATAAAAAGCGCTGGATACAGGCCGAGCCAAACAATAAATCCGCTCAGCGAGGCCAGGTACAGGAAATGCGCTTCGTTGTACTCTTCCGGCAGTTTGCGTGTCATAAATGCCAGCACAACGCAAGTTGCGAGAAGCACAAAGTTGAACGCACTTAAAGCACCGAACCAAACATGGCTTATGCTACAGTGAAATGTTAGCTGATGAACTGCAGGAATTTTGACAGCAACTGATGGTTCTAAAACAATATACATAGCTGACAACATAGTGTTTACAAGAGTCAACACGCAGACACTCGCAAGCTGGACAGGATTTCCAAGAAGACGCCGTCGAGTCTTGTTGCGACTTAGGATCGTCATGGAGCCGAAGATGCTGTCAAAGCGCTTGGTCTTGACTAGAACTGAACCGACAACAATGGTCTTGACGGGCTCGGGCAACACTGCACTCAGTGTGCAGTATGTTGAGGTGATGCTGGCTGGGATGGTGATGCCCAAAGCAACACAATGCCCAATGATCATGGCAGACATAATCAGAGTGCTGAGAGTTAGATCGGATGCCTTTACAAGGACAGCATTGGGATGCAGGCGAAAATAAATCAATGAAGAAACGCTGAGAATCAATCCTACGATGGCAGAACATGTCGTTGTTATAAATGCTAGGTCTACGCCGATTCCGTATTCCACAGGGCTGAACTCAGAACAGGATGTTCCGTTGGATCCAAAGCCGAGAGGGCAGTTAGTACAACTGTCGGCATTTGTGACATTGGAAAATGTAGTCTCAGCACAGACCACGCATGACCAGCAACATAGCATTGGCAAGCTGGCATTGAATACATGATGCTGACCTGGATAACAAGTCGTGCTGCAATTCGATGCTGGCAATGTGCTCAGAGTCGACTTGGAGGGGGCAAGAGTGGAACTGTCAAGGGTGAAGTTACCAAACACTTTCAAATCTAGCACTTGACCTGGATACCATTCAAATTTTGAGCGGCTTCCGTCTTTCCAGTGCCCGATGGAGACTATGTTGTGGAAGCCATTTGCAGTAAGCTGGACATTCTGTATATAATATGTCGGGGCTGTGCGATGGAGTTTGTCGAACACACGACATTGGGAAGTATAGTTCTTACATGGCAGTGCAAGATTTTCTAAAATCTTCAGTTGGACTGGCCCTCCGGGTACGGTGCGGTTGCCAAGATCATGTGACCGAATGGCTGCTACTGTTGCAACCGCGATCGATATCATGCCCAAAATCAATGACTCAGCGATCACCATTGACTCTCTCGGTAGGAAGCGTTTAATATCGGCATCGGTGCACTGACGGAGCTGTGCTGTGCGGTTTGGCATGAGTTTGATTTGGCAACTGTCCGTAATCCCCATGGCGCATTGTAGCTGGTCTTCTACGTATGCCCGCAGCCAAGGATCTTCCGTAGTTGCAGCTTTAATGTACTCCGCATCCCTCAACGACTGTGTCAAGTTCTGGAGCAAACGCTGGACGCTGCTGGAAGCAACAGCTCGTGGTGCCAGGCCAAGAATGGGGGCTTTGGTCTGGATGGAGTTTTCTGGGAATGTCAGCCTGTTCACCCAGTCATGGCTGCCAACAAAGATCTTGTTATCCACGTTCATCTGTTGGCACATACTCAGAAACACCCTGGCTGCAGATATAGGAGCATAGAGGATGACTACGCGTGAACTCGACTGCTTCAAGCTGGCCACAGTGCTCACCAACTGGTCACGGAACCCTGGTCTCTTGTTGAAGCGAGCAGAAATCTCCAAGCAAAATGTTTGCCGCCTGTTTGCTTCGGAGACAATCAAATCGAAGCCCTGTCCGCTGTAAGCATCATCTTCAGCTGCTATTAACGACACGAAGGTCCACCCAAAGTGTTCGATCAGGTCTGCAATTGCCTCGGCTTGGAATTTGTCGGAGGGCACTGCTCGGAATAGATACGGATAGTCGGACACATCGTCAAAGAGAGTGCTGCTGGCCCAGTACGAGATGTGGGGAATCTGGTAGTTGGAGAAAAACGGCGATGTGGCCAGTGTACTGCTTGCTGACATTGGGCCAATCACTGCCAGCAGGGGTGGAGATCTCCGGCTCCTCAAAGCTTCTGTGAAGTTTTGCGGCCCGCACTCGTTGTCCAAGGGTGACACTTGGTGAAACAGATTCGTGAATGCAACTTTTCGGTACACCATGGAATCTGCTGCTAAAATCTGTGCCAATTCCACTGCCAGTTGATTTGACCCGCAGGCGTCGAAGGCTAGTCCACTTGTCAGTTTCGTGGTAAGCGGTGCGGCCCGCAGATATCGTTGCACAACGGACGAATCCACATCGATGTCGAACTCGTCCTGGTAGGTTTTGAGCATGTATGTGAAAGCAGTAGTTTGTTGGACAGCCGCCCAACTGCTGAACTCTTGGCACGTCTGTGTACTGTAGTCGAACGAGTCATGAAGTTGCAGCAGCGCGCCAACCTTGAGAACGCCATCTTCGATAACCCGCAGACGACAGAAGTGGTGTGTTGCCGTGCTCCCCGAACTGGCCTCCACAGGAATGACCCCAGCTGTAAAATTCGGTTTACTGCTTGGTTCTTGTTGCGTTTGTGAGCATGCCGCTGTAGCGAAGCAGATAAATGAGAAGCAGTTAAACGCCAAACTGCGGTCGTGCTTGTTCTGTCGAGATGGCATTGTCCGACTGTGTTTGGCGACTGAAGAGAAGAGCACTTTGCGCTGCTAGCCCTGGAAGATCCTAGGTACTAGGTGAAGTCGTTGTTGGAAACCGGGAAATTGCTTCGGTATACAACTACGTCGAAGTAGCAAGCATGGTCCTGATGAAAGCCAAAGAAAGTGAACACGAGCTCAATAACGCAAATGGTTGACCGAGGGAGGCAGAACGAAGGGAAGCGACTATCTTGCAGCCATTCGCCAGCAGCGTAAAGCTACTGACTACCGGTATACCGGTACACACAATGATAATGTGCTTGCCACACGTACACGCTGGTTACTGACCAGTGACTGAGCGGGTTGAAGGTGATCTATGACTCCCATACGCAACCGAGACTACAGTGGACTCTACACTACAGTGTGCTCACTGCGGCCATTACTCATTACTGACGTCATTAGTCCGAATGATTACCCGTGATCGAGCAGGCTCTGTTGCTATTGTTCCACCCCCCCCCCCCCCCCCCTGCTACCACCCGGTACCGTATGGTGTCAGCGAAATGTCTTGCCTTGGTGCTGGTAGGTGGACTGCACTGCTAGTCTGTCCTCCTGGCAGTCTCCTGCGTTGATGATGCCTTGTCGGATACAATCTTCATCCGGGTTCTGCCGAAAAGCAGCTACCCAGGCTAGGCGGATTTGTCTTGGTGATTGTGAAGCTGGCATTATCAGAAATCCTTCCCGGACCTTCCATGCTGCGAATAGATGACTTGCACAAATATTGTCTGGGTTCGAGACGGGGCAAGTGGACCTTCCGGCCACTCTGATCAGAGTGACTTCCTGATCTTTTGAGTTTGAGACTTTCGCTTTTTGCCTGACGAACACTGAGCTAGTTATTTTTGGCTAGAGTTGTTTTGATTTGGCTTGTATCGTCATGCCGAAGCGCAGCTGCGCTCCTGAGTACACAAGCCGAGATGGAACTGAAGGCAGAGGCTCCTGTTCCATAAGCTCCTTTCCGAACCGACACGCAGAAAAATCGATTCATGTCATAGCGAGATGAGCTTGAATGAGGGAATTTTTACGTATTTTTTAGTATCATTGGAAATAGTGTAATCATAACCTGCAGCAAGCAAGTCGTGGTCCTGGAGTGTGACTACTTTCCCGCAGTGGAAGCGGAGTCAAGCACAGCGAAAGTTGGTCGACGTCTCAGAAAGAACTCGATTCCATTTTATTGCTGCACTACCTCCAGAGCGACCCTCCCGTGAGGACAGACTGCGGAGAGGCCAGACACGTGCGGAGTCACGAGCGGAAGTCCAAACTACGGAAAATGAAGAGTGGAGGGACCGAGCGTGAGAGCCAGATGGCCTTTAGAAGTAGTCACCATGATCTGATTTGAAGGAGAGAACAAGTGTGCTGGAGAAACGCTGGGAAGTCCTCAGGCCTGATGTAGTACTAGCTAATGTTGAAGTCTCACTTGTTCCGATTATGAACATTTTATCAGCTTTGACTCTGAGCAACTGTATCCAGACTGGACTTAGCCCAGAGATATGGTGTTGTAGACCTTACTGAAGCCCTATGTATCCAATGTCTGGCTCTAGTGAGAAAGCAGTTTGGCGCAGGCTGGCAAACTTTGATTGAATCAGGGAGTGGTCGAAAGTCACAATACCCCTCCATGATTAGCTGCTAATGATGACGATGCGACTCCCACTGGGTCTCATGGGGAAAGTAACTTGCATACCTGTTTGGTTGCAACGAGGCAACGATATTCCATGTACTGAAGACATGACTGAACTTACATGTGTCTCCTTCTGGGAGGACGTGGAACAAATACTGCTAGAGTGTGTCCGATGCACCTACCTGAGTAAGTATGTTTTAAATTAAAGCAGAACTGCGCTGTGAGGTACCTTCTGCGTTGGACCCACAGTTGAGCCACTACTCTTACAAATTCCATACAACGGTGAAAGGATTTTCTGGAGCATCATCAAACAGTGCATTCACCTTCATCACACACTGGCCATGGCTCCGTTGCCTACAGTAGTTCACATTGTGACGGGCATGCGGGGGGGGGGGGGGGGGGGGCGATGCGTAAGAAGTGGCGGGAACCCTTGCAGTGCTCATGATGCTGGTTAGCCTGTCCCCGGGGAAAATCGCGATTCCGCGGCCGCGTTTTTTCCCCCGCGTTTTTTGCGATTTTTAAAAGACCGCGTTTTCCGCGATTTTCCAGCGTTTTTTGAACTTTTTTGTTGCACCCCACGTACACACAGTGCACTGTTCGGTTGACAAGCATTCACCACCATCCTCAGCAATAAGCACTCCGAAATTCATGAAAAGACAATGGTACTGAGACTAGGACAAACGTGACAACTACTGAGCAGGGGCTTCACCGAGACGCAGCAGTGATGGTGGAGCATTGATGGCTCTGCCGACCTGAAGCTGAGGTCTCGGCATCACGGCAAAAAAAACGCACCAAAAAACAAAAGATAGAACTGTACGGCTCTTTCCATTGCCTCCGCCGCTGGGTTATTAGGATCAGGTCGCGTCTGCTGCAAGCCTTGATGCCAGGGTTGGACAGCTTGGGCCAGAAGCCGCGCTTGAAGCCCCGCCTTCTAGTCCCTGCAATAGCCTGTTGCTGCTGCTGCTGCTGCTGCTGCTGCTTGGACAACTCCTGGGACCACATGATCCTGCATGCCTTCTTCCATTCTGGCTGGTGTTATGTCACTGCGATATGATCATGCTACAAGTAATATTGCGGCATTACAAATTCAGTGGCGGTGAGGTGATACCATACAGGTGATAAGTGAAGGGTTTAACATCTAGTATGTGACACCCGGCTTGGCCCTATTTCCTACAGCTGTCACACTATGTGTCGTCCCATACAACCACAAGTGTCCTCAGAGATGGCTTGTACAACGTCAGCATGATCCGGTTTTACGAGGAGTGCAGGTCTAGGATCTCATGTGACTGGGCTTCAAGCCCGCTTGTACTTGCGAATTTAAATTAACAAGCAACACTTTAAAAAACAGCGGGATATAGCTGAATTAGCTGTGTTGAAATTCCGGTTGTAACCAAGCTCCAGACTTCTCGATCCACCTCAGGAATGTGACAATAATGTCGTAACAGGCTCGAAGACGTTGCACCTTCCCAGGCTGCATCAGCGTGATCAGCATATATATATTATACTTGTTGTGACGTTATGCAGGACGTGCGAAGTGGTTGCACCGCTGTTTATTTCCCAACCTTGCGCGGAAGTTGCGGGCCCTCGGGTTTGCATTTGGAGGCCTTCAAAGATTTTTTCTTTCTCTGTGTAAAGAAGGATCCCATCAGCATTCTTCATGGGATCACGAAAGCCTTTGGGAAATAAAAATCAAAAAAAATAGTATACACTAGGAAATTGTCCGATACGCTGCAGCAAACTGAACTCCCGGTATCGGCCTCTCTGCGCTCTTTGAGCAAGGAATCGTGATCAGATGGGGCCAGTATTCCCAGGCTATACGTATCCGCGCCGCTGACTCCGATATTTGTCAGTCGACATGGTCACAGTTAGTTGCGACCGGGAGGCCTGCGGCCTTTACTGCTGGCCTCCCTCCGGCACGGTCCAAGAAATAGAGAGATTGATTAAGATTGACATCATACACTTTGAACGGACGTGTTTATTTGGGCTGGGGGGGGGGGCTCCCTTAGGTCCCACCACGCAAGTCATAGCAGTCCACAGCCCACGCATACATGTATGTGTGTGTGTGTGGGGGGGGGGGGGTATGGTTCTGGGCCCTTGTGATTTGGCGTTTTGTGGACCATTCCCCTGTGTTTAATTAAATGAACGTGATGATCAGCGCTATGCAAGGAAATAGAGCAATGGCTTACATCGAACGCAGCATATGACCGTGAACGCTTGTACTTGTAGCTGCTTATTTATATTTTTTATATTTTTAAATTTTTTTATGGATTCCTCAAAGGCCGAGGCCTAAGTCGAGGGGTCTGTCTCCGTTCATGGCTTACTGGGAATATATCTGCAAAATTGTAACATATAGATTGAGAAGAGGAAGGGTTATAACAAATGCGTACTGTAGAAATCAGCAATAACATTGTTGTTCTTGTTGTTGTAGAAGTTTATTTAACGTCGCACCACAAACAGGCGCATGATTTCGCCTCCTTTGATACATGTGGACGACAGGAGGAATGAGAGAGAGAGAGAGGGGGGGGCAGAAGTACGGAGAGAGGAAGGGTAGAAATAAATAAGCAAATCAACCTCAGGGCTACACCAAAGCAAAAACGGAATGGGAACATACTATATACAAACATTCGTTACTATGTTACAGAAACTCTGGAAGGAATGAAACCAGCGGGCTCAAAGCGGGTGTTGGCAAAGATGGACTTAGATGGTACGGACACGAGACACAAAGCAATGACTATTTTGGGTGGTTCTAATGTCAGTGGGGAGAGAATTCCAGGGGCAGCGGTAACAAAGAGGAGCTTATCATCCAAGTCAAAACACATCACGTACTTGTACACAGCACGGACCAATTTATGCTCCACCAAATCATTTAATGCCAGATACACGCAGGTCGACGCATACATGAGGGAGGCCTCACGCAATGTGTGCTGTGGACTGTTGTGACTTGTGGTGTTAGACCTTGGAAGGTTTCACACCTCCACACACACACGCACACAGTTCTGCCTAAGCGGATAATGCTAGTTAATCCGTGGAATAATATTGATGGCAATGCCAGAAAAGCAGTATCATAAATGGTGGTTTAGCGTGTGCGCTAAGCCCTGTTAACGAACGTGGAACATCTACCACTCATACTTAGTCTGATGATCATGCATCTGATTATGATGTCATTGCTATACATGCGCATGCGCAGCGCGCGCCACTCTCCCACGCATGCATTCCAAATCTTGCTTTAGAGAGAGAGAAGGAGAAAAGAGAGACTCCTTTGTCACTTTTGCTTTCTGACGACTTGACTGTTCACTGGTTTGTCCGTCAGTGTCAATTTCCCCTTCCCTCCCAACCCCATTCGACTGGGGATCACTATCTCTCCGTCACTGTCACCATAATTTCCTCAATAACAGTGCCAGTACAACTCTTGTCAATATACTTATATCGGGTGAGGGCAGTCTATCTCCGCAGCTGGCTCATTTCAATCACTACCGGTCGCAGCTCCTGCCCACGGCAGGCCGACCGTCTCTCGTTCACACTCTGTGTGCTCCAGGTCACAGCTCCTGCGCAGAGCAGGCCGACCTGTCTGTCTCTCTCTCACACACACTATGTGTGCACCGGGTCACAGCTCCTGCGCAGAGCAGGCCGACCTGTCTTTCTCATGCACGCCAGCTGCTCCGCCCAATATCCCTGATATGCCAACCAGAAAACAATGTGTTCTGAGCCGGGTGCATGCCTCTATGTGGAGAGTGCGTTAATAGAACAAAGCCCTGATCACAATGCTACGTATAATGCTGCTGTTGCTCCATATTTCCAGCAAGTCACCAGCAGCAAGCATGTAAAAACCGCTTGGTTTGTAGGAACTTGTACAGTCGTATGCACTTTGTGTAGTTTTTCATACATGGGTAGCATGGCACAGGAATTGCTGAAAATTCGGAGTCACAATGCTAGTTTTTATGCTGCTATTACTGCTATTACTATTTTTTTCTTTTTTCTGTTCTCTTTGATGCTGCTGCCGTATGACACAGATGGCGCCCCTACGACCAGAATGGTTATGGGTCATTGCTAGGCTCCAATAACCTACATGTATATGTACGTTGATAACTATTTTGTAGGTGGAAGGTCTTCCCCTTGTTGTGATAGTACTACACAGCCAGGTTGATCAGCGGACGAGGTCGAAAACAAGGTTCGTGCAGCTGACAAGTGCCCATCCGCAGCGAAGGTTTTGAGTTGGCCACGCTGCCTGTATCTCTCGTGGCGCAGCATCTGTATCATGCGCGGTGCGTAGAGGCAAATCCAGAACGCCCACATCTCACCTTCCAGGAGAATGGCCTGAATCAGTGGCCGGAGCGATGGCCCGGTGACAACAAGCGCTGGATACAGACCGAGCCAAACAATAAATCCGGTCAACGAGGCGAGGTACAGGAGCTGCGCTTCATTGTACTCTTCCGGCAATTTGCGTGTCAGAAACGCCAGCACAATGCAAGTTACGAGAAGCAAAAAGTTGAACGCGCTTAAAACACTGACCCAAACATGGCTTATGCTACAGTGAAATGTTAGCTGATGAACTGCAGGAATTTTGACAGCAACTGGTGGTTGTAAAACGATGTACAGAGCTGACAATACACTGTTTATAAGTGTCAACATGCAGACACCAGCAAGTTGTACCGGGTTTCCAAGAAGACGCCGTCGAGTCTTGTTGCGACTCAGGATGGTCATGGAGTTGAAGATGCTGTCAAAGCGCTTGGTCTTGACTAGAACTGAACCGACAACAATGGTCTTGACGGGCTCGGGCAACACTGCACTCAGTGTGCAGTATGTTGAGGTGATGCTGGTTGGGATGGTGATGCCCAAAGCAACACAATGCCCAATGATCATGGCGGACATACTCAGGGTGCTGAGAGTAAGATCAGATGCCTTCACAAGAACAGCGTTGGGATGCAGGCGAAAATACAGCAACGTAGAAACACTAAGAATCAGCCCTAGGATGGCAAAACATGTCACTGTTATAAATCCTGGGTCTTTGATGCCGTATTCCACAGGGTTGAACTCAGAACAGGATGTTCCGTTGGATCCAAAGCCGAGAGGGCAGTTAGTACAAATATCGGCATTTGTGACATTGGAGAATGTAGTCCCAGCACAGACCTCGCATGACCAGCAACACAGCATTGGCAAGCTGGCATTGAATACACGATGCTGGCCTGGATAACAAGTTGTGCTGCAATTAGATGCTGGCAATCCCCTCAGAGTGGACCTGGATGTGGCAGGAGTGGTACTGTCAAGGGTGAAGTTACCAAACATTTTCAAGTCTAACACTTGATCTGGATACCATTCAAATTTTGAGCGGCTTCCTTCTTTCCAGTGCCCGATGGAGACTATGTCGTGGAAGCCATTTGCAGTAAGCTGGACATTCTGTATATAATATGTTGGGGTTGTGTGGTGGAGTTTGTCAAACACACGACAGAACGAAGTATAGTTCTTACACGGCAGTGCAAGATTTTCTAAAATCTTCAGTTGAACTGGCCCTCCGGGTACGGTACCGTTGCCAAGATCATGTGACCGAATGGCTGCTACTGTTGCAGCCGCGGTCGATATCATGCCCAAAATCAATGACTCGGCGATCACCATTGACTCTCTCGGCAGGAAGCGTTTAATATCGGCATCGGTGCACTGACGGAGCTGTGTTGTGCGGCTTGGCATGAGTTTGATTCGGCAACTGTCCATAATCCCCATGGTGCATTGTAGCTGGTCTTCTACGTATGCCCGCAGCCAGGGATCTTCCGTAGTTGCAGCTTTAATGTACTCCGCATCCCTCAACGACTGTGTCAAGTTCTGGAGCAAACGCTGGGCGCTGCTGGAAGCAACAGCTCGTGGTGCCAGGCCAAGAATGGGCGCTTTAACCTGAATGGAGTTTTCTGGGAATGTCAGCCTGTTCACCCAGTCATGGCTGCCAACAAAGATCTTGTTATCCACGTTTATCTGTTGGCACATACTCAGAAACACCCTGGCTGCAGATATGGGAGCATAGAGGATGACCACGCGTGAACTCGACTGCTTCAAGGTTGCTACAGTACTCACCAACTGGTCACGGAACCCGGGTCTCTTGTTGAAGCGAGCAGAAATCTCCAAGCAAAATGTTTGCCGCCTGTTTGCTTCGGAGACAATCAAATCGAAGCCTTGTCCGCTGTAAGCATCATCTTCAGCTGCTATTAACGACACAAAGGTCCACCCAAAGTGTTCAATCAGGTCTGCAATTGCCTCGGCTTGGAATTTGTCGGAGGGCACTGCTCGGAAGAGATACGGATAGTCGGACACATCGTCAAAGAGAGTGCTGCTGGCCCAGTACGAGATGTGGGGAATCTGGTAGTTGGAGAGAAACGGCGACGTGGCCAAAGTACTGCTTGTTGACATTGGGCCAATCACTGCGAGCAGGGGTGGAGATCTCGTCAAAGCTTCTGTGAAGTTTTGCACCCCGCACTCGTTGTCCAAGGGTGGTACGCGGTGAAACATATTCGTGAGTGCAACTTTTCGGTAAACGATGGAGTCTGCTGCTAAAATCTGTGCTAATTCCACTGCCAGTTGATTTGACCCGCAGGCGTCGAAGGCTAGTCCACTCGTCAGTCTCGTGGTAAGCGGTGCGGTCTGCAGATGTCGTTGCACAACGGACGAATCCACATCGATGTGGAACTCGTCCTGGTAGGTTTTGAGCATGTATGTGAAAGCAGTAGTTTGTTGGACAGCCGCCCAACTGCTAAACTCTTGGCACGTCTGTGTGCTGTAGTCGAACGAGTCATGAAGTTGCAGCAGCGCGCCAACCTTGACACGGCCATCTTCGATAACCCGCAGACGACAGAAGTGGTGCGTGGCCGTGCGTCCCGAACTCGCCTCCACAGGAATGGCGCCAGTTGCGAAATTCGGTTCGCTGTTTGGTTCTTGTTGCGTTTGTGAGCATGCCGCTGAAGCGAAGCAGATAAATGAGAAGCAGTTAAACGCCAAACTACGGTCGTGCTTGTTCTGTCGAGATGACATTGTCGGACTGTGTTTGGCGGCTGAAGAGAACCGCATTTTGCACTGCTAATCCTGGAAGATCCTAGGTGAAGTCGTTGTCAGAAGTCGGGCCATTGCTTCGGTATACCGAAAGCGCACAACTACATCGAAGTAGCAAGCAGGGTCCTGCTGAAAGCCAAAGAAAGTGAACACGAGAAATAACGCAAATGGCAGACCGAGGGAGGCAGAGCCGAGTGACAAAGGGAAGCGACTATCTTGCAGCCATTCGCCAGCAGCATAAAGCCACATGTACTGACTACCGTTACACACAATGATTTAATATCTGGTTTTTACACGCTGGTTACTGACCAGTGACGGGTTGAACTGTTACTTGAAGTTGACCTATGAGTATGACTCCCATACAGTAGATCCCCACTGTGCTCACTGCGGTGTATGGAGTCAGCGAAATTTCTTGCCTTAGTGCTGATAGTGATGGAATGATGGACTGCACTGTCGGCCTGCCAAATGGTTACCAGTTGAATTTCGATCATCAATCACTAAAGTCGCTTTTAGAGTTCCCTGTCAGTTCGAAGGCGATGACGTCTGTTGACATATCCCCAGCATAATACTGGGAAAGGAAGGAAGGAACTCAAAGAGTTCTAAGCATCAATTGAACCAGGCAATGGACAGTCAGAAATTCCAACAGCTAGGGCAAAGCTGACTGTCACCTGGCGAATGGATTGCTACCAGGAAGTTGTACAGGTCTATACAAATCCCTGATTGTTGGTCATAACCCGCATACCCTTTGGTCATTTCTCTCCTTGTATTTACTGGCTCCACATCCGAGATCCAAAATGCATGGATAGCGAAAGACAGAATACCGGCTGACTCGCTTCACGCAATAAATGTGCTGCATGGGTTCAGCTCGAGCGACGCAAAGGAGAAGCTGTAGAAGGGTCTGTGGCCGGGGATGAACATGTACACGTAAGCACACGCTTATAATATTATTATGCACCGCTGCAGTCATCATGGTAATGCAAGGTATAGTATTGTATTGGGTTCATTTTACTTAGGTGGCTCAACAGTACAATGCACTACTACAAAGAGGCCCGAAAAACCGGTCATAAGAAGATAAAAAGGAAAAAAGAGGGAACAAGTAACGCAGTTGCGTGATGTCTGCGGCCTTCATCCTATTCATAGCTATATTGAAAGAAGGAGCAAACCTAAAACTAGGTGAAGTGAGAAAAACAAAAAACAAAATAAACAGGGTATGAAAGGGGAAGCTCCAGTACTTAGGGGTTCCATAGTATATACATGTACGTTTGTACTATTGTGTGCTCGCTCGTACTAGCCCTTTCCGGGTTTTCCCAAAGATGCTCGCCACTTTTTTCGCAACTTTTTGTTGTTTTGGAAGAAATCGCAACTTTCGCAACTTCCTTCATTTTCACAAACAACTACTTCGCAACTTTTCCGGAACTACATGTATGTGCAGAGAAGCGCCCTGGAGGAGACCATTGAAGTGTCGTGCACATTACTTCTCGAGATACATAATATTATACAATCTTTGGCGTGACACAACTCCCACTGAAACCCACTTAATTCCTGCATCGGTTCTACATGTATCTCCCATCTTGGTGATAGCAATATACCTCAGCCATGCCACTTGCACTCATACTACGCACAGTGTATTCCAGCGCTGCTGTTATCTCCTCAAGCTTCGTGGTTGCGGCACTGCCTTAGCCTACATTACAATTACCCTATATGTACCTAACTAGCGAATAGCATCATTATGTTTTATCGTCTGATGAGTGTTTATGAACACGAAACTCCGAGTTACGAGAAAGATGTTTGGTCTCTGTTGTTCTGCCTTTGTGTATTAAATTATACAATCATGTGCATTGTCATGTACTGTATGTGGCAGCACTGAGCATGCCGCTATGTCATGAATGCTGTGCAAAGCCTGCCAAAGGTTCAACAAAGAGAACAACGACTCATTCCAAGTCTGTTCATTTTCATAGCTAGAGTACTACTACTAGTAGTGACACGTTTTACCCTGTGAACATTATGCATTCATACATGTACATGAACATCGATGTACAATGTACTTCAAAGTAAGCATAACTCTACTCAGCCAGTTGTGCTGCACCACAGAGTTCTCATGAATTTTATTGATTGTTTTTGGCGTCATTATGCACAAGCACTCGCTCATTTTGAGTTGCGATATTACCAACTTCAGAGATTTTTTTGAAAATATGGATGCGATTTCAGCAACATTCACTTGTTTTGGCATGGTTGCGAAAAGCATAAGTAAGTTGCGAAATATTTTGGCATCCTTGTTTGGGAAAGGCTACTCGTAGTACGTCACAAGGCTGTTGTCAAGGGAGCAGCCAACCAAGACTAGCAAGAGCCAGCACTGTGCGCTTGCGGATTGTATAGAGAATATGCCATCACTACACTGGGAACTCATGCTCAGGCATACATGTATTTACTAGTATTCGAAAAGCTGCTGACTCGCGCTCGTATGCTTGTGTCCATTCGAAATTCTCGATGATATCATTCGCATAATTATTTAAAATGTTCGGTTAACGTAGGAGTTAACCGTTGTTAACAGTCACGTACCATTGCTTCGCTGTTGGCCTTTATAACGGGTTGCATAACCCTCCTTACGTGTGTGCACCATCTTGCTCTCTCCACATACTGCTGTGTATCATAGACATCACATGCCCACGCTCTGCGCATGCGCAGATTTCCTGTGCGCACAACAGAGCTTGCTTTCTTTCCAGTTTCCTTGCCTGCAGTCAGCTTTCAAATTCTGACCCACCCTCCTCATCCCATTTCTTACTCTTACACTACACTCCACATAATTTGAAACACACGGATGCGGGCACTCCTCCGTAACTGGCCTCTCGCGCACTACTACTAAACTCGCATGGGTCATAAACCGCTCCTGCTCAACGCAGGCCGACCCACCAACTCGCATCGGTCACAAACCGCTCCTGCTCAGCGCAGGCCGACCCACTTGGTCATATACAGCTCCTGCCCTCGGTAGGCCGACCACACGATTCGTGAACGCGCACTCAATTGAGGCCAGCTACTCTGCCCGACATTCCCATTCTTCCAAACTCACTTTCTTGTCTTTTGGTGTGTCGCGTCCTGCACGCGTGTGTGTCTACTCCATACTCTAGCATGGGGAGTAGAATGTTAACCTCTATTTTGCGACATTGTGCGCAGCACTCAGGCTCAGAGCGACTGTATGGTGCGGAAGCTACTGGATGCACAATTCCGGAGCAGACTCAGAGGTTATGGTCGATCTTGGATGCGATGGCACGCTCAGCTGTTTCTCACGTATTCATCGCTTTAGATTAGCAGTAGCAAATCACGCTACTAAGGGCGAACCTCCAGTAGGGCTGCCAAATGCTTATAATAACCATCGGCGGAAAATGCTCGAAATATTGGCAGATACTGCTCGAATAGCATTGAAATTTGGCGGAACCATACAAACCTTATGGCAGGCACTTCCTTGAATTCTGCTCCATTTCTTTACCCACATACCAAACATGCATGAAACAGACCAGAACAGGTACCACACTCTGCCAATTTGTCTGCCGGCATTGTCCGCCAAGCTTAGCTAATGCCAAAGCACGTCACAAGGTGGTTTCACGGGAACAGCCAACCACGTCACAAGGTGGTTTCACGGGAACAGCCAACCACGATGCAGCTAAGCATCAGGTCGTGTCCGTATCACATCAGTCAGTGTTGTGCTAATCGTTGCACGTTCTGACTCACCGGTGTATTGCTTATATTTTGTTAGTGTTGGACACAAACAGCGGATAACTTGTGAACGCTCGGTCCTTCTATTTTTCATGAAAATATGTGTACTTGTATTTACTCCATCTGGGGACAAAACTGTTTCGTATTTTGTATTTTTAAGGACTCCTGGTCATGGTCAACAGTTTCTGAAGGAGAAAAAGCAGAATCTGAAGAGAAAATACCAGCAGGTAGAAAGTATATTTAAAGCATGGAAAAATCGGGACAGCAGCAGTAGAGTGTGGTACGGCACTCTAGCTGGAATACATCCAGAACTAGGCTCATAACGGGTGGTAGCAAAGTGGGTGCGGCCGAGAGAGGTACACTGAACTTTGGGCTGGGCTTCCACCGTACGAATTGGAGGGAGTTCCATGTGACAGCAATGACACATAAATAGGCCGTCTCGAAAGCGAGTTCCTTGAGTGTTACGAAATAAGTCGTTGGAACTCTGTCTGCCATCTTGGCGAAGAATAGAACTTCCGACGAGATTCCGGCCTATGCTCTCAGTACCGCATGTACTTCGAAGTACTAGCTAACGACACTCGCCCTTGTTGTTTAGACGGATCAATGGCAGTCATTGTGTTCTGCTTGCTCTGTCCTTTCCGTTGGTGGTTTTTGTCCCTACCGATTACTCAATCTATTTCTTTTTGCCCGTACAAGAGGCTTTAGCATCAGTACATGATGCCTCAGTACTCTTGGTACTAGTATACTATACACCCCCCCCCCCCTTCTGTTTCCTACCGACTTGTTCGGACTTGTTCGGTCATGGGACTCCCTTCCCGAGTACCTGGACTTCATCTAGCCTTCTTTCTCCTCTTCCCATTTGCTACCATTTTTGTTGAGCATTCTTGTTCGTTCGGTCTTGCGAATTCACCTCAAATCGAACAATCAGTCAATCGTCCGTAACTAATGTAGCGGTTAACACCTGCCATACGTCACGCGTTCTTTCTAGCTGCAGTCAGTATCTGCAACAGCCAACAGCCATACCAGGGCTGTGACAAGTACAGTGCCAGGCTGCCAGCTCTATTCATGGGTTTTGCAAGACGCTACATTTCTGGCCAGAGGAATCCAACCTCATACCCAAAGTATAAAGTAGTAGCGCCCCTTCAAGTTAAAAGAGTATTGCGCTGGTTGGTTTCTTCTTTCGCCTGTATCCACCTGAAGGGAAAGCAAGGAATGTACTTGCGGAATTTTGAAATGTTCATTGGAAAGAGCCTGAAAGTAGTTGCGCAATCCATTACTCTCATTAAACGATGCATATACGTGTGTGTGTGTGTATGTGCGTGCGTGTGTGTGCGTGTGCGCGTGCGTGCGTGTTTGTGGGCCTATATAATATGTGTGCTTTCAACTGCTCTGTGTATATCATTACTTCAAGTATGTGTATGATGTTCATACCTCCACTGGTTCTCGCGTTCTCAGTTACTTACTAGACAAAGACATTTTTTCATACTCTTATTCTTGTAGGGTTTGCCGGGTGTCAGCGGCCGTCGCGAGTTCCCTTCGGGAACGGACAAGATAATTTACTGGTGGAGAGCCAAGGATCAATTAATATTTATTTAGAAGGAAAGAGGAGCAAAGAGCTAAGTTACGCTATAATATCCACTAACACCACCAATTTAAAATCTTGTAGGACGCATCACGCAGCTTCATAAGTAAAAAAATTAATAATAATAATATTTTTCTGGTGAAAAGCAGTTGTTTGAGTGTGAGCCAGTGTTGCTCACAACCAATTTTTAACACCACCAGTTACTTTAATATCAGCTCATGCAATAACATTGCACGACACTGACCAACGGTACTGATGTTCTACACCTAACTGGCAAGCAGATTTAGCAGGTCTTGGATGCGCACTCCAACAGCATTCCAGCTTGGAAGGTTCTACGTTACTAGACAAAATAGATAGAAACAGTTGTAACAAATGAGCTGTAACACCTGTACGATCGTGTATCCTCTTTAAGAGTGACACGGTCGTAGCTGATCGATTTTCAACAGAAGCAACTCACGCTGGAGCCGCTCAGCGTTTCACTGCCGTCCGACCGACCTGTAGCGGTGCTGCACTGATGAATGTGTCCATGCAGGGCGAACAGTGCTGCCCACAGATAGAGCAAGAAATATAGTGGTGGTGTCAACGATTAGTATGACTTGTAAGGCCAGCGCTCTCCTTCTTCACTGTAGTCAAGTTGAGGATGCACTTCGGTAGAACTGGGCATGGCATGATTTACCTGGAAGGCAATTTGTAGTCATGACAAGCCAACCCTAAAGAATTGCAGGGGCTGCCGAAGTAAAAAGAAAGAAGAACAAACTCCACATGCAGTTCTAGTACCCCCGGAGCCCGTGAGGTACACATATATTATGTAGGACTCGGGAAGTAACAGTTCGAGCTAAGGAGTCCAAGTCATGCTATTGGTACTACAGTGCACATGTTCCATCAAGACACTATGAGCCCATCTTGTTATTGACTCTCGGACCTCCTCGTACCATGAGTACTAGTATTCCCTGTTAAGAACCGACTGCAAGATTGGAGGTTGGCTGGACCGTGTAGTGTCACTCACTAGTGTGCACTTCGCCTTGGGAGTCATGTATTTGCCTTCGACCCTTCGGGACTGGTCAAGACGAGCGTGAACCAAATAAACCATTAGTCAGTAGCTCACGTTGCTGGCTGTAGAGTTTTTCGTTCTGCCTCCTGCTGTTTTGGTATTTTAGTCTCATACTCACTTTCCTTGGTTTTCAGTAGGACTCTGGTGGCTTGTTGCTGCAAAGTAACATTGAGTGCTGTTGCACAGAAAGCCAAGGCAATGGCCACATCACTGACATCGACTTGATCTTCAACCTTCCATTGCTATCAGCGCAAAATGCTGTTCTCTTCCGCAAGAAGCAGCCTGACAATGCCATCTCGACGGCACACGTATCACCCTAGTTCGGTTTGGAGCCGCTTCTCATTTATCTGCTTCGCATTAGCGGCATTCTCACAAAAGCAACAAGAACCGACCAGTGAACCGGATTTTACAGCTGGCGCCATTCCTGTGGAGGCGAGTTCGGGACGCACGGCCACGCACCACTTCTGTCGTCTGCGGGTTATCGAAGCTGGTGTTGTCAAGCTAGGTTCGCTGATGGAACTTCATGACTCGTTCGACTACAGTACACAAACGTGCGAAGAGTTCAGCAGCTGGGCGGCTGTCCAACAAACTACTGCTTTCACATACATGCTCAAAATCTACCAGGACGAGTTCGACATCGATGTGGATTCGTCCGTTGTGCAACGACATCTGCAGGCCGCACCGCTTACCACGAAACTGACGAGTGGACTAGCCTTCGACGCCTGTGGTTCAAATCAACTGGCAGTGGAATTGGCACAGATTTTAGCAGCAGACTCCATCGTTTACCGAAAAGTTGCATTCACGAATTTGTTTCACCACCTCCCGCCCTTGGACGACGAGTGTGGGGCGCAAAACTTCACAGAAGCTTTGAGGAGATCTCCACCCCTTCTCGCAGTGATTGGCCCAATGTCAACAAGCAGTACTTTGGCCACATCGCCGTTTTTCTCCAACTACCAGATTCCCCACATCTCGTACTGGGCCAGCAGCACTCTCTTTGACGATGTGTCCGACTATCCGTATCTATTTCGAGCAGTGCCCTCCGACAAATTCCAAGCCGAGGCAATTGCAGACCTGATTGAACACTTTGGGTGGACCTTTGTGTCGTTGATAGCAGCTGAAGATGATGCTTACAGCGGGCAGGGCTTCGATTTGATCGTCTCCGAAGCAAACAGGCGACACACATTTTGCTTCGAGATCGCTGTTCGCTTCAACAAGAGACCCGGGTTCCGTGACCAGTTGGTGAGTACTGTGGCCAGCTTAAAGCAGTCGAGTTCACGCGTTGTCATCCTCTACGCACCTATATCTGCAGCCAGGGTGTTTCTGAGTATGTGCCAACAGATGAACGTGGACAACAAGATCTTTGTTGGCAGCCATGACTGGGTGAACAGGCTGACATTCCCAGAAAACTCCATTCAGGTCAAAGCGCCCATTCTTGGCCTGGCACCACGAGCTGTTGCTTCCAGCAGCGTCCAGCGTTTGCTCCAGAACTTGACAAAGTCGTTGAGGGATGTGGCGTACATTAAAGCTGCAGCCACGGAGGATCCCTGGCTCCGGGCATACGTAGAAGACCAGCTACAATGCGCCATGGGGATTATGGACAGTTGCCAAATCAAACTCATGCCAAACCGCACAACACAGCTCCGTCAGTGCACTGATGCCGATATTAAACGCTTCCTGCAGAGAGACTCAATGGTGATCGCCGAGTCATTGATTTTGGGCATGATATCGAGCGTGGCTGCAACAGTGACAGCTATACGTTCAAATGATATCCGCAATGGTACCGTACCTGGAGGGCCAGTCCAACTGAAGAGTTTAGAGAATCTTGAACTGCCCTGTAAGAACTATACTTCGTTCTGTCGTGTGTTTGACAAACTCCACCACACAACCCCAACATATTATATACAGAATGTCCAGCTTACTGCAAATGGCTTCCACGACATAGTCTCCATCGGGCACTGGAAAGAAGGAAGCCGCTCAAAATTTGAATGGTATCCAGATCAAGTGTTAGACTTGAAAATGTTTGGTAACTTCACCCTTGACAGTACCACTCCTGCCACATCCAGGTCCACTCTGAGGGGATTGCCAGCATCTAATTGCAGCACAACTTGTTATCCAGGCCAGCATTGTGTATTCAATGCCAGCTTGCCAATGCTGTGTTGCTGGTCATGCGAGGTCTGTGCTGGGACTACATTTTCCAATGTCACAAATGCTGACAGTTGCAGTAACTGCCCTCTTGGCTTTGGATCAAACGGAACATCCTGTTCTGAGTTCAACCCTGTGGAATACGGCATCAAAGACCCAGGATTTATAACAGTGACATGTTTTGCCATCCTAGGGCTGATTCTTAGTGTTTCTTCATTGCTGTATTTTCGCCTGCATCCCAACGCTGTCCTTGTAAAGGCATCCGATCTTACTCTCAGCACCCTGAGTATGTCAGCCATGATCATTGGGCATTGTGTTGCTCTGGGTATCACCATCCCAGCCAGCATCACCTCAACATACTGCACACTGAGTGCAGTGTTGCCCGAGCCCGTCAAGACCATTGTTGTCGGTTCAGTTCTAGTCAAGACCAAGCGCTTTGACAGCATCTTCAGCTCCATGACCATCCTGAGTCGCAACAAGACTCGACGGCGTCTTCTTGGAAACCCGGTACAGCTAGCTGGTGTCTGCATGTTGACACTTATAAACAGTGTATTGTCAGCTCTGTATATCATTTTAGAACCATCAGTTGCTGTCAAAATTCCTGCAGTTCATCAGCTAACATTTCACTGTAGCATAAGCCATGTTTGGGTCAGTGTTTTAAGTGCGTTCAACTTTTTGCTTCTCGTAACTTGCATTGTGCTGGCGTTTCTGACACGCAAATTGCCGGAAGAGTACAATGAAGCGCAGCTCCTGTACCTCGCTTCGTTGACCGGATTTATTGTTTGGCTCGGTCTGTATCCAGCGCTTGTTGTCACCGGGCCATCGCTTCGGCCACTGATTCAGGCCATTCTCCTGGAAAGTCAGATATGGGCGTTCTGGATCTGCCTGTATGCATCGCGCATGATACAGATGCTGCGCCACGAGAGATACAGGCAGCCTCGTGAACTCAAGTCAGCCAACGGGCGGTCGCCAGCCACACGAACCTTGTCCTCCACCCTGTCCACTGATCAACCTGGCTGTGTAGTAATATCACAAGGGGAAGACCTTCCACTTGCCAATTAATCATCAACGTACATAGAAGTATAACACGGAAGGACGCATCCAGTTTGCTGACAGTGCTCAACATTGCGGTAATACAGAGAACAATAATGTCATTATAACATTATACACTTTAGGCTCTGTCTCTCTCTCTCTCTGTCTCTCTGTCTCTGTCTCTGTCTCTGTCTCTGTCTCTGTCTCTGTCTCTCTGTCTCTCTCTCTCTCTCTCTCTCTCTCTCTCTCTCTCTCTCTCTCTCTCTCTCTCTCTCTCTCTCTCTCTCTCTCTCTCTCTCTCTCTCTCTCTCTCTCTCTCTCTCTCTCTCTCTCTCTCTCTCTCTCTCTCTCTCTCTCTCTGTCTGTCTGTCTCTCTCTGTCTGTCTGTCTGTCTGTCTGTCTGTCTCTCTCTCTCTCTCTTGTTCTCTCTTGCTCTGTCTCTGTCTGTCTCTGTCTCTCTGTCTGTCTCTGTCTCTGTCTCTGTCTGTCTCTGTCTCTGTCTCTGTCTCTCTCTGTCTCTGTCTCTCTCTCTCTCTCTCTCTCTCTCTCTCTCTCTCTCTCTCTCTCTCTCTCTCTCTCTCTCTCTCTCTCTCTCTCTCTCTCTCTCTCTCTCTCTCTCTCTCTCTCTCGCTCTCTTTCTATTCCTCTATTTTGCATCTTCATGTCTTTTATGGTGATAACTTCATGCAGGCTCCCTTGACAGGCCCTGGAGAATCCTGAAATACATGCAAATAGAAATTTTAAAAAACGCATACCTATTTTTTCCTCTCCTTCGTGCCTCTTATATGTACAAGTACATGTACAGTATCTGCAGCAACCATACCAGGGCCTTGCATGACACATAGAGTGGCGACTCTATGCAAAGATTCTGCAAGAAGCTACAGTTCTGACTTGAGAAATCAAACCCCGCGAATATAGTATTAATGAGACTAATGAACTGTGCAACCTTCAGGCTCTTTCCGATAAACATTTCAAATTTTCTACAAGCACATTCCTTGCCTTCTCTGCAGGTGGATACAGGTGGAAGAAGAAACTAACTGGCCAGCGTAAGCGTTGTTTTCTCGATTATTGCTTTGGACTTCTTTTCTAATAATGCAATGAATATAACTAAATGCGCACTCATATCACAACCATGGGGACGAATCATGTATTCCAGAACGTTTTCTGGTCACAATTATCAATGGAATTCGTGACTAAAGAGAATGATGAAACTACAATAGGATTTATACACTTGCAGTGGAACAGCGAGGATACAAGCATAGTAAGAAAAATAGCACAAACCTAGGAACAATTTGCACAGGTAATAAACTATAGGTGAGGTGAGAAATGATAGGAAATTCAGCAAGTGCAGTGTGACAATGGACATGCATGTGTAAGTGTGTGTGAGTGCGAATTTACTGGAATAGCGTAAGTGCGGTGACATTTTCTTTTTGTTTACAAAGATTTGGATCACGAATGCGAATGTAGACTGCTTCTAGAACTTTTAACTGCTTGAAACTACTTGCAGAACGAACAACACTGAACCAAGAATCATCATAACTTTCACGACACACGGGGTTAGACAACAAATGCAATTTAATTGCCGATGTATTCTTCTTCTTCTCACCGCCTCCGCCTTCACTTGGTTTCTGACCGCCACCGTCCTTCACACCATCTGCACCATCATCGTCATCATCGTCACCGTCCTCTTCATCATCGCTGCCACCTTCACCTGTCGTCGGCTCTCCCAGCAACTGACCACCGGGTTCATCATCGTCACTGCACACGTCGCTTCCACACTCCTCCTCCAGCTGCCGTCGCGTTCTCTTCCTGACCGGTCTTCCCTTGCCATTGCCAAACGCCTGACAGTCGTCAACTCTTCCGCTGGCATCATCCATATCCGGAGAGTTTCGATGCATCTTTCCAGTCACCTCTGCAAACCGAGCTGCCGCCAGCCGTTTGCTCCTTCTCAGCTTTGGTGAGTTGCGGTTGTCTGCGTCCGGCGTTCCGGTACTCGCTGATAATGAAGATAAGACACAGTGTTCGTCTTTGTTTACATTAATGTTTGTTCCCAATTTCTGCGTGCTGTGTTGGTTTTTCCGAGACACCGTTTGTGGAGCAGAAGCCTCTGCCGGAACGGACAGTGGAGTTGGGTGCTTACGTGGTCGGCCACGCTTTGGTCGGGAGGACCTAGCCGCCTGTGACAATATTGAGAGCGGCACGTGTTGTTTGATACGTTCGGACAGATGTTGAAGGGTCCTACCAACATACCGACTACCACATTGTCGGCATTCAAAGTAGTAAATGAGGTGACTCAATTGTAGGGTTGGTAGGACATCCTTCAACATCGTGAACGAACGGATCGTAGTGAACACGGTAACCACATTGGTGGCAAAGTAGGTTTTCTCCACGAACTTTCAGTTCGTGCCTGGCACCTCTAAGTCGAGTAGTGGTGATGTCTTGCTTGGCGGGCTGGTGCATCAGTGCATGCATTGCACATAGTCGATGAACACAACACGGCTTACTAAATTGCGACTCGAGATGCTACTAGTGTTTGCAGCTAGGTAGAGAGTGTAATGTTCAGCGTGTCTTGGCCATCATTCTACAGACTATAATAGAGCCGGAGATACCTGTGGATTGATCATTCACTTCAGATCATTCTTCTTTCAATCAGTTAATGAGCGCCAGGCGGTCTTGGACAGTAGGAGTGAATTTCGTTGTTCGCGAATGTATACCGTCAGTCTTGCAAAACCCGCTGGGTATCCGGATCATCTCCTGTGTTGATGATGCCCTGCCAGATTCATATAATTATACATTCATATTCGCCGTAAACTCAGATACATACTTGGAATCATCTTTCCCAATAAAATTTCGAATAATGCTCTTTATGCTAAAACTGCTCAATGCCCAATAAGTGCAGTCTGTAGACGCCGGCGCTTATTATGGTTTGGACATGTCATTCGCGAAGGGAAGGACGCTGTGTCCTACAAAGCCCTTCACATGGCAATGAATACTAGTATACCAGATAAAAAGAATAACAGATATAAAGAAGCCCAGAGGTCGCCCAATGACCAGATGGGTAGACAACATTAGGAATGACCTTTTACTTCTCAATATGTCTCCAGACCGATTATTCAGAAGTGACGAGACAACTCACCAGCTATTACATGTATATCAATGAACTAGTATTTTTCACCTTTCTGTAGCGCATCCCATCGATCACAGCTATTGTGCTTGCTCTACAGCATTGTTCCTCAAGATTCTGAGCTTTCTGTTTGTCTTTCTCTTTATCATCATCCTGGATGGCACAAGTGAAGTAGGCATCCCCGCTTACATCGCGATAGTGCTTATAAGGCCAAAACAAAAAATAGGCTTGTTTCCGGTCGGCAACCCCTCAAAAAGGAGACTCGGTCGGCCGGAATGAAACTTTTTTTGGTTCCTCAATCGTTGTGGTATTGATGGACAAGAGCACCTACACATGTACATTGTACATATATCATGGCAAGGATCAATGTCAAAGTTGACTGACTCACTGTTCTTGTACAGCATGCATGTGGTGTATTCCTGTTTTCGTACATCCTGAGAAATTAAGCAAACAGTTCGAGTCCTTCCAGTTCCGTTATTCTAGCTCGTATCGACCCCGGAGGTTTTCGAGCCGACATCTGAGAATCTCTGCTACCTTGTAGGTGTTTCGATTGTGGAATTCGGTTGAGATTTGACTGAGTTATGACTCGTTGAGTGCACTTGCATACATGGCATTGCCATCGTTTGTATACATGTACATTTGGGACCAAAAAAAGTTTCAGAATTTGGGAAAAAGTGGCCCGGTCGGGCGACCGGAAACAAGGTCATTATTTGTTTTGGCCTAATAATAATAATATAATAATATGTCTCTTTTGGAAGCGGCGCAACTTGCCTCAGACAGAACGCACTGATTGTTACTGATTGACGTTAATCTTTCGACAGTGAATTTCCTAGACGTCACGCTCAGCCTCGACACCGGGAAATTCCAGTCGTATCGTAAACCTGGAGACGCACCTCTCTACGTCAACGCCATGTCCAATCACCCACCATCCATACTACGGAACATCCCTGATATGATCGCTCGACGTGTCTCAAGCATATCTGCCGACAGCGGCGTATTCGGCGATGCTGCCCCTGCATATCGCAATGCATTAGCGGCCAGCGGATTACCTGCCAACATCAAGTACATTGACCCAACGCCACCTGCTGCAATGAACGGCAGCAAGCAAAAAAGAAAAAAGAAACGGAATGTGGTGTGGTTTAACCCGCCATACTCCAAGAGTGTCCGGACCAACATCGCCGGCACCTTCCTCCGGCTGATCGACAAGCATTTTCCTAAGGGGTCCAAAATGAACAAAATCTTCAACCGCTTCAATGTGAAGGTGAGCTACTCCTGTTTGCCGAATATGGCCCACATTATCAGTGGCCACAATAAGCGTCAATTGTGCGTCCAGGAACCGGACAAGCCGTGCAACTGCCGTCGCAAGGACCAGTGCCCTCTCAACGGAGCGTGCCAAGCAACCAGCATAGTCTACGCGGCGGAGGTGTCGAGTGATGGCCACAGCGATGGGCCCAAAACCTACATTGGCAGTACGGAGCCTCCATTCAAGCTTCGATACGGGAACCACAAGACATCCATCAAGCTTCCTGGATACCGCAAATCCATGGGCCTCTCAAAGCATGTGTGGGAATTAAAAGATAATGGCAAGACGCACGACATCAAGTGGCGAGTGGTCCAGAAGGCCAAGGCCTACAGCAACATAACAAAAAGATGCAGCCTGTGCCTCGAGGAGAAGGCGAGAATAATCACTGCCGACAGGAGATCGAGCCTCAACAAGCGGTCGGAGTTGATATCCAAATGTCGCCATCAAAATAAATTCATGCTGTCAACACCGATAACATGATCTTCTCGGCACCCTGCCTCCAGGCAGTAGGGCCAGTTGATAGCTCTCTGCCGCCTTGTCACCATCATCATCTTTGCACCGCGGAACTCACTAGCCAGGCCAGCTCAGTTTTATCACCTTTATCACCTTTAACCTTTATCACCTTAGTACCGCGATCCTTACTGGCTATGACACTGAATCGGATATGAGTTGATAGCGCCCCTAGCGCTTTCTGTTATCCTTGTCCCGCCATACTGGGCTTTAAATAGTGGGTTATTTTTCTTGATGTTCATATCACCTGATGAGTGCCTGAGATGGCATGAAACTTTAAGTTGTGACTGATCAAGCCATCTGTTGTTCTGACTAGTGTGTCACGGCTCTACCTTCCCGGTATCGAGCTCTCTTGGATTTCTGCTGGAATTCACAACAGTGTATATTTATACATGTACATATTTTACTTCAAGTACAATCTTCGTCCGGGCACTACTGAAAAGCAGCTACCCGGGCGGATTTGTCTTGGTGATTTTGAAGCTGGCATTATCAGAAATCCTTCCCGGACCTTCCATGCTGCGAATTCAGACAAAGTCGCGGCTCCCTACAAAGATTCTTTTTTTTAAAGAATTCTTGCTTGGAATGCTGTCTGGATGTGGCTTCAGCGGGCTTGAGGATAAGGTCGCGTCTGCTGCAGGACTTGATGGCTGTGTTGGACGGCTTGTGCCAGAAGCTGCACTTGAAGTCTCGCCTCTTAGCCCCTGCAGCGGGCTGTTTGGTCCGCTGCTGCTGCTGTTGCTGCTACTTGGACAACTCCTGTAACCACACGGTCGTGCATCGCTTCTTCCATCTTGGCTTTATGTACTTGTATGTCACTGCGATATGATCATGTATTGCTACAAGTTAAAATGAGCACAGGACAGGTTTACCGTAAGCAGCATCTGACCATATTGCAGCATTACAAATTCAGTGGCGGTGAGATGATACCATACAGGTGATAAGTGAAGGGTTTAACATCTAGTATGTAACACCCCATTTGGCCCTATTTCCTACAGCTGTCACTCTATGTGTCGTCCCATACAACCACAAGACAGTGTCCTCAGAGATGGCTTGTACAACGTCAGCATGATCCGGTGTTACGAGGAGTGCAGGTCTAGGATCTCATGTGACTGGGCTTCGAGCCCGTTTGTACATGCGAGTTCAAAATAACAAGCAACAATATAACAGCGGGATATAGCTGAATTAGCTGTGTTGAAATACCGGTTGTAACCAAACTCCAGACCTCTCGATCCACCTCAAAGATGTGACATAATGTCGTAACAGGCTCGAAGACGTTGAACCCTCCCAGGTTGCATCAGCGTGGTCAGCAAATCTGCCTTGAAGTTATGCGGTACGTGCGATGTGCTTGCACCGCTGTTGATTTCCCAGCCTT
The DNA here is from genome assembly GCF_964019385.1 of Sycon ciliatum. NCBI lineage: Eukaryota > Metazoa > Porifera > Calcarea > Leucosolenida > Sycettidae > Sycon > Sycon ciliatum. The sequence continues at coordinate 18,247,095 of NC_088643.1, read as the reverse complement.
GGGGGCTCTCGGGCTTGTATTTGGACGTCTTTAACGATTTTTTCTTTCTCTGTGTAGAGAAGTATCCCCATCAGCATTCTGGGATCACACTAGGAAGTGGTCCAATACGCTGCAGCAAACTGAACTCTCGGTATCGGCCTCTCTGGCTGTACGTGTCCGCGCCGCGGCGTACGATCTTTTTCAGTCGACATTGTGTTATAGTTAGTTGTCACCTAGAGGCCTGCTGACTTTGCCGCTGACCTCCCTTGGGCACGGTCAAAGAAATAGAGAGATTGGTTAATGACATCATACACTTTGAACGGACGTGCTTGTTGGGCGGGATGGGGGGGGGGGGCTCCCTAAGGTCCCACCACGTAAGTCATAACATGGACAGTCCACAGCACGCGTGCGTGTGTGTGGAGGGGGGGGGGGGGAGGGAGGGGCTCACTCGCACATGGTTGTGGCTGGACTCGTGTGATTTGGCGTTTCGTGGAGCATTTCCCTGAGCTCTAAGAACGTGTTGATCAGCGCTATACAAGGACATAGAGAAATGGTTCACATTGAGCGCAGCCTAATAAAGTGATAAGATGCCTTCAACATGACCGTGAACCCTTGTAGTTACTTATTATCCAAGTCAAAACACATCTTGTAAATCCCTTAGACGAACGTATGCTCCACAAAATGCCAAATATACGCAGGTCGACGCATTCGTGAGTGAGATGGCCTCACACAATGTGTGCTTTGGACTGTAGTGACTTGTGTTGTTGGACCTTGGGCTTGGAGGGGTGCACCCTCCCCCACCCCACACACGCACACACGTCTACCCGGTGGGAGTGTCACAAACCGTGCAGCTTCTATTTTTTATTTTTTTTTTATTTTACTAGCAAACACCTATGCTATGGTGTTGATCACTCTAATGTCGAGTCTACATGGTCGGGGAATTCGCATCGGGTCCCCGGCCAAAATGGTACAGACACGACGCACATTGTACGTGTAACTGCACACCATTTCTCACTTTCTACAAGTGGCACCCTTGGATGAGGGCTTCGGGCACGTTTACATACAAAAATCACAACCCTTCCGACATATTGATGTAGTGTGTTATAGTCTATAGCGAAGGCAGCGCAACCAGCTCGTCCCACCATAGCCATAGGTCTCCAAGTCATTGCTTTCTGGGCGTACCATGCTGGCTAAAACTGCGGGTAACAGCAAAAGAGGCCATAAACCTCGGTTAGGTGCAACATCAGGGTTTCTAAGTGGGAGTAACACGAATATCGAAGCCACCACAGATTGCCACTTTGTCGTCATTTACATTCTCTAATGGCTCTGGACTGAATAAACGAACCAGGAAACTCCGCAAGTAGACAATTCAAGTGTTTATCACTTGGAACTGCTCCGCGTAGGGGAAGGACATGACAGCCTTTTGACAGGAGCTTGGCGGCAATACCACTAGTTTCGGTTCCTCGCGGGAGAACCGAAGGGTTTCGCAAGCAATTTCCGGAGAAGAAGCAAACAACAATTCTTTCTTTTGCCGTACCGTGTCCCCTCGGGCTGGTTGCACTACTATACTCTGCTGGTATAATTATGCTGGTTGCCTGCATATGGGCAGATCATGACTGTGACGATCCCGCCCTAAAAAGTAAAAGGCTAAATCATGTAGAGGCTACATGACTGTACATAATTATTGCGTCAGTACCGATACACACACACGCACATACACACGTAGATAGTCTACGCGTCCTAGTATGTCGATTTTTTGCCGGATATCCGGCCAGCATCAAGGTAGCGCCATGCCGCAGCGCGCACATCCTAGTCACACAAAATAGTTACAAAGCCTGGGCGCTAGGCGATGGCTGGCTCTCGGGATTATTCCAGCAATAAAAACGTCCTACAAAGCGGTACAACGGATGCGGAGCCCCACCATTTTTCTTTGATTCTTTACTCTTCTTGCCAAAAGCCAACTACCTCTTTGAACGGTTTGTGAGCCCACGCTGAATCGGACAATCGCCGTTTCGTCGACGGAAGCAGTTTGTGTTTTTGCGCGTCGTCCACTGCTGCCCAAGAGTACCGCCTGAAGGTAAGTGGTATCGCGAGTCCTGTAGTCTGTAGATCTACTCTCTGTTCTTCTTTACACGTTGATCATATTATGCACAATACAAATAATTACGAGACCTGTCCCGGTAGATTCGATCTCGTGGGAAACCACGGAACTATCATTACCGTTCTACGAGCGCTAGTCTGTGCACAATAGCGAGGTTTTGCATTCCGAAATTTGGCAAAAAGATTCGGCACGCGGGAGCGAGGTCGAAAATGCACACGAAGATTCGGAGTGTTTGTTCGGAAAAAGCTCACTTTGCCGAAAATATTTTTCGGATGCATTCTCTTGTAGAAGAGCGCTCGAGCGTGATTTATTCAAAGAGGTTTCTTATCTCGGCATCGCTTGGCAGGCGTCTTTGGCGACATAGCATCGTCAGCTACCTCTGATTGCTCCTCTCCAGTCCACTGCCTGTCGACTCTCTTTCGCCTGGAGTGTCCTCACCGTCATCTGTGTGGCTGAAAAGACTATGGCGACACGCATAAAATTTGACTTGGCCATGGAGTTGGTTTTTCTGAGGCGACTGAGGAGGCAGGTTTGGTCCTCGACTCTTTGGGCGATCAAAGTTCGTTGGAATCAGCAAGAAAAGGAGCACGGGACAGGACGTTGCTGATGCTGGGGCTCACGAAATGAAAACACATCATTTTCGACTTGCAAAACAAACGTTGGTGCGAAAATTCGACATTTTGATGTTCGACAAATGACCGAAGAACGCTGTACCGAAATTCGGAATGCAAAACCTCACTAATGATTCACAATGTTCCTGCTCTCATAATTTACTGGGAAACCTAACATAGATCTACAGTAGTTGTTACGTTCGAGGAATCGGCCAACTGAGCGAAGCCAAATAATTTGAAAGCTTCACTTCGCCGTATACGCGTTGTATCACTAACTTGGCGCGACTTCGCATTCAATTCGTAGCACGTTACAGTCGTCCCTCTCTAATCCGGCACTTGTTTATCCGGAACCCTTGCCAACCGGCGCACTTTCTGATGAAACCGATTTTTTTCGTTCAATTCCTACATCTTAATCCGGCACTTGAATTCCGCCTCCGGCAGTGACTTTTTGAAACGAATCGCTCAAACTGCACGTAGTTTGATTTCATAATCCGGCAGTGCTAGGGTTCCCAGTAAAAAGGCAACGCCTGTTGGGAGTTCCCTAGTAAAATAATAAATTCTACTACTACTACTACTACTACTACTACTACTACTAGTCGTAAATCGACTGTGCGTGTGTGTGCAAGAGTACGTATACATGTGAACATGTTCTCTGTTTTACTTTATCACTGTGTATATTCCTGGAGAAAAGTTGAGAATAAAAGCCGTGCACCAAATACTGGGGTCGACACGGAAAAACCCTGCGTTTTGACGTATGATACATGCATGTAATTGGGTAGGGCCGGGTCAGAGGGCAGGATTTCTTAATCCAGCACCCTCGTTAATCCAGCAGAAAATGCCGTAGCAAAAGGTGCCGGATTAGAGAGGGACGACTGTACTGCGTTAGTCAATGCCGATCGTGCCAGAAAGGCATCTTGTCCCTGTTCCCAAGCTACGTACATAGTCGAACAAACACCTGAAACTGGACAGTGGCCGATCAATCGACAACAAAAGCCCCACTGGATTTAGTTGCCTACGTTCCCTGGCGAAACTCTTGCACTCCTTTCGCGATGTGCATCGCAAATCAGTTGGTCAATTTTTCTTCTTTTTTGCCAGCCAGTAGATCTACGAGTTTTCTCTCTTTTTTTCTTTGCTATTCGTTCCCAAAGCCTAGACGGCAATGAATGCTGTGTTTGCGGAGTGCCCAGGTTCTAGTTCCGTGTTCCAATTCAGTGTTCGAGTTCAGTGTTCCAGTTCCAGTTCACTGTTCCGATTCAGTGTTCCAATTCAGTGTTCCAGTTCATTGTTCCAGTTCCAGTTCACTGTTCCGATTCAGTGTTCCAATTCAGTGTTCCAGTTCAGTGTTCCAGTTCCAGTTCACTGTTCCGATTCAGTGTTCCAATTCAGTGTTCCAGTTCAGTGTTCCAGTTCCAGTTCACTGTTCCGATTCAGTGTTCCAATTCAGTGTTCGAGTTCAGTGTTCGAGTTCCAGTTCACTGTTCCGATTCAGTGTTCCAATTCAGTGTTCGAGTTCAGTGTTCGAGTTCCAGTTCACTGTTCCGATTCAGTGTTCCAATTCAGTGTTCGAGTTCCAGTTCACTGTTCCGATTCAGTGTTCCAATTCAGTGTTCGAGTTCAGTGTTCCAATTCAGACCCGGAGCCAGCTTCTTCTAGTCCTAGAGGGTGGTACAGGCCCACTGAGGTCAGCTACAAGACGAATCATTTTCTCATGGCCGATATCGGTATCACGGCAGGACACTTCTCTAGCTCTATGCATCATATCTGCTGGTCTCACCTACAGTCTACACATTTCGCTAGCAACAGATTTTCCAACTACGTGCAGGCAGGCACAGTGGGTTGGTCTAAGACCATGATTGAGAAACGAGAGGTGCTAGATTCAAGTCCTGCTTGGAAGCGGAAGGATTTTTTCAAGCCGTGGTGCGACCCACAGTGAATTGAGAACTCGTGGCCTGGCAGGAGGAAAACATGGATGTGGCAAATGGGATTTCGACTTTTGGCCCTCTGGTAAGATGATCTGATCTATCCCCCACCGTTCAGGAGCAGCAATCTGACGCCTTACCATGGGGTGGGGGTGTCCCATGGAAGCAGAAAGGCGGTTCTTGACCCGCCCTGTACGCGAACCCGTGTAATTTTTTGTAGCTAACAAGTCCACACTTGACAATAAGAACAGGTTAGGAGCTAGGCAGAGACTCCAGTGAGGGCTGTACAAGGATAGCTTATTTGTACATTTGCACACTGGACATTTCGTGAATGCTGGAATTAGTAAAAAAATTCAAGTTGCAAGTACCGGCCATACCACACTAGTCGGCCCTGCCTGAGTTCCAATTCATTATTCCAGTTCCGTATTCCAGTTCCAGTTCAGATAGAACAGGCTTACACATGCGTGCTGTCTGCTTTGGCGGGTGCGCCCCACCAGCGGACGACTATCGAATGGGCACATGATCGTAGGATATTGGCCTGTAGTGCTGAGGACATCGCCAAGACCTAATATGGAGAGCACAATGCAGCTGTTGTACTCCGCTCCTACATGGGATTATGATTATTATTAAACTCAATCTCGTAGCATGTGCACGCATTGCTAATGTGGGGCTCCTTGGTCCAAGGCAGGGAGTAGTAAAATACCGGTGGCAGGGAGTAGTAAAATACCAGTATTTTAATACTCCCTGGTCCAAGGCAGCCATCGAAGAACACTGAGAATGTAAGAAAATGACTATCGGAGCAGTAATGACGCCCAGCATCTCGCCCCGTCCGGCGCGCGAGTTCCCCTCCCACCTAGTATCACCTAACGAGGAGCTGTAACTGCATATCACCTTCTTGAGCAATTGTGAACGTGTGTGAGCGCTTTATTGGATTGCGGAATGACGCGGATGCTCAAAGCTGTGGAGGAATTTTTTTCTGGAAAATGTGCCCTGAAAACCTCCATTGAAACTTGGCTTGTGTAGCATGGATACTTTATGACACGTAATTTGTATACACATAAATAGTACACCGTAGGAATGCATGGATAGCAGTGCGCATACTCGCACTGCCTTGTCTTCTTCTTCTCCTTGTGAGACAATGAACGAATATTGATAACTACTTACGTAACAACAAGTATGTGCTTTGAGTGCTGATAGTATACGAGTTACAATGGTGGCAGCGGAAAAATAGTCGTCGGTTTTGTCCTCGGCTGGGAAGACGCCTCCGCAGGAGAGACAAGTTGCAGAGTCGACAAGTTCCAGAGAGTCTGAGACCAGTTCCAGCTACTCGGGAGACCAGCCCACAGACTAAGTTCTAATTTACAAGTATTGGTCATTCTATCCTTCGTCTCGTTTTCCATTCTTTACTCCTTGACTGATCGTTCGCTGTGCAGGAGTAACAGTTTTGTTTGGTGTAGAAAGGGCTACATTTTCACAAAAATATTTTGCGCACGTGAGTGTGCGTGCATACTTAGCAAGTACACTGTTGACGTCATGTCCTGTGCACTACATCCGTGTGACGTAACCAGAATGTTTTGTGTAGGTCAATTTTTTTGTAACATTTTTCAAAAGTTTTTTTGAACTACAAATGTTTGTAGCTTGGGCCATTGATAGTGCAGTGAGATATCGAGATGGGCAAGTCCAAAGGCGGAAAGAAGACCAGGTCCCCTCGACCTCGTCCGTTCAAGATACCGTCTGACGAACATGCCAGTGCATCAGAGTTGCACCAGTCTAATGACACCGGAGTGCGTGATCAACTAGCTCAGGCGCTCGAGAAACTTGATCGCAGGTTGACCGACCTCGAAAAGAGACTCAGCTGTTTGGAAATTGTTGCTCCACGCACACAGGTTCCTGTAGGAGCAAGTTTCGAATTTGATCAGCCTCATAGTAGTAGCAGTGGTCGTGGACATTCGTATGGTCGTGGTGGTCAGGTGGAACCACCGATTTGTTGTGGTTGTGGACAACCTGGCCATTTTGCTCTAGATTGCCCACACAACCCTTGGCGCTCGGGAAACTGAGTACGACTGGTGGTGTGGGACAACTCCCAGTCGTTCACGAGGAGCCAACAGATGCAGTACGTATCGAGGCTGTATCGTCAGTCCCTACGCTAGATCTCCATGTTCAAGGCAAGTGTGTAACGGCGTTAATTGACTCTGGTTCCTGTGTTTCTATGTTGCATGAGCAAACATTTTTGTCCACGTATGGTGATGTGCCCTTGCAAGCTGCTCCCCGTTTGTGTGCGGCTAATGGTGAGGGACTCCAGGTTCTGGGTGCTGTGGATATTGTATGCTGCATTGGAGAGCGTTCATTCTTGCATACATTTGTAGTGTCTCCTGATATCCGCCATGATATGATATTGGGATCTGATTTCTTGTTTGACCATGGAGCATTATTGAACATTGCTCAAGGCACACTAATTTTTAATGATCTGTCAGTCCTGCTAGGCGTGAAAGCTACTAGTGTTGGTCCATCAGAGCCCTGTCCGGTTGTTGCGGCGGACGCTGAACCGCTATCGGACTCTTGGAGTAATGATAGTAATTCTGAGGAAGACCCGGGCACGTACTATTCCTGTGTCACTGTTTGTAGTAAATTAACTCTGCCTGCCGGCCATGTCGTGCTGGTCCCGTGCAAGTCGGTGCAAGAGGCATCTGTGACTGTGGATTGTGTTGCTGTTCCACTGGACTCATTCTTGTTAAAGTTCCCAGATGTGTCTGTGACCCCCAGTGTGGTTACGGTTGGACCTGGCAGGTCCGGTGCGGTAGTTGTGTTGGAGAATCACTCTGACTACCCAGTACAAATTGCTACAGATGTTGATATTGCAGAATTATCTCCTGTACCCGACAACTTGATTGGAGAGGATGATGATCCTGCTGATTCATCTGTTGCGGATATGCAACCGTTTGTGCTATCCCCTGAACGTGCCGAGATAATCCGTACGTATGTTGAGTCTCGGAATCATCTGGCAGTACCTGAAAAGAACAGACTTACAGAGCTTCTCCGTGAGAATCATGACTTGTTTCTCTTGCAGGAGGGTGATTTTGGTCCTTGTGATGTTTTGCCACATAGTAGTAGTACTGGTGATATACAGCCAGTTAAGCAGCCTACGCGCGCTTTGCAAGCTTTGCTGGATGGTCTGTTGTCCCGAGGTATACTCACCGAGTCCATTAGACCCTGGGCGTCGCCCATAGTTCTCGTTCCCACGAAGGACGGATCTCTCCGGTTATGTATCGACTACCGCAAGTTGAACAGCATTGCGGAGCCAGATGCGTATCCTATCCCACGTGTTGACGCCATATTGGACTCACTCTCTGGCTGTTCATGGTTCACTTGCCTGGATTTAGCGTCAGGATATTGGCAGGTTCCTAAGCACGAGGACGATACGGCAAAGACTGCCGTTACGACACCGTTGGGTTTGTGTGATTTCTTGGTTATGTCTGGCTGTAGAAATGGTCCAGCGACATTCCACCGTGAAATGGAAGCGGTGCTTCATGGTTTGTGTAGTGTGCCTAACCAACCATTCTGTCAAGTGTTTTTCAACAGTGTATTGAATGCCAGCTCTACCTTCACTGGACAGCTCCAGATCCTGCAGTCTGTATTTGGCCGGGTTCGTGCTGCTGGACTAAAGGTAAACTTGGAAAAATGTTCTTTTTTCCAACGGAAGGTGCTCTTCCTTGGCCATGAAGTTTCGGCTGAAGGTTTGGCTCCGGATCCCACCAGGGTTGAGGCTATTGTGAAGTGGGCCGTACCCCAGTCTGTACGAGGTGTACAGGTGTTTCTGGAGTACGCCGGGTTTTACCGCCGCTTCATCCGTGGTTTTGCTCAGCGCTCCGCTCCACTGAATGTATTAGCAGGCAAGGGTGCCAGCTTTACATGGACTAAGAGTAGTGATGCGGCGTTGACGGCTATGAAGCGGTCACTGACCACAGCCCCCGTGTTGGCGCATCCCGACTTTTCTGTTTCGTCTGGTGGCTTTATTTTGGACACTGACGCAAGCAAGGTGGCCATTGGAGCTGTCCTCAGCCAAATGCAAGATGGCGAGGAACGCCCCATTGCGTTCGGCAGCCGGATCTTGACGAAGGCAGAGAGGAATTATGATGCCTCAGACCGGGAAACGCTTGCCCTTGTCCATTTCGCGAATCAGTTCCGGCACTATTTGCTTGGTCGGAATTTTATTGCCCGCACAGATAACACTGCCCTCACCGCACTGATGTCCGTGAAGGAACCACGCGGTCGAAAAGCTCGATGGGTGGAGCAACTCGCTGAGTACACCTTCACTACTGTTCACCGACCGGGTCGGCAATACTTGAATGCAGATGGTCTGTCGCGTTCCTTGTTGCCGGAGGTGCAACCATCCCATCTCGAGACTCCCGCAAATCAGCCAGAGCAAGCTAGTTCCTCTGCCACAACTGCGTCTGTGGATGTCGCCACTTCTGTACTTGCTGGTCTCTCCGCAACTGAGTTGGCTGCTGCCAAAGCTGTGAATGTCGACCTCTCAGTGGTCAGTTTGCCCAGGTACAATGCGGTGAGTGGAAAATTTGTTCGCCCTCCCGAAGGTTTCTGGCACTAGTCGTACCATGCGTTTGTTCTCGGCTAATGCAGTTGGATCAGAAGGAACATTCGGTTCGCATCTGATGCCTCACGGTGCTTACTCTGCAAGCCCTCGACAGCGACCATAGTCCGCTGTCGTCTACGCTCCCGCCGTCAACCAGAGCCCATCTTGCTCGCAATGCTGGACTGCCTGCGCGGTTTACTGATTTTGCTATGTCCTGAGTTATTTTATTTTTTATGTTTCTGTTTTCTTTCTCTATTCACGAGGGCGTGAATTTTCGGTAGGAGGAGGATAGTGTAGCATGGCTACTTTATGACACGTAATTTGTATACACATAAATAGTACACCGTAGGAATGCATGGATAGCAGTGCGCATACTCGCACTGCCTTGTCTTCTTCTTCTCCTTGTGAGACAATGAACGAATATTGATAACTACTTACGTAACAACAAGTATGTGCTTTGAGTGCTGATAGTATACGAGTTACACTTGCATCCCTGGATCACAGTGGAATAAAGAATCCATATGGTGGAGAAATCCACCCAGCTCATGGTGTGGATGCGGTATGGGTATTCTCACTGCGGACAAGCGCGCGCTAATGAAAAATGAAAGAATGAAAAATGAAAAATAGGCATTCACTGGCCAGAAAAGCCACTTCCATCAGCATGGTGTGTTGTAGACCAGGCTAAAATAAGTGGTGGTCAATTCATCAGCATTGCAAGCTGTTATTTATCATTATTATTATTATTGTAGAAAGGAAAAGGACATATGGATACTGTCAGATTTTGTGCCTAGTTATTGCACTTTCTGACTGTATATAGTATCCAGTTACAGTGATGGAGAGTTACTCTTAACTCGTATCCATATGTCCTTTTCCTTTCTACATTTATTTATGGCTCAACATCCGAGTTTCAAATTATTAGTATTATTATTATTATTATTATAGACAACACTTCATAGCATGAAAGAAAATCAGCCAGTACGGGAGATGTGGGTGTTAAAGGGGAAGTTAAGGCAAAAATTAAAATTTCACCAGTTGTAGTCTTCGGGGTGCTGAGTCGAATGGTCGTGGTCCGAGGAAGCTGAGACGCTCCCTTCCTACTTGAATCCCAATCGAACTCGCGCACTTCCACCGAAACTGGGTGACTGCGCCCTACTAGATGGGGATTTGTATGCAAAATGTCACTAAAAGCGCCATTTCGTTCTTATAAAAGCACGGATGACCGCGATTGGCCCATATGTTGTAGTCTTTTGGACGCTGAGTCGACTGGTTTTGGTCCGAAAAGGCTGCGATGCAGCGTTCCTCCTTTATTCCCAATCGAACATGGTTGAAGAAGCGGTCACGTGGTCCTGGGTGCCCAAATCACCTGGTCACCACGCCAGCAGGTGACAACTTTCACACCAAGGTTCAACTCGAGTTCAACTCGAGTGACAGGACTGCACCCAAAAAAGGTCAAACAGGCTAGTAAGTTGTACCCTGCAGGCACGGTGACCAGGTGACTGGTGTACGCAGGAGCACGTGACCGCTTCTTCAACCATGTTCGATTGGGAATAAAGGAGGAACGCCGCATCGCAGCCTTTTCGGACCAAAACCAGTCGACTCAGCGTCCAAAAGACTACAACATATGGGCCAATCGCGGTCATCCGTGCTTTTATAAGAACGAAATGGCGCTTTTAGTGACATTTTGCATACAAATCCCCATCTAGTAGGGCGCAGTCACTCAGTTTCGGTGGAAGTGCGCGAGTTCGATTGGGATTCAAGTAGGAAGGGAGCGTCTCAGCTTCCTCGGACCACGACCATTCGACTCAGCACCCCGAAGACTACAACTGGTGAAATTTTAATTTTTGCCCTAACTTCCCCTTTAACCAACCATGGTGAATAAAATAATTAAAGAAGAAAAGTAATGGTCAAGACGGAGAAGCATGGGAGGGACAGGTGATGGTGAATCTAGTGAGCAGATTTAAATGCGTCCAGGGCACTGGCATTGCGCGTAGTATTGGGCAGCGCAAGCCAAGCAGAGTAGGCAACAAAGAGTGGAGAGTGTACAAGGGAGGACGTTTTAGCCAAGGGTAGGGCAACAGAGTATCTTATCTGGGGGCCATCTGTGGTTCGGAACCAGTTGTACACACTAAGATGAGGAGGATGTAGAGCTAGTTTAAATTTGAGATCAAGTGCTAATTTTTGGCAGTGGGTTGAAAGTGGGCAAGCATTTGCAAGGGCATACAGGGAAGCAGAAGAGTAGAGAGGGGGTAGTCTAAATAGGATACGAAGAAGTTTCCTATGGTGGATTTCGAGACGCTCAGCGAGAACCGAGGACAAGCCACACCAGCTAACAGCAGCGTACATAAAAAGAGGCAGGATATAAAATATATTTTTGCATTTGACAGGAAGGTGGAAACAATGAGGACGTATAACACCTAGGGCAGAGCTTGAACGGCTGCAAAGAGCATCAAGATGGTAATACCAAGAGAGACGATCATCAAACACTATTCCCAGATGTTTATGGTTGGAAACAACCTTTATGGGTTCTGGGAAATCAGGATGGTGTAAAAGTGACATGGATGAGATTGGGAGAAGGAACATTATTTCGGTTTTAGTCAGGTTGGGTCTAAGTCGCCATGTTTGCATGCAGCGTAGGACACTGCATATCTGAGCCGACACTCGAGGTACAAGAGCCGCTGAGGACGAGGATGCTGACAGGAGGGTTGTATCATCAGCAAATAACGAGACACCTGGGTCTATAGAGGGTAATTTTACGTTTGCTAAGAATATAAGAGGTCCAAGTATGGAGCCTTGGGGAACTCCAGAAGACACTGGTAGGGGATCAGAATTGATGGAGAGGGCAGAAACAAACTGTGATCGGTTACTTAGATATGACTCCAGCCAGGACAGAGCAGGGCCAGACACACCAAAGACAATATGTAGCTTGGCAAGGAGGCCATGATGCCAGACAGTATCAAATGCCTTTGCCAAGTCAAAGAAACAGAGAGCAGTATGGTGTCGAGCATCACGAAGGGTGGCAATGTCTTGTACTAGACGAGCTAGTTGGTCAGAGGTTGAGTCGTTGCGGCGAAAGCCAGATTGGGAAGGGCTAAGGCATGGTGAAATGTGGCAATACAACTGGTCATAAAATATCTTTTCACATACTTTTGAAAGGGAACAGAGAAGAGATTGGACGGTAGTTTGAGGCTTGTGATCGGGAGCCTTTACACTTGTAGATGGGAGTGAGTGACCTTAGCGATCTTCCAACGATCAGGAAATACGCCGGAGGAGTAGGAAAGGTTGAATATAAGGCACAGTGGGTACGCCAGAGATGGAGCCAGAACTTTGAGAACTTCGTTTAGTAGGGCATCGGGACCAGGGCTTTTGTTGCTTTTTAGTCTTTTTAGATAGCTGCGAACAGATGATGTGGTGGTATGTACAGAGCGCAGATCAGGAGACACAGCCGCAGAACGTTGTACAGGTGGTAGAGGAATGGTCGTCTGGAATACCAGCTGATGTGAATTGCGTATTGAGAGTATTAGCTGCAGACTTGGGGTCAGTCACCATCGAACCATTGGAAGCTAATAACGGAGGTATGTCTTGACGTGTACCAGTTGTCCTTTGAGTGCGAACAAAGGTATACAGGTTAGGCCTGGAAGAGGGGTGAGATAGGGTGGTAGTGAGCAAACGTAAATATGCTCAATACTTAGAACGTGACAATGACTTCACCAGATTGCGCTGTTTTTTTTTGTACAAAGAAATATTAGCATAGGTGGAGTACTTCTTGCTTAAGCTGTAGTAGTCGTATTTGAGTTTAATTGTACCTTGGAGATCTTTGTCGAGCCAAGGAATCTTGGGGTTACGTTGAATGGTGTAATCCCAGCACACGTTGCTATGTCTAAGGGGCCGTCCGTAATTACATGCATTTACTTAGAGACATCTAACAGGCGTTTCTGGTGGGTGGGTTCGCCCGCAAGGCGTTTCTAAAAATACATTTCGGAGTGCATGCACACCATACCGCACGTGTATGTACATGTACATGATACAGCGCTGCTACAGCTAGTAGTAGTGCAGGTAGGCGTTGAGACGCACTACGCTGCACTGCACGGGTCACGGCAGAGTGGCCAGGGGGACAGGGAGA